>NC_058118.1:27262000-27580000 GCF_914725855.1 Thunnus albacares
AAGAGCATTCAGAGGTAAAACCTTCTTGTTCTCGCCGAGAATCAAACACAAGACGTTTATCGCTATGGTGCACCGGCGTGTGTGTATGATTCTTGGAAAGCATTTGTGTAATCTGATTACTAAAGGCATTAGATGTTTATACTGCGCATACAGTCAACATCCAACATCTGAGAGCAACTTAACACACTTCCATCATACGGAAATCCCCGTACATACTGTTGATGTTTCCTGTCAATCCTGCAGTCATTTTTACAGTATCGTGGATTTTTGAAACACAACTTCTTACTTCCTCTTCTCTGCATCTTGCTACTAGATGTTAATATTCAAGTGTTGAGCAGTTGAGCGTCACTTTGTGATTAACTAAAAGTTAGATACAGGTAGGCTTATGTAACAGGGGACTATATTAGCCTCAAGGTTTATATGGCTGATTATAATGACAGCCTACAGTCTCTGCGTTGTGTTGTGATGATGATGATGATGATGGTGGACTAACGGCTGACAGTAGCATCAGTTGACTCCAACGAAGACACCCAGACAGCTGATGTTTGTTTATTGCTTACAAGCCCGGTCTCAGTAAAACTGTTTAACATAAATAAAATCATAATGGAAGGAAACTTACAATACTAATAAATGATTTCTTTGAAGAAGCTTAATAACCGTTAAATAACAAATTACAGGGCCGACGGTCGAACCTCGACCAGGATCAAAAACTCACTATATTACAGATTATTGATACAGATGAATCAGTTCACATAGATAATCACTCTGAATGTCAATATCATTATAATCAGGTCAGCTATACATTATTATTTACAGGTTTCCATTTAACAGTCACACACTCATCTGGTCTGACTTGTTTCCACGGTGATGCTTTATAGCTGCATCGTTACCTTGGATACTATGTAGCCAAGTATTAGATATGAAATATAAAGATAACAGCATAAAATAATGAAAATAACACAAATATGTACACCTTACAACTATTAAATAAAGGTAAAATTACTGACAAAAATGCACAATTAATGTATTCAATGTAACATGCAAGAGGCAGATGTTACACTTACACTCAGGATTTTAGCTGCTTCAGAGTTGGAGGATGTGTATCAGGGACAAATTACTGGCGTCCGATCAGTGCTTCTGTAAACCATCTGACATTCGAGAGATGTTTAAAAGCATTTTTAACAGCTGGGAGATCTCAGCGGTGACACACTCGGGCTCGAACTGCAGGTGATTCATATGATCTGTAGCTTGAGAATGTGATGACGGTGACGTTCTCAACAGTAAGCTCGGTACAAAACCTGTAAGTTCATATTAACGTGTCGGCTGACAGTCGCCCGTAGGCTTGTATTGTATAACTCATCACCAAAAAAAAAAAGCAGAGTTTCTTTGACATGCATGTACTGACACGACAATTGCGAACACACAGGCAGCACACACATATGTTGAAACCTATTTTTCACCATTCTGTCTTAAATCATGATAAAAAGCAATCAGCAGGCTTTGTTGTATGTGTGTGTGTGCTGTAGATATTTTTGGACAAAGATAACAGCGTCTCTATCGTATTGTTTCTGTTGTAATATTGTTTATTTTTAACTTAATTTATTTTTCTCTGAGAGAAAATCGTCATAATCACCTGCTCAGTCAGCTCGTGGGGATTATACTCTGTAAGGATTTCTCACAGGCTGAGTGCGAAACACTCACACGTTCTTGCAGTCGATAATAAAATGAAAGCGAATCATTTATGGAGGACACAGTTTACTCACATTGTGTGGGAACCGAAATTAAAACACCCACTCACAGTAATGGGAGCGTTTATTCAATCAATCAGTCAAACTTTATTTGTTTAACACCTTTCATACAAGTGAGAGACATTCAAAGTGCTTCACAGATGACTGACAACTCAATGATAAGACAGGAAATGCCAAAGCAATTAGAGACACAAAAAATGGAAGAAAAACCAATAAAAGAGATTTTTTTTTAAACAGGATGTAACTGTTAACAGGGTGTAATTGCAAAGTCCAGCTGAATTTATAATAATAGCATGTTTTTCTCTGTAACACGCTATATATAGACATGTTTTGCAAAGACCATGCTCTGCACTCTCTTGAGAAACCAGATGAACTACAGAGAAAAACCACAAACTTCAAACAATGATGATCTTTATTTGTCTACCAATTTTCAAAACACTGTCACAAAGCGCTTCACTAAAACAAACAAAAAAAATAATACAGCAAAAATGATTGACACTATACAAAGTAGAAGTTATAAGTGACATGCCACATAAAGACCAATTAATGCCGAAAAGAGATTTAAAGGAAGTCACAGAGTCTGACGGCCTTGACAGCAAACGCACCGTCTTCTTCAGTTTGAAATCTCTATCGGAGGACTGTTAGTAGAGTTTTGTTGCTGGATCTGAGGTTGAATGCAGGTAAATATGGGCCCAAAAGCTCACAAATGTATGCTGGAGACGGACCGTGGAGTAAAACCTTTTAAAGTCAATTCTAAAATCAACTGGGAGCCGATGCAACAAGGATTAAAAGGGGATTCACTAGTTTTCTATTCTCCTCGTCTTCATCGACAACGTTTTTTTTTTTTTTGTTTTGCATCATTCTTGCATAGTGAAGGCACATCTGAAGCCGGTTTGCAGACTAGATAGCTACTACTAGTCAGTTTTGAGCATGTTGAACAGCTTAAAAACCTACCTGCAAATATCAACATCACTCAGTTTAGATGCTAAACGCTGCTAACAACACGCCGCCTGTGCTCAGCATGTAAGCTACAGTTAAACATCCTGCGCTCTCAGAGGCTCGGGAGGTTAAAGGAGCATTTCTGATCCATCTCCAAAGACCATTTTTCTCTCACTGAATATGAAAATCACTTCAGGGTTTCCCACACATTCATTTATTCGTGGCAGCCCGGCACAATAAAACTTTGCCCTATATACTCCCAAACAGACGCGGACGCACCTGCAGTGACTTGTCTCTCTCCCCCCCCCCCCCCCCCCCCCCCCCCCCCCCCCCCCCCCCCCCTCCGCTGCACACAAACAGCCTCCTCTGAGCTTTTACCCTGCAGTCATGTCTCACCATCTACACTCGAGAGGCGCGGCCGCGATATCTCCACTTAAAACCGTAAACACTTAAAGATAGATTATGTGTCTATAAGGCTTTGTAAAGTGCCGACTGCAATAGACTGTCAAAACAAGGGACATGGTGCATTTAGGTGCACCTCGTAAACTCTATACTCAAATGGCCAGACATGGATGGTTGTTTAAACAAGAAACTTTCTCTTTTTTTTTTCTTTTACTGCAGCATTTTTAATAATTAGCTGCTAAAATCACAACAACAACAATATCTCATTCATTCAAAAATTCTATCAAATCCTCCCCAAGCCGCTACAACCACAAATACAATCTGATTCTGTGAGAAACGCTGCTGCAAAAGCAGTTGACATTTGTGATTTCAGTTGGATTTAAAAATATATAATCATGTTTTATCACTTTGCAGAGCTGCAACGAATAGTCGACATAAAATCAATCACAAAATCTTTTGTTTATCAGTCGTTTTAGTCCTTTCTCAAGCAAAACTGCCAAACATTCACAGACCAGATGATTAAATGTTTAATCAAGATAATAATTGGCGGATTAATTGAGAATGAAAATAATTATAAGTTGCAGCCCTTATCTTTTTTCAGGAATATTTCTGGAATGCGCTGTGTGAACATTAAACTCATAAAAGTAAACATGGAGAACATCCTTGTTGGAATTAGTCCGTTATGTTTGAACACATCATTTATCTTTTGTCTTTATGGTATGCACCACATACAAAATATTATAAACTGACTTAAACCTCTCACCTCTAAGATGCAGTCTGGCTGCTTGTTTGAAACCCTGCATGTTCTTTTGGCTTTTAATGGAGACGGTGAGAGGAGTCTTACTCAGTGATGAAACCCACAGCGCTGCTCCAGGCTGGGATTGATCCGCGCGGCGCACCTCCCCCCCACCTCACACGGCTCCAATCGATGCCTCCATGGATCGGTCGTTAACGCGGCCGTCGACTGATTGATTAAACAACACCCACCGCAAGCAAAGCAGCCTCGCTGAATGAAAACACCTCAGCTACATTTGTTTATGAGACGGACATATCTGTAAATATTTGGCACAGCTGTTATTTTCGACATTCTTAATCTGTTTGGTTAAATAACTTGAGATAATTAGAGGATACAGAATAACAGTCTCTTATGACTGCATGCTGAAGATGTTGCATATTCACCAAATCTCATCATGAAAGAATCCTTATGATGAATTACATCCCTCTGTGTGTAGGTGTTTATGTAGGTTTAAGCAAAGCTCTGTTTGTCTGTTTGTTTGTTTATTTAGATCCTCATTCACAACCGTTGTTCTCGGGGGTCGACACAAGAATTTTATAAAGTCTCACAATTACGTGATAACCATGATGATGCTGCATGCGACCAGCAAAACATGACAAACATGGTATACATACAGTGTAACCTCACATACAACATAAAGAGACAAGCTTTGATTTAAAATTAAACCAGCGTGTGTTATTCCATCAATGCCCTAATGCATCAATATTATCATAACATCAAAGATTATAGTGTGAATGTAGTAGTGCCAACCTTTATCCAAAAGGCTGGTCCATTATTTTGGGGGTTTTTTTGATGTTTTTATGTCATTCTGTAGCTTCCCAGTAGTGTTTCATATGTATTCAAATCCAAACATTCAAATTTTGGTTGAAGGAAATGCCAATTTCCCAAAAACCCCTCCCATGTGACATGTAGCTTTCTGCATGCTTACATTATTACACATAAACTGATATGAACCGCCTAGCAGGGACGCACTGATACGGCTTTTTCAGTCCTGATACCGATACCTGGGCTGATAGCGAGTACCCATCAGATACCAGAGTTGAAGAGACTGGGGTTGTTCTTTTATATTGTAAGGCAACATCAGGCTTCACTTAAACTTTATGACTTTATTTATTAAACTAACGGTATCCGATACCAGATTGGCCCACTGCCACCGATACCCGATCCAGCTATTTGAATCAGTATTGGACCGAAATCCAATATCGGTATGGGTGCATCTCTGCCTCCTAGCCTGTCTGGCCAGTAGCCACAGAGACGGACCGAGCGCTCGCTGTTGCTGCTGCTCAAAGTTTAAAAAATGATAAACTCTGAGCATTCCTCCCGCCAGTAAATGGCTCCGGATCAGAGCAGAATCCGGTGTGACTGGCGGGTGTTATTCATCCCGAAGCTCCGGTTCTCTCTCCTCCAGAGCTCCCGGCGGCACTCAGCAGCTGTCTGTCCCTCGGCTCCGTCTGGTGCGTCTATAAACATCTCACACACTCAGACTCAGTGCTGCAATATCACATGTAGTATATGTGGACAGTAACCCAGGCAGTGCTTTGTGCTAACAGCTGATGTTTCTGATGTGAGGTCGTAATAAATACAGTAATCTGTTTTGAACTTCCAGCCAGGAAAGATTAACATGCATGGCAACAATATTAGATTGTAATCCACAGTGAAGAACCATGCAGGCTTATTCTATTTTGTACAATATATTCCTTCAGATTACCTGCAGAAGCTCTTGATCATACTGCTGGACAATAATCAAGATCTGAATGTCCTGCGTCACTGTATCTAAACATTTCAGACACTTTTTGATTTCCCATGCTAGTCACCATGTTGTTTATGTGTTTTTTTTTCCATGATGATTTATTGTTTTAAGACGATTCCAAGGAGCCTGGCTTCAGCTTGTGAGTGTGTTCGTAGTCATGAATCTGTACAAAGATATCTCTCTAATGTCTCTGTAACTATCTCCTCTGATCTCAGTCGTTCCAGATTAAGCCTCGAGACCGTCATTATTGGTTCAGTGGAAAAAACATCTTGATTTTCATGATAGTTCTGCAGCAGCACTCACACCAAACACAAAACGTCTCTCAGAACTCAGATGTTTTCACAGTAGTGTGACCGTGAAAATGTGGAAAAGTGTTTGTTGGTTTTTTTTTTGTCCTCTTGGCCTCTGCCTTTGATGCGTCTCGGCCGACAGCTTCTTCTTCTGTGGCCTTCAGTCAAACGAGCATCTTTTATACGGAAGATTCCTTTTCAACTTGTTTTTGTCTCCTGTGCTGGTATAAATCAATCATTATATTCATTATGAAACTGACAGAAAGGTTGTTCACAGTTTAACAGTGACAAGGTGAAAAATCAACGAAAAAATAATTGCATTTTCTCCGCTATAACTAAATAAAAATGCTACTTTTGGACAAACATGACCAAGTTTAATGGCATTTTCATCTATGAGTCAAAATAAAACGACAGTATCAGAAAAGAACAAATTGGACAATTGATCGACGTGACTGCAGAATATCTTCTCAGTTAATAGATTAATTGTTTTGTCTGTTAAGTCGGAGGTTCAGACGGGAACCTGCTGGCGGTTCCCATGTCTGTTGTGGAGAAATCCCGAGCGTTGGTCGACACCTCATGTAGAAGAAAATGTGGAGGAGCCTTGATGTCTCATGCTGAGAATATTTATTGAACAAACAGCCAAGTGGAGAAACAGTAAACATCAAGGCACAAGGAACAGCACTTTACCCGTGTTAGTTCAGGTCACGTCGCATGGATCTTCGCAATCACCCATCTGTGTTGTCTAGGGAGTCTTGGGCCATCTTCCTGACCTTGGTTACCGGGGCGACGCCGGTTCACTCCTTATCAGAGTGTCTCCTGCTCTCTCCCCAAACATTCAGATAGCTGCGTATCCAAGGAGAGGAAGTAACTCTCTCTGTAAGACTTTATGTTGCTTACTCTATGACCTCAAGGCCCATTCTTGACCCAGTATAACCCCATTTGTAACCACTAAAAGATGGAAAATCCCATATCGATGTGGAGGTGTAAGACTAAAGGAGACGGAGACTTCGGGTATCTTCTTTTAAATCACTTCTGAAAACACTTTTTCAATCAAAAGGTTTTGAATAACCTCTTTATAAATCGCTTTTTGTCTTTAATATTACTTCTGAAATGTGTTTTTATTGTAAGCCTTTTTATAACCTTATTTAATTTGGGTAAATTTGTTTGCACATATGTATTTATTTGTGTATTTTTCAGATTCTTTTTCATTTTGTCCTTGTAAGCTCTCTCAATCCCTTCAACTAACTTTTAATATCTGGTTTTGATAAATAAACTTTACTATTATAATTAAATGTCAGAATACTGCCAAAAGTTCACATATTGAAATTAAATGGTACAAGAACAAATGTTTAGTTTATTAGCATATAGGCTTTTTAAAAGCAGCAAATGTTCTTCTCTTATATTTGAGAAGCTGAGAATGTGACTGTAAGAAACGTGGAATGATTTATCGATTGTCTTTCTTTTATCAGTTAATTGACTACTGGTTTTTGCTCTAATTGCCGTTTATTCTCCTCCATAAAAACGTCAATTAAAGAAGTTAAAATCAGTAAAAGACTGCAGAGTGAAAAGTGGAAAATTTATCTAAATGAGTTTCTTCTTGGACACAAGAAGAAAGTAGAGTGTTACCACGACTGAAGACTCCTCATGAAGCTTCCAGGTTAAGAAAAAATCCAGTTTTTCGGTGTATCGTCGTACATTTTTAATGACACAAACACACTATCCTGAAAGTTTAATTACAGATTCAGCTGTGGCTTTCCTCTTCATTTTTATCTCTATTTTCTCTCAGAAATCTGTGCAAAATTGCCAAGTATTAACATCACTCTGCAGTGTTTGTTTTCTCCAGATGAAATTAAATTGGCTTTGCGTGTAACAGCTGTTGTGTATTGGCAGTGCGGCTAATAAGGCCCATTCATTCGCTGCCACTTAAAGTTATTTAATGGCGCCCATGCCAGATGGAGGACCCTGCCAGTCACAGTGAGAGGAGACGTTATAAACCAGAAACTCCAGCAGTCACATGACATGGTTTACTAGTGACAAGTGCCTGTTAACGGAGGGGCGGCCAACGAGACTCTGTGAGAATTTACACTGCAACAAACATCTGTTTTAACATGTGGTCTCAGATTGAAAGCTTTCAAGGCTGATTTTTCTTAAAGGATGGAAATATTCTGGACTTTTCACCCAAACCAATGATGAACTGATCTACTTACAAGTGTTGTGTGTGTATCCAAACCTTCATATATCTTATTCCTCTGTGCCGTAGACCTAAAAGAATACGTTAAAAACACGTCAGTGAGCCACATTGTTGCACTGGGTGACTTGTTCCTACATTATTAAGAAGACGGGCACCGTAGTTAATTTATCAATCACACATAAACCATCCAGCTGCCATAAAACTAAAGCACCAAATGTGTATTAATCCACCACTGAAAATAGTCCCCAACAAATGCAGTACAGTATTTCCTCCTCAGTTACATTTACTAAAAAACTACAGTACTCTGCTGTTTTAAGGTGTTATTTTGCCTTTTTAAAAATGAAAGTAATGTATTCATTTCTTCTCAGTGTTCAGTATTGTTGGTTTTGGTCTTTCATAGAAATTCTTGATAATATGAAAATTAGAGAATAAAACCATCCTCATCCTTTAAATCAAGTAAAGTCAACCTATGTTTGTCATCAAAAGATTCTAGATGTGAGTATTAGTATCTTTAAGAAAAGTAGGTTTTATTACTGATTCATTGACATCATGAGACAACAGGTCAGCCTGTTAACGCTGCATCAGTCAGCGCAGAAGAAACGAGGTCAATGAGAGAAATCAGGTCACATGGTGCATCGTGGAGAACGCATGAAACAGTCTATTAAGCAATTAGTCAATCAACAGTAAATTCAATAACAACTATTAGGGCTGAATGATTTTGAAAAAAATATCTAATTGTGATTATTTTGACTGATTGCAGCTGCAATAACGATATGATTTGCGATAGTAGAGAGAATCATTTTTACATTATTATTCTAATTTTAATTTAAAAACATTATATAATGTGTAACGTGTAGGACAAGGACGTCTCCGCAGCACCACAATATTTAATAAAATAATATTTTGACACGTATTTTGCATTTAACAAATATTGCGCCCCCTGCGATTTGAAAATTGCAGTCGGCCATATTGCGATTTTGATAAAAATTTCAATTTAATTGTTTAATTAAATTATTATTTTTTAAATTTAAATAATTAAATTAATTAATTTAATTGTTGTGATGAGCGTTTGTCATTATTTTCTGGCATTTTCGAATGCCTAGACCTAATGATTAATTATGAAAATAATCTGCAGATTAATCTGTAATTAATATAATCAATAGTTGCAGCCCTTCATCAAACTGCATCAGATAAACAAACATCACTTCAATCAGCTGTTTCTTCTCCTCTGATTTATTGATGAAAATGCTGTTAAACTTGGTTCTAGTTTTGCTTTTCTTTTTTGCATTTTTATTGATTTATAACAGAGAATTTTTTCATCACTATGTCAACAAAATGTAAACTTTAGCATATTTTTCATCTTTTATTCATGTTGTTTGATACCAAACTGAATATTTGTGGATTTCTACTGTCGGTCGGACAAAACAAAACTACTCACTGTGGTGTTCTTTTGGTGTTTTTCACAGTATCCAAACATTTTAATTGATAATGAAAATAATTCTGAGTTGCAACCCGAGATTCATTTATATCAGCTGAACAAATGAGATGTTAATCCGTTCAGTCTTCTCTGATATTTTTCATTCTGTCTTGATTCATTGATGAAAATGCCATTAAACTCATTCATAGTTTTGCCCTAAATTTGCATTTTTATTTAATTATAGCAGAGAAATATTCATCAGTTTGCCAACAAAATGCATCCTGATTAACAACTTATTATTTCTCTGTGTTTCACCTTCTCCAGACATTTACCACTGATTGCCTTCAATGTTTTTATTCACAGAAAGCAGATGTTTGACACATCCGGAAAACATGTTTTCTCTTTTCACATTATGGAAATAAGAGAAACCCAACTGGCTCTTTTTATTTTCTGCAGGAGAATAATGATCATTTGTCCTTCTATGCACACAGTTATCTAGTTTTCTAAAAGGGTTGTTGTTCATGGACAAACAGACTCACATGCACTGCAGTAACCTGGTCACTGTTCTGTTTTTTGGGAACATTTGAACTGACAGCACAGTTAGGAGACGAGGTCTGCAGCGACAGTGTTTTATCCTTACGATGCAAATGTGTCGAGGTTTTTTGACAAAGAGCTTTGAGTCAGTTTGAGTTTGAGTCTGACTTTGAATTAAGTGAAACGCAAGGATGCAGAGCTGAATGTAATGATCTTTCCTTTCATCTCAGCACATTGATATCACCGAGATACCTTCCCCTGTCTGAACTCGTTGCTATGCGCAGGCTTTTTTTTTTTTTTTTTTTTTTTTTTTTTTTGTAAAAACCTGGTTGGAAACACAGATACACGTATACATGACCATGAAATCAGCTTCCACCTGCAGAAATGTGGCCGTGTTAACAAGGTTTCTTTAATCCTTCATCCCGATTATGAAAACCTCATTTACATGACGTCTGAGAAATCAGGTTACTGCAGAGAGCCGACAGCCTCCTGGTTACTGTCGTGCATGTAAACAGACTTGAGTTAAAGCCACATGAAGTCACTATATCTTTGGGTGCAGAACTTACCGCTCCGTGCTTATGTGAACACGCAGGACGTGATTAAACCTTCGCTTTTTAGTCACAAACCTGAAAATGTGCAGCGAAACTGATGAATAATATATCTGTCGCAAACAGTCATTCAAGGTGAGGGTGTGATTTCCTTTGTTGTTGTTGTATTTATAGTCATTTTCATCATCATCACTATTATAATTATTTCTTTTTTTATAGTTTTTGTTTACTCGCAGCATGTAAACGAATCAGAGAGTGAAAACAGGTGTTTAAGACAGATTGTCCGCTCTCTTGTTTGCAAGACATCAGATCGGATTTGTGTGTCTGTGCAGACATCACCACCCCTATCTGCATGGGTTGCTATGGTAACGATGTAGGCGTCAGTAACTGTGTACGCTGCTGATGCGGCTTTCCCACACGGATGCATGAGAAACAGTTTATTTCAGTGTCTGTCTGCTCCCACATCGCTCCGCTAGTAGTAGTCTGATGCGCTTCTGTCTCTCTGGATTTGATGTCGTCG
Organism: Thunnus albacares; assembly: GCF_914725855.1. Lineage (NCBI taxonomy): Eukaryota > Metazoa > Chordata > Actinopteri > Scombriformes > Scombridae > Thunnus > Thunnus albacares. Next base: position 27,273,136 of record NC_058118.1, read on the forward strand.
TCGTCGTCGTCGTCGTCGTCGTGAGTGACGCAAAAGACACTTTGGAATCAGATTTGAGCGTCCACAGCGTTCGAACTGAGACGCATCTGTTGAAATCTGATTAGAATTTCAAACCACCTCCAAATGTGTCTCTGATCTGATTAGCAAAAATCACATTTCAGGTGTTTTTTTGCTGTCCAGACTTTCTAAAAAAATCAATCTGAACACAATCAACTAGCCAAAAAAAAAAAGGATTTATTCTGAACAAAGCCGTAGTGTTTCATCATTTGTGTTTATTGCACTGCTAAATTACATCTTTTGTGAAGAGCTGCAACAATTTGTCGACTGACAGAAGATTAATCAGCAGCTGTTTTGGCAATCGATTCGTCTTTTTGAGTCTAAATTATCTGGTTGCAGCTTCTTCAAACTGAACATTTTCTCGTCACTTCACTCTTGTATGATAGTAATTTAAAAATCTTTTGGTTGTGATCAGAATGAAACAAGACATTTAGAGACGTCACCCTGAGTTTTCAGAAGACAACAATCGACATTTTTCTCCTTTTACTGAAATTTTACAGACGACACAAAACAACTAATCGATTAATTAAGCTAATAATCAACAGTTGAACAGATGATGACGATAATTGTTAGTTGCAGCTCTACTTTTGTGTCTTTTTTTTAAGATACAAATCTCGTTTTCTAGTGATTTACTTTCCAATTTTTATTACAGTGATTTGGATGTTTATTCTTTGATCTTGATGAGAGCGTAGTTAATGTAAATGTCGCCTTGTTCCTGTGCTGAAAGATGTTAAAAATGCACATTTTGTAACAAAATGGAAATTAATCTTGTCTCGCTCACTCTGGGAACCACCGGTGTCTGCGATGGTCCTCACTTCACTACTACAACCGCTGTCCTCAATGTTCTGCACAGCCAGACTCGGCTCAGACTCCGCTCCTCACATCCTGGGAATGCATACAGACACTGATCACAAGGCTTTCAAGCGTTGCCAAATGTAACAGTTGCAGCACATTGTTCACAACCATTGTTAGCTCAGTAAAATGTACTTGAAGTGAAATATTGCAGCTGACAAACTATGCCAAAGTTCATGGGTAAACATCCCCGAGCTTATTAAATCCTCTTCATACTTAGAGGAGTTTGTTTGAACGGTTCCCTGCGGTCAGACCTCCCTTTGTGTGTTGTCCTGTCTGCTGACGCTGGTTTATTTGTCTGCCCCGCTTCACAGGAGCTGCTGGAGAAGTTCATGGAGGGGAACGTAAGCCTGGATGAGTTCTTGGACTCCTTCCAAAGCTCCAGGAAGACGTATCATATCCGCCGGGCTCAAGCGGAGAAGATGCAGGAGCTCGCCCAAGCCAAACGACAGCCGGGCAAAAGCAAGAGAGCGGAGGAGCCGGAGAGCAAGATCCCCGAGGTGAAGAAGGACTCGGAGCAGCCGCAGGAGCCTCAGCGGCCCAACGGCTTCGTAGCGCAGGGACCTCTTAGAGTGTTCCAGGTACGCTACGGCCTCACGCCGGCCATCCTCCTCCCTCATTACCCCGTTTCTCCCCCCGCCTCGGCTCCAAGCCTTCAGAGTAGTACACCCCCGCCTGAACCCCAGATGGGACAGACCCACATCCTCAGCCCCAGCACCCCGCTCCCGGGACACGGCCAACCGGTCGGCCTCAGGGTCATCGGACAGTTACCGGGTGGCTGGCCGGCTAACGGGCGGCCGGTGCGAGTGCAGCAGCTTTACAGGCCGAATCCTCAACAGCCCGAGCCGCCGTACCGATAAGTTCAAACAGGGGTGGGTGGGGGGAGGGGAGCAGCAGCAGGAGGAGGAGGAGGAGGAGCAGAAGAAGAAGGAGGATGAAAAGCCAGTTTGAGAGGTCTTTCAAGACGTGGAACCAAACAGTGGCTGTCACAATCATGTAAGCAAAGACTGATCCAGAGGCAGGCAGCACTGCTAACGTCCGTTTCTGTTCTCCATTCATGACACACAAACGTAACCAATCAGACGCAGAGCAGAGATAGCGAGGCGGCGTAGACGACACAGACAGGAAAGGACACGGAGGATTTTTTTTTTTTTTTTTTTATCTTTATCGTTTTTAATATTTTTACACTGAGGCGTGTGAAGCACAGGGTTGTGAAGCACATCTGCGATCTCATCGTTCATTCATACAACAGAGAGAGAGAGAGAGAGAGAGAGAGAGAGAGAGAGAGAGAGGCTGCTTCATGAGACGCCGTCAGACAGTCATCGAAATGAATGATGACATCAATTAAGTGGTGTTTAATATAAACTCATTGTTTTTAATCCATCAAATAAGACATTCATGCATTTCACAAGATCATGAGTGCTGATATCACTGCAGAGTTTAAACAAAGACTTCTTCTGTAGAGCAGAGCCGGTGGTATTTATTAATAATTCCCACACTATAACCTGTCAATATTATCTGCAGTGTCATGTATGATTACCCAAAAACCTTCTGCCTTCTTTTGGGGGATTTCATGGACTGTGTTGTGAGCTCCTCGCATCAGTGAGCGATTTATTTATTCATGTAAATCCTATTTTAAATGGCTGACTTCAAAGCTTCTTGTTTACCGTGCTCAGTGAAGAGCCGCTTCTCCTCTTTTTTTTTTTTTTTTTTTCAAGGCAGCCACTATTTTTTATTTCTACCCCCCCCCCCCCCTGAAACTGAGTTGCAGAGTGAGGGGAATTTAATCTCTATAAGAATGTCAGCGTTCTGCAAGCACACAGTCGAATATTTAAGGAGGTTTAAGAGGTTTCCTTCTCATTTCTCTCTCTCCTTTTTACTCATTATCCATCCCTCACCGTTTAAGGGAAACGCTTCGGATTGTAGTTATAATGCTTCTGCTCTCGAACTTGATATCACGACATACATTTTGCTCATGAATAACTCATTTAAGTGCATGTTTACTACAGCTCGACAAAGTACATGAAAATGCCTTCTGTATGCCAGTGCCCAGCTGCATAAAGCAAGAAACTTAAATCATTTCCTTTTTAAATAAGTAAGATCTGTAAATGCATTTCAAGGCTTTCAAGGTATTTTTTTTTTTTTTTTTTACAACTTGGGTCGTATTTACAGAGTCTTGGCCTTCATTTTCTATCTAATAATATATAAAGTTATTGCAGCTACATAGAAGTGCCAGGGGAATTTCTGGGGGGAAAACAATATATATCTGATATTGTTTCTTTAGCTCTACCTCTTTGTCCGCCCCCCCCCCCCCCCCCCCCCCCCCCGATGCTCTGAAAATGTCAAAATTGGAGGTGAAATTGCATCCTAAAAGCAGAATATTGTATTACCTCCTAATGGAAAAACTGCACACACTGTCAATTAATGTCTGAAGAGTCTCTCAAGTGATGTACGATACAACGAGCCTCCTGCAAACTACTAACAATAAAACAAAAGACAGAAACGCCGTTAATAAAGTGAGTACAAGTGATCCACAGCGTGCAGGATTTTTGGGCCCATAAAATTAAAATTTATATAAAAACCTGCATTAAAAAAAGTTTGTTGTTGCTTGTATAAAAACATGTATGCAGCTCATTAGTTTAATATACAAAAGTTACAAAAGTCTTTGTACAGAATTGATTTGTTTGATTTGTGATCAGTCATACGATATTTTGCTTGTAGGATTTATCTTTCTATCATCTTTTATGATCAATGCACCTGCCCAGTTATTATTTTTGTTTGTGTTTTTTTTGTGTATCTTTGTATCTGTTTTGTTTTTGCTTTTTGTGTTCTTTATTATTTATTGTGGGGAAAAATTAAAGAAGGCAGACGGGTCAAGAAACGGGTTGTAAACAAGCCTCCAGTTTGAAAGAGAAAATTAACTGTAAATCACAGAAAATTAACGGTTTACTGCACAATTATTACTCAAACTGTCCTTTCACTGTTGGTCTGTTTACAACCTGTGTTTAACTCTTTATTGACGATGTCGCCATGTTCACAGATGTTACTTCGCTGTGACTACAGTTTTATTATAACCAATAACAAATGACGGCCAAAACTCTGAAAGTAAGACCTGATCACTGTTTAAAGTCTGTTTTCTGTTGCACGAACATCTTTAAGACAGTAAAATATGGAAATGCATTCACAGGTACCTGTTTTTTACTGGTGAAGGAAACTGAAATGTAGAAAAAAGGGTTTCAGGATGGTGACAGCAAAAACCCAGTGGAGACTTTATTATTGTACTTTACTTTTTGCACCATTTGTCTCAGACTGGACTGAACAGTTTGCAATATTTTTCTATTTTCTCCTTTTTTTTTTTTTTTTTTTTTTTAGTCCAGTTTGTCCTGATTTATTTTTATTGTATATTTGTGTAATTGTTTTGATTTCTTGTCATGCCTTCCACCTCTGGGTTTTGCCTACAATCTTTTACTAAATAAAAGACTCACCTTTTTTTTTAAATTTTAACACCAGAAAAACCTCCTCCATCAAACCAAACCACCTCACAAACAAAGCTGATGTGAGGAAACATTTAATCTGTCCAGAAACATCTGGATGCAGCTGGGCACTGGTTCCAACCAAACATGCAGTTTTGTGTCCACTCAGGGTTTTAAGGGGAAAGGAAATGCAGCGCTGCTTCTTGACTTGTAGCACAGACGTACCCAGGGTGACGATGTACCCATGGATCTCATGTTGCCCCCACCCCCCCCCTCATCCTCCTCCTCCTTTACAGGTGCATGCCAGAGAGACTTTTAACCATAACCATGGCGACACCAAATCACCTCCGACATTCCATTGTTGCAGTGAGATTTGACATGAATGAACGTTGGAGTATTGTTGTTGAGACTGGGTGTGGAAATAAGGTCTAAACTTGTTTTAACAGTGCTGCCTGTTGTGGCCAAAAACAAAAAAAAAAACAAAAAACCCCCACAACCATGCTTACCAAATTCACAAGGATTTTTATATTCAGGGCCAGATGATTCATGTAAGATTGGACGTTTCTGTGTTTGGACTATTCTCAAACTGTAAAGTGCTTGTTTATGCGACTGTGGTTTTGTTCGTCCGGTTTTTGTTATACTGTGTGTCTCTTTTCTATCGGTGGGACTTATCCCAGCAGCCTACTTTTTAGTGGAGAGGAGAAGAAGAAGAAAAAGAAAAAAAAGAGCAGTAATGAAATGGATAAATGAATGTTGCTTTTATAATTTAAATAAAGTGCGGCCAGTCAGCCAAACACCCTCAAACCTTTCAGATGATTTGCATCGTGGTTACATGTCAGACGAAGGAGCCGTGGCTGCGGGCGTTCATACCAGATGATTATGAGCAATGTCAAAGCCGATCAGTGATGCAGTGAGTGAAGATGAGCTAATAATATCCAAGTCATGTCATTTCCGTCCCTCCGTCTCCGTACGGGAGTTACATCAGCTCATGTGTTCAGTACTGTATGTGTGACTGGATGCACACGGCTGTCAAACCCCCTCAAAAAAAACTCGAGTTGAAGGCGGGAGATGTCAGCCTGCGAGTATTTTCTGGTCTTTGACCTGATTACACTGAGAGGGAAAAAAATGACCCAGGCAACCGATAAATAACAGCATGCTGGATCAAACTCTAAACAATATAATGTAGAGCTGCAACGATTAGTCGATTAGACAGAAGATTTATCACCGACTATTTGGATCATCATTGTTTTTGTCCAAATTTTTGATTCCAGCTTCTCAAATGTGAATATTTTCTGGTTTCTTTACTCTTTTATGATAGTAAACTGAATATCTTTGGGTTGTGGACTTTTGTTCGGGATAAAAGAAGACATTTGAGGACGTCATCTTGGGCTTTGGGAAACTGTGATTAACATTTTATAGACCAAACCATCGGCATCGTGCCCATTCAGTTTGAATTTCCCTGTTTAAAATGACTTTAGTATCAGTGGTTTCTAAGTATAACCCATTAATGTTAGTTTGCTGCCCTGTGCTATTATTAGCAGCTAAGTCAGTACTGTTTTTGTCCAAATATACACTGAAATGCATCCAATAAGACAGCGGATGGATAGAAGGAGATTTCTGAGTTTAAAGCCAAACGTTTTCTTGTTCAATACTGCTATTAGATGTTATATTAATACGTGTCATTCAGTTAAAGTCGTCGATAGTCACTGATAAGGGAACATAGAAGCCAAAGCAGATAATTACTGGTAACAACTTGGTTTGATGTGAACATTAACAAATGCGTTGTGAAAACATTAACTGTATGACGCCCCTGGAACAAACGATTAATCAATCAAATAATCATCAGGTTAACCAATAATGAAAATCAGTTGCAGTCTTAATGTAATGGTATAAGTTGGCGTGCAGAAAACAGTCATGGGTGATTTTTTTTTTTTTTTTTTTTTTTAAATGTAAACCAAATCATGGTCATTATCGTCCCTGGAAAATGTTTTATTTTGAGCACAAAACTGGCAAATAACATAAAAATTGAGAGATTTAAATAGAGCTGCAATGATTAATCAATTGGTTGCCAACTATTAAATGAATTGCCAACTATTTTGATCATCAATTTGATAAAATGTTTGGAAATAATGCTGATTCCAGCTTCTCAAATGTGAATATTTTCTGGTTTCTTAAGTCCTCTGATACAATAAACTTAATATCTTTGGGTTGTTGACGGTTGGTCAGAACAATAGAAAACATTTGAGGACGTCATCTTGGGTTTTGGGAAACAGTGATTGACATTTTTCACCATTTTCTGACAATTTATAGACCAAACAACTAATCCAGCCTGAGATTTAAACCCGTAGTAAACACCGATTGCACAAAGAAAGGACAGGACATCTGCATGTAGTTAGCAAAACCTGTAATAAACGTACTTAGGTGTATTTTTGGTGGTGGCTTTCACTTCTAATCTTTTTAACTATGTTAATCTTTTAGACTTAATAAATCACTTTAAAGTAGAATCAGAGTAGTTAGAAGAATGAGGGTTTTTTTTTTCTCAAACAAGAAGATATTTGTCCTCTGAGGCAGGTGGAGGTGGATTTAAAAAAAGAAAACCCAGCATGCTTTAACATGCCTTCGCCTTTGAGCGCTTTGTGTTTCGGGCAAAGGTTTTCATTTTGGTCATGCAATAAGCGGCTGGTATTCTCTGTTCTCATATTAAAACGAGGGTTAACTATGCTGCAGGGGCTTCATATGTAAACTGTTTTATTACAACAACAAGTAAAGCTAAAATGGGTACACGGTGCACATTTTCTCATACTAAATGATTTGCATGTGAAAGAGCATGTCAGTTCCCACAATAAGGCCCGGCCCTGGTGATTCAAAAGGCTTGTTATGCATACAGTAACTATTATTAATTCATGTTGAAGGACAACAATGGCGAAAGCAAACACACAAAGACTCTTGAGTGAAAAAAGCTCATCTCTGCAGCTTGTTTGAGGACGTCTAAGAACAGAAAACGTTAATATGTCTCGCCGTGTATCTTAAGTATGCAAATAATCCAGCATCAGAAAACATCAGCGTCGTGATCTTGAATACATTTTGTCACTTGAGTTTGTTATAGTATCATAAAATCTCCAGAACAGGGCTTTGTTCTGTGTAACACATGGTGACGGCTACTTTCCGAGCCAAAATAATTGTGCTAAATTATCTAAAGACGCAGCTTTTATACTTTACAGCCTCTTTAACCAAAACGCCACGACGAAGCTTTGGCGTCACGGTGCCTCGTTAAAGATGGAAATGTTTCAGTCGACTGAGAGACATGAAGCGTACAGGACTTATCAAAAGTGTATAATTCAGCAGCTTCTGTGTGGATATTCTGTCAACACCATCCAAACACTGCAATATTATATTTATATGCTGTTTTATGAGTCAGAATGTAGGTTATGAACACGCAGAAGGAGTCAAATATAACTCAAAACTGAACTGAAGAACCAGCAAACATCTCCGAAAGATGAATAAAATGAAATATATACAATAGTGGTTTCCAACATAGGGGTCAGGACCCCCACAGAGGGTCACAGGATAAATTTGAAGGGTCCTGAAATAATTAACAGAGGAGGAAAGCAGATGAAAGAGATTATTTCTGTTATGCAAAGTTACGCTCTGTTTTTTTTAGGATTTTCCTCTAATCTTTGCTTTTTCTTAAACCTGCAGTAATTGATTTTTTTGGCCACTTGGGGGCAGCAGAAACAAGAAGTGAACAAGTTATGTTGAACTTATTAGCAAACATTTGCTTACTAAAACATCCAGCAGTTACGGAGCAACATTATCATTCATTTTGTGTCGTGTTTCTTTCCACCTGATGAATCTAAGTCCAATATTCACTCTCTTTTAGCTCTGTAGTTGCTCTCTACCAACTCCTGAGGGAAATATCTGGCTCTGTAGCTGCTAAATGCTCCACTATGTTCACCAGCTAGTCTCTAACTGTGCCTGTGTGCTGTTTGGTGCTGAGCAGGTAGTGTACAGTGGGGTTTTTAGAGCTTTTTCTTTGAAAAAGCAGCTGACATTCGAGACTAATAACTGACAGAGAGGAAGAAATCAAAGCTGCCCTTTTTTTATTGCAGGCTAACTATAAACGTAAAGCTAAACGGACTCGACGTTAGATTTACAGACGCAATAAGTGTTTAATAGGGAAAAAGAATAAAAGCACTTCTCCTCATGCCAGCAGGTGTGTTACTGGAAGTCCAGCTGGGAGAGAAATCATGATGGATTATCTTTAAAAGTATTTACGGCTTTGGGTCCTTCCTATGGGACATTTTGAAACCGGTCTTTAGAAGGTAGCGGAGCAAAAATCATGCTTAAATATTTATATCAAGTACATTAAGGCATACTCTGTGTCTCTCTGTGTGGTTGAGAAACTGCTAATCCATAAATGTGATGAATATCTGCAATGGCAGCTGACCAGCTGGTCGACTGAGATTTACTGAGACACAATGAGCAACAACTGTGTGTTTGGAGACATTATTTTAAGAACAATAGGGTAAAAGGCTTGTGTAAAGTGAAATGTCAGAAGCGGTTCACCGCAGTTGTCCCATCTGGTATTTAACACAGTAACCCTCGAGGACAGAAACTAAAGAAGACACAGCTGCTTCACCACTTGAAACCATCTTATTTTGGGCTAGAATGTCACATCGGTTAACTTAACCTTTAAAGCTCAATTCATCAATATTTTGAGTGTTTTTTGGACTTCAGTTTATGACCAAAAAACTGCAAAACTAAAGACATTCCCTTCAGTCTCTGTTGTACATTGTGTTTAGAGCGAATTGGCAAATATCAGCTTGCTAACATGCTAAACTCAGATGGTAAACATTAAACTTGCTAAACATCAGCACGTTAGCATGCTGACGTTAGCTTTTAGCTCAAAGTACAGCCACACAGATCTGCTAGCATAGACTCTCAGTCTTGTTATATTAGCATTAAATGAAATTACGGCACCTTTTTTTTTTTTGCTCTTTATTCTCCTTTACATACATACATCAGTTTTACAAATTCACTGTATGAAATTTACAGAGCCCAGGAGGGGTCATGTAGGAAAAAATGACAAAGTTGTGTTTAATTTATTTAGTAATTCGCTCTCTTAATAATTTTTGCTCTCCATTTAACAATTCATGCTCTCCATTAAGCATTGGCTTCACTTTTCAGATCAGGAACTACCCGCTTGGTTTACTGAGAGGTCACATGCATTATCTCAGAGGTGTGGAAATAAAAACCTGTTGCAGCTTTAATGGCAGATAAGCTTTAATAATATGTAGTCAAAGTGTAGGGAATTTATAAAATGTACATAAGCAGAATCAACTGCTGCTTTTAACAGGCAGTCAGTTTAATTGGGAACTGAACATGGCGTCTGCTTGGAAAATGAGCAATAAAACTGAAAGCACAGTGGTAATTACGTGCCAGGAATAGGTCCTAGATAAGAAGTAACTCTATTAGTGACACTAATTAATTAATCATTAAATAGTTAATTAAAAGGCAGCACAGTGGCTCAGTGGTTAGCGCTGGTGCCTCACAGCTAGCGAGCTGTAGTAATGTAATGGTCCTTTCTGAGTGCAGTTAGCTTTTTCTCCTCATGTTCTCTCTAATTATAAGTCAGAAGATGGAATTTTCTACTCAATATTTTAGAAAACTAAGATTAAATACCTTTTTTTTTTTTTTCTCAAACAACAATTCATGAAGAAATTCTACTGAACATGGCTGCCCATACAGTCAACGGAAAACAAAAATAACTTCAACAGCTCTTCAATGTTTGGTTGTCGGCATGCTATGCTCTTCAGAGATTTAACATACCAATGAATACACAGGTTAATTTAGTTTTTTTTAATAGGGCTGCAACTAATGATTATTTCCATAATGGATTAAGCAGTTGAGTATTTTTGGTCTGTTTGTTATTCTATGAAAAGCAAGAAAATTGTGAAAATACCCCTCAGGATGTTGTAGTTGACGTCTTCCATTTGCTTTTTTTGTCTGTCTAACAATCCGAAATACAAAGATATTAAATTGACAGTGATATAAAGCAGAGAAAAGCAGCAAATCCTCACATTTGAGAAGTTGGCACCAGACAATGTTTGGCAACACTTTTTGCTTGGTAAATAACTGAAATGATTAATGAAGTGTCAGAACTGTCTGTTGACTTATGAATTAATGGCACAAAAACAACATTTTTTTTGGATAATAGCAGCCTTCTCTCAGTCAACATTGTGTATACTTGGGTGTTAATACAGCATTTTGATGTCTAATATGTTCTCAGTGTTTATCTGGTGCTGTCCAATGGGACAATGCAACAAAAATGTGGCGTATTCCTTTAATAGTGTCGGTCATCAGTGAGATGTGAACAGTTTATTGTATGAAATGTGTCTGGTATAAATCACAAATCATCTATAAAGTGGGATATGCACACTTCAGGGCATAAAAACTGTTCTGTATCTATGTGATTGATCTGACAAATGTTATTAATATTATACTGTAAGAAGGGTACTAGATGGTCTGATGGAGGCTGCTGGGAAAGTTCTTATGCATGCTCGGCTTTACATAAGAAATCTACTAATATGATCATGTTGACATATTATTGAAGATGACGTTCAGTGGGATAATATCTTTTCTTGCTACAGTCTGTGTCCTGCCAACACTCCAACATTCAAGTGACCTTATACGACATGTTTACATGTGAAATAATTTCCATTTGCTCCCCATATGGATCCAGGAGTTGTCAATAAAGTACATTTGCCACTCTGAGTGAATTTGTCAGTTTGATCAATTTCTAGAAATGATAATTGTAATTCTTCTTCTCTGTTGTATTTCTTCTGTTGCTATTGTGGCTGCATAAAATATATAAACATAGCACAAAAAGTAAGGAATTTTGTGTTTGGTAGATTATTCTTAACAATGCTTCTTGGAAATAAATCTTATACTGTTGGAAAGCCTGTTTATTTCCCTTTTAAATGGCGCCACATTTGTAAAGAACATGCATTTGTGGGATGAGTAGCAGAGCTGAGTATGTGGGTTGCGCCCATGAAAAATATTCCAAATCGTCTCTGCCAATGCAATAAGATTTATTGCCAAGACGCATTGTTACAACAAAGAAATAATCTACCAAACACAAATTTCCTCACTTATTGTGCTATGTTTAGTTACAAAAAACTTTTAAGTATTTCATTGATTGATTATTTGATTGATCTTTTTTAGTAAAGGCCAGGTTAAAGACGGCATGTTCAAGGTTAGTTACAGCAAAATTTCTCAGAACTATGATGGAATATAAAGGCCACTGTTACGAGAAAAAAATCAGAGATTATAAGAATGAGGATGTAATATTTAAAGGAAGTCATGATGTTATGAGAATTAAGCTGTAATTTTGAGGGGAAAAGTCATGTTATGAGAATAAAGTTGTAATATTTTTAGTATAAAGACAATATTACAGGAAAAAGTCATGATATTGTGAGAATAAAGTCAATGTTACAAGAAAAACATTGATATGTTTCTAGAGCAAAATGTATTTTATAATTAGAGTAGATTAGATTACATGTGATTTAGCATTTCTTGATAAATACTGTGCATTTACTATTTTTCTCAGCAAAAACAATTGTGTTTGGACTCAGATGTCGCTTTTCTATGACCGGTATACAGTCTGAAGTACACAATACAACGTTATTCTTGCAATGTTAATTTCAATAAAGCTTTATTCATTCCTATAAGGGCAATTGTATGCAACAGCTCACCACCCAGATCAACAGATACACACACAAAAGGTAGGAGAGGAAAGAAAAAACACTGTTAATCACAAAGCTATCAAAGAATATAAGCTATATGTGGAATTGGTATTAAATACATTAGGAAATAAATTAATAGTGGCTTAATTATTAGTTGTGTATCAAAGGTCAAAACATATTTCTCCTCTCCTAACGTTACAATTTTTTCTCCTAACATTACAATTTTTTTTCTCACAATCTTCCCACTTTTTTCTCAAAATATTCGTTTTTTTTCTAAAAATATTATGAATTTTATGTCAAAATATCATGACTTTTTTTTCAAAATATTACAACTTTTTTCTCAACATATTACAACTTTTTTTTCAAAATATTACGTCTTTTTTTTCAAAATCTCAGATTTTCTTCTATGTGGCCCTTTAACACCTCCGTACAGAACAACGTATTCCCTCAATGCAAAATTTGAACAAATACTTTTTGTTTTGTGCAAAAACAAAAAAGCCTGTTTCTCTAAATCAATAGTTAGTAATTAGAATTAAATAGGAAAATGGATGCTGCCTTTTTCCACTAAAGAAAATAAGATGTAAATTAATATGTGTTTGGAGTATTACCAGTAATTTGACTTAAAAAAAAATATGATCCGATATGATTTAAGGATGTCTTTTCCCTTTTAATGCTTGGAAGTAATGGTTCAAAGTTATATTTGGTATATAAAGGCGTGTATGGCAGCAGATGTAAAGGATCTAAATGTTTAAATACAGGTAAAATATGTAGAAGATGTATGCAGGTGTGTGCACATACTGTATGTTTCTGTTATCAGTGAACCAGCCCTCGGCTCTATCAGATTAAAAACACTGCTGTACCTTCCACTCAGCTCTCTCATCTCTGCCTGGTCTTTTTTTTCTTCCCAGCTGCTTCAGACTCACTGTGCCTATCCCTCCAACAGCTCGTTTCATTGTTATGCAGATGAAACCCAGTTAACTTGCCTCTGTAAATCCAAATGGGATGAAAGGCATTTCAGAAATCTCTGCCTCTCTGACAGAAATGTTGGAGCTATACTCTTAAAATTCCCCGCTAGAACACATGCAGAGACACAACAAGGTCCATCATCGCCACATGTGGCGATAGATGACTGTATCAGGTGTTGCTTTGTTGCTGCTGTCTGCTGCCATCAGGAAACTGAAGGTCACCTGGGGAAAAGTGCGAACATCAAAAGTTTACAGGCTGAACCTTTTCAAACATCTATGAGCATATGAAAGAGAGGCTGCTGGCAGAACTGGGGCAGTCTGGAGAAAAACACTTCTTTTTTTTTTTTTAAATTTCTGAATTAATTGTTTATAACAATATTTTTATGCTAATCATGCAAAATCATGGCAGTGCTCTGATGCTCTCTGGTGGCGCGGACAGCTGTCACAGCTTTTTAAAAACCTCTATGGCGTTGTTTCCTTAGCTCTCAATTAGTTGTTCATTATTTGATTACTTCAAAACCACATCTGTCCTGAATTGTAGCAGCTTCAGGATGTATTATTAGGTTGATAGATGTAGTCTGAAATAGAACAGATACTTCAGTCACATTAAAAGCCCTTGAAACCTCTCACAATGAAATAACAGCCCTTTTATTTGTATCTTATTTGTATTCTCTAGCACACTGAATATGCTCCACATTGCTATGGCCCTGAGCTACTGTGCTGCCATTATAATTCCCCCTTTTCTTTTTTAGGTCATTATTTGCTTGTACTCTATTATGTTAATGTAGCCTTAAGCTCTCTGTTTCTACCATTGCCTATTGTTTAAAGCTGTTGTGCCTGCTCAAAAACCAAATGAAATGTTGATCATAAAAAAAACATGTCTGTCCTGCTGATGAGGTTACTGTAAACTTTCTGATAACCATGACGTCTCTCTGACCCATAAGTACATGAGTGTCCAAGCTGTTTGCCACTCTCTCTCTCTCTCTCCCTTGTCTCTCCTCCTTGTCCTCTCTTTTCTCTCAGGCGTGGACTGCTCTGCTTCCCCGGCTGTTAGTGGCAATTCCAGATGTTTTGGATCCGGATCTTCATCCTCCAGGACTTTCAGCCTCACCTCTTTTCTCTCTCTCCCATGTGGACGATGTCCTTGTCTGTTTCTTTCGCTTATGTGAATGGTTTTCTTCTTTCTCTCTGTGCTGTCTGCTGTGTGAATGGTGTGCCTGAGTTTTGTTTCTTGTCTTTATGTGTAGTCTGTCTTCTTTCCAGGTCAGGAGGTGGTTTGATCCCAGACTCCTCCTGTCCACATGTCGAAGTGTCCTTAGGCAAGACACTGAACCCCAAATTGCTCCTGATGGTTGTGCCAACACCTTGCATGGTAGCTTGCTGCCATCAGTGTGTATGTGTGAGTGTGTGTGTGTGTGTGTGTGTGTGTGTGAAGGGGTGAATGAGCTGCAGAAACATTGTAAAGTGCTTTGGATAAAAGTGCTATATAAATACAGCTGTTTACCATGCTGATAGGAGGTCATGTCACTCTCTGGTTCTGCATCTGTTTGGCGCCACCTGGAAGTTGCTTGACGTCATCCTGATCATATTCTTCATACATGTTTATAATCTATCTATAATTTTGTCCCCCTGTTTTTCTATATCGCTATTTTTGTCTATTCTGTACACATCTACTGCATGTCTGTCTGTCCTGGAAGACAGATCCTTCCCCTTTTTGCTTTTCCTGACGTTTCTTCCATTCGAGAATCTTAAGGATGGGGGATGTTTTATTCTGTACAGGTTGTAAAGCCCATTAAGGCAAATTTGTGATTTGTGATAATGGGCTTTATATATCAAATTGTCTTGACTTGGCTTGAATACTGCTTTCATGTAGTAGTGGAGCGAGACAGGAATGTTTGATAAAAGGAGGGAGCATGTGAGAAAAGTCTGGCCAGATTCCAACCAGGGATCTTTTTTTTTTTTTTTTACATGGTACAAGTCGTACAAGTCTTATACAAAGTAATTGGGATGACAGGATAATTGTATTTTGTAATAGTGGAAATAATATTTGAACCCAAACGCTCCAGATATCAAATATAATAAGTACTGAGACACTGAATTACTCCATCATTTATATTTTTTAGCTGTTTGGACATAGCTTACGTTGTCCTCTGGAACTTTTAGTGTATTGTTCTGTGTTTCTAACAATTATTTCATTCATTGAAACTTTTTTTAAATACATATTTCTTCACTTTCACATTTGACTGATTGGATATTGACAATTGT
Source organism: Thunnus albacares (assembly GCF_914725855.1). NCBI lineage: Eukaryota > Metazoa > Chordata > Actinopteri > Scombriformes > Scombridae > Thunnus > Thunnus albacares. Next base: position 27,288,493 of record NC_058118.1, read on the forward strand.
AAATATTATCACCACTTGTGCAAAGGTGAAAACACATTTCAGTAAATACATCTTGTCAAGCTTCTGTCACTGTTGGTTGGTTTAAAAATCAAAATGCATACTTTGAGTGTTTTCTTCTATGCTTGTATTTTAGTTCAATTTACATCAATGTCAGGAACAAAATACAGTATATTGTAATCAAGGCACCTCCTTGACTATAAATCTTACACAGTTGCAGTACTGGTTGTATGCCATTCACATTTTAAACAACACAACACATCTAAAAAGTTTTAACAACTTGCAGTCAGCTTTTATTTTGTCATATACCTTCTTATACAGAATACTCAAAGTCTAAATGAGACTTTCAGGCTGAAGTTTGGTGGAAATGTCAGCTCTTTGCAAGTTTTTATGCTTGTTCGCTGCCTACAGTAACCATAAATGTTGAGTTCAATTTTGAGGTACTTGTACTTTACTTGAATATTTCTAGTTTATGCTGCTTTAGTTTATGCTTCACTAAACTTATTTTAGAACAGCACTTGAGTAAATGTAATACATTTAACCACTCTTGATGGTTGATATGATCATTATTCTGATGTACTTCTAACACATTTTGATAATATATTCAATGTGGAGAACGGCAAAAGATATAAAAAACTGAACAATGAGTCAATTTATTGTGGAAAAAAAGGTTTATTTCAACTAAGGATGTTATTTTCCCTGAGTTACAGTGAACACAGTATGATCTACAAAATGTAGACTGGTCACAGTTAAAATCATCACATTTAACAGCTATGGTCACAGTTTCCTAATTATCAAGGCATACAAAAAAACAGCATACAGTTACTGTTTTAGTTGAAATAATGAGAAAACTCAAAAGGCCTGTCCTACTTTTTTTTCCACTCCAGCCCTTATAGCACACAGTTTTTCATTACAACAGGCTCAGACCTTAATCTTCTCAAAAAGCACCCACTGTGCCATCCAGTATTTTACCCCTTTCATTTTCTATACATCAAAACCTCAATCCCTCTTCCTCCTTCTTCCTCCTTCTTCCACCCATTACCTAGACAAAGTCACAAGTCCCAAATGTGCTTTGATTGTAATGAGCCGCTGGGCAAGAGCTTAACTCCCGTTCACGTCTGAATTTTCCTCCAGACAGTTTAAGAACTTTGAATGTTTTGCCTGTTTAAGGCAAACGAGTCGATTATAATTCACATGTTCACTTGAGAGCTTGCTGGAGAAGGTAGTCTGGCCAAATATTTCTTCAATAATTCACTCCTCCTCACAAACAGTCTGACTAACAGTGAAACCTTGCTTAGAGGAAGTTGGAATGACGAAGCTTTTCACACTTAATTTACCACATCCTGATTATTGTTAGTCAGAGCAAAACTTCTCATCCTACTTGCTCACATTCTAGTGATGTCCATTACATCATGAATGTCAATCACCTGAAACCCCAAGTTATCGATCCCCAGCTTTTGCTGGTTATTGTGATTGTGGTTGTTATGGTTTCTCTCGTCCACATCTGTCTCGAAGCAGTGTGCGCAGTGGGGTGTGGTGACCCGGACGCTCCTTGAAAAGTTTGAGAAATCCACACGGTACTTTCCCGTGTTGGTGCGGGAGATGATGGGCAGGAAACTGTACCCCCACTGAATCTCCTGTGGGATGTAGGAGGTTCGGACCTGACAGCAGGAGCTGGTGGACTCGGCTGTCCCGTCCAAAAAGACCACCAACTCAAAGTCCTGTAGCAGAAGAGTGTTGGCTGACAGGTCGTAGAATGGGCTTGATCTGTTAATCACATGGTAGAGGGTCAGAGGGCAAACAAAAAACAAGTTATCCTTGCCAGCGTCGACTATGAAGTCAATGTGCACCTGGTCCAGAATGATGGTGTCTCCATCTGGTGTGGTTGTGGTCCTAAGCAGCTTGCCATAGATCTGGCTGCCAATTAGTAAAGTCTTTCGAAGGTTGGCCACTCTGATGAGGAGACACAGACTGCCTTTCTTTAAGCAGATGACCGCCGTGTTGCTGAAGGTGACAGTCTTTGCCCTTCTTTTGGGTAACGAGATCTTGGCCAAGATGACCCCACACATGAAGCAGTTGATGAAGGTGCCAATGAGAGACTGGATGATAATTAGAGCTACAGTGCCAGCACAGTGCCCAGTCAACGCCCTGCCACCGTACCCGATAGTGGTTTGGGTCTCCAAGGAGTAGAGGAACGCCGTTGTTAGGCCGTTAACATTGTCTATACACTGGACATGTTCATCTGTGCGGTTCTGTCTGGTCAGATCCCCGTTGCTCTTTGCGATCCAGTACCACAGCAGGCTGAAAATGAACCAGCTGCCGGTGAACGAAGCCACAAACAACAGGAGAACAAAGCGCCAGCGGATCTCCACAAAGGTGGTCCAGAAGTCCACCAGGTATGCGAACTGGTTACTGGACTCTATATTGCCGAACTCAATGTTGCAGCGCCCGTCTTTGGTGACCAGACGGGTTTTGCGGCTTCGATGCCCAGCTGGCTGGATGTGACCCTGGAACAGCTGGAACATCCTGGAGCTACAAGAAGCAAACACAAGATTATCACGAAGCTTCATCCATATATTTCAAAGCAGGACTTCACCTCATAATGGTCAATTCGAGTCAATGTCATCATTATCACCCAAATAACAAGTTTACCTCAAAGGGCATTAAAATCTGCACAGCATACAACACCCAAGGTTTGAATAAGGAGAAACTTGTGGATTAGTGTCCAACAAATGGTCTATTTACCATTACCGTAATGTTTGTTAAACCAACAGTGCCGAGGTGTTTTTATATCTCAAATAATAAGAATATGTTGTACATGTCAGTCAGAGTTTTCACATAAACATATTTTTATTATTGATATTATTGTATTGTAATTATTATATCTAATTTTCCTTATTCATCATTAGAAGTACAGACTTACTTTAGTACTTTAGTACAGACCTAGGTCCAATATAGGCACAAACAATGTTTGTTATTTGATGTTTATGTGTATTTATTTGAGGGTAGTTATACTTGTTTGTACTGTGCAGTATACACCATGTGTTCCACTGTGAGCATTACATAACAGAATCTGATTAGACTCAAGATTGACACCCAAGAAACTTGTTTGTTTTGAGAAAAAAAAAAGAAAAAGATTTACACTTGTTTTTGGAATAAAGGTTCACACACATTAACAATAATCTTAATAAGAACCTACTTCATATCTTTGTTAACAAGTGTTTAGGTATAGATCACACAAAAGTGTTGTAATTATTAACTCGCAAATCCAAACACACACATATATTTAATTATTTATACGCCCTTATAGATCATTTTAACATAAGATGCAAAGTGTTGGACAAACTGTTTTTTCCCAGTGTTGTTTTTAAGCCCTAATTAGAGTTTAGAGTACTTTTACCATCTGATTCCTCTAGTTCTTTGTATTTCTCTTACATAATTGGCAAAGCCACTATTGTATACTCAGAGAGAGACAGCTAGAGACAGTAACATATTTAAATTTATAATCTCAAAGACATAAAAATGTTTAAGTTGCTTTCTTTTAAGCAGCTTAAGATAAAACCATGCTGTTTGTATTAGATATCAGACTCGTCTGCGCTGTTAAGAGAAATAAAGTAAAAACATTTGGCATATTTAAACACCAAAACACACAAAGTCTGATTAGTAAATCCTTACATCATCAGTTCACTGTAGAAAGCAACAAGGAAAAGTTTCAACATACCTGCTAAGTGAGACCATGGGCCCAGAGTGCTCACTGGATCTTTGCTGGAACTTCAGACTCCTTTCTTTTAGTGAGTGGCCATGGAGGCGTTGGAAAGATTTTAATCCACAGTGAAATTTACTAATCCCAGCCACATGCCACCATGTACACTGGCTTCATACAGTCAGAGGAACCAGCCAGAGGGCTACCAGTGGGCGTCTCTGACTGACAGGTCGACTCCCTTCATCACTATTGCACCAGAAAGTCTACTATACAACCAGTGGACTTCATGAGCACTGGATTCATGTTCTCAGCTGTGTCAACTCTGAACAGTATGAGGAGCGGATCTCTAAGGGCGGAATATTTTGGAAGCACAGTTTGGCGAGAAAGCCCTCAGTGCTTTTGTGTGGCAGAAGGTGCATCTATTGAAGGGGCCAACATGACCAGTGCAGCACCCATGCTGTTTTTGTTTTCAACCCTGAGAACATTTGGGATTTGCGTCGGGCCTCACAAAGAAATCCCTCAATTGCATTTCCCCTGGTCCCCCTCCCCCGCTTCGAACCTGCAAGGCTGCCTCACATTTGCATCAAAATGAAGAGCTGCTGGGACAAAGTATCTTGGCCATATTCTGCTGGCTGTAGAGGGACAATTTTCATATCTATGGAGCATATTTCCATGATCTCTTATAATATGAGGGAGGTCGTGAATTGATAAGATGTACCCCAGAGATGGATACTGATGCCATTAGCTGCATGTAAATGATGGGAAGGGAGCATGATTCGTGATGCAGACAGTGTTCCTGTGGTATTGATTCAACTGCAGAGACCCGGCAAGAATCGTACAGGCTACTATAACATTTTTCTTCCATTAGTCAATAGTGTTAAGTTAGGTGTGCAGGTGTACCAGCACATAACATATTGCAGATTCATGAGGAAGACAAAACTATTTCATATCAAACTTGTCTGAGGTTGAATTATGTTGGACATAATACCTTTTCAATCACAGTATAATAAATAATCCATGATTAACTTTGTATTTATTCGTTTATCCCTTTAAGTGAATGTCTGTGAATGTCTAAAGATAGAGTACCTTATTCATGCCAGTGGGAAATTGCAGTGTTACAGCAGCCACGCCACATATGAGAATCACGAAAATTTACAACATGAGGACATTCAAAGAGGTAAAAAGTCAATAAACTGTGTGTCAGCATGGTTTAAAATCACAGAAGCCTAAACCCCCATCACACAAGTAATGGTAGTATTAAAAAAATAACATCAGCATGAAAAGTAACCTTAGCACATATGAAGTTTCTGTTAGTTGTCTCCACAATAACATAAAAAAGTAAATGTAGCATATCTAAGATTTCTGCTGTTTGTCTCCACATGTTAGGAGCACAGAAGCGCCCTCATACAATTATCGTTAGTGTAAAAAAGTAACATTAGCATTAAAAAAAGGAAAATTAGCATATATGCAGTTTCTGCTGCTTACCTCCACGAAAAGTACAGAAATCCACACAAAATATTTCTTAGCATAAAAAAGTAACTTTAGCATAAAAAGTAACGTTAGCATATCTAAAATTTCTGGTGTTTGTCTCCACCATAGACTAAAAAAACATGGACGTAGCCACTGTGACTGACCATCATCCATTGGTTTGTAGACTGCCGTTTTGAAGCCTCGGGTTTACAATTTGACTGTCACCATCTTGGATTTAACCATTGCCATCTTTGATTTTTGGAGCCAGAAGTGACCATATTTGGACGAGAGGGTGAAGCTGACCCTAGCACTAGCTGCTAGCTTGGTTAGCATGATGCATTTACAGTCTGTTTAACTGTTTAACTGTGGTAATGCTAATGCTAATGCTAATTTTCGCCAGCGAAAAACAGTCTTAAAACCATTAAAACAAAAATTTGCTCATAGACTTCCATACAATCAGACTTCTTTTTGCAGCCAGTGGAGTCACCCCTGCTGGCCATTAGAAAGAAAGCAGTTTTAGGGCACTCCCGCATCGGCTTCACCTTTCAGACCAGGAATTACCTGCTCGGTCTCCACATGTCAAGAGCAGTTATGCAGTATGGTTAGCATAAAAAAGTAATGTTAGCATATATGAAGTTCCTGTTGGTTGCCTCCACAAGAGCATAAAAAGTAATGTTTGCATATCTAAAATTTCTACAGTTTGTCTCCACATGTTAAGAGCACAGAAGCGCCTTCACACAGTTATCGTTAGCATAAAAAAGTAACATTAGCATTAAAAAAGTAAAATTAGGTTATATGAAATTTCTGCTGTTTGTCTCCACATGTCAAGAGCAGTTCTCTTACACAGGTATGGTTAGCATAAAAAAGTGATGTTAGCATTAAAAAGTAAATTGGTGTTTGGTTTTTCCTTTCTGAGTTACTGTAGAAACATGGTGGTGCAACATGGTGGTGCAACATGGGGGGCTCAATGGGAGAGGATCCGCTCTCTATGTAAATATAAGAGGCTCATTCTAAGGTTACGAAAACACAATGATTCTTATTTTCAGGTGATTACACTAATGACAACATACTTATGAATATTATTTTCCATTTCTGCCAAGTCCATTCCGCTAAGATGCCACTAAATTCTACAAACTGCACTTTTAAAAAAAAAAGTAAAATTAGGATCAGTGGCGGACTCAGGCTGTCTGAGAGGGTATGTCAATTTATAGGGTGATTCAGAATATACTCTTCACTTCACAATGTTTTTCTCCCACACACCCTATAGGGCACCTTTAGGACACAGTTTTTTGTTCATTAAAAGGACACTCATCATGGCATCATGTTTTCTCACATGTGGGGGCACCCTAGAGGGCACTTATTGAGTTGTTTTTTTTGTTTTTTCTTTGAAAGGGCACCCAATTCTGCACTTCAGTATGTTAGACTTAGGGGCACCCTAAATGGCACTTTTTCCTTTTTTATTGTTTTCTTACTAGAAGGGCACCCATACAAAACCTCCACTTCACCTCATTACAACAGCAACTCATAGGGCAGTACATTACATCCTCTTCATTTAAAGGACATAACATGTTTTCTCGCTTGTGGGGGTATCAATGGACCAAGGGTACCAATAAGGGCACTTCATTTCAGATTGTCACATAGAGAGAGGTCCTCTATAGGGCCTTTCATCCTGATTTACCCATAACTAAGACAGCCATTACAGAACTTTGGTATGTTTTCCTCTTTGTGCAGCCACCTTAGAGGACATTTTATCATGTTTGCTCTACTGTGGGGGCACCTTAGAGGGCACTTTCACTCTATTTTTTTGTCTTTGGGGGCACCAGGGGGACCGGTTGCCCCCCACCCTCCCCCTAAGTCCACCAGTGATTAGTTCATATGAAATTTAAAAGAGCACAGAGGCCCCCCTCACACAATTATTGTCAGCATAAAAAAGTAACGTTAGCATTAAATAAGTAACGTTAGCTTCTATGAAATTTCTGTTGTTTTCTTCCACAGGTTAAGAGCTCATCCCCCTCACACAAGTAATGTTAGAATGAAAAAAGTTATTTTAGCATTAAAACTCTGGATATTATTTCAGTAATGTCAGCAGATGTATGAAAATCAGGCTTTTTATCATCAAAATACCAGACACTAGACATATGCCACGTGTTACGTTACATATTAGTGTGTCTGCAGTTTATACAGACAAAACTTCACACAAAATGGACTATTTCATGTTTGCAAACAGTTTCTGTGTAAAACTATCCACCATTTTATTAAAATCCTTTGAAATTGCTAGACGCTAATAGCTAATCATGCACTTTGATCTGGTAGGAGGTTTTCCACTTTCCACTTATAACTTTAGCTATTTAATGGCACAAAACAACTTTTCCTGTTGATCTTTTGTCTTGATCTGTAAAAGCAGAAATACCAATGTACTCAAAATGTACAAGCAACCACAACGGCTCCTCAATTAAAATAATGTTCCCATTCCCATGTTGTAATAAGTAACTTTCAGCCCCGCATGTAGGGATGCCTGTGTGCCTGTTGTTGGATATACTTATTTCACACTTATTATTCATGCATTTGATGTATTATGGACGTAAAACTTAAATCTAGATAACCTATAATCTAAACTTTGATGTTCCTAGTTCAACGTTTCAGGGGGGCGATTTACTGTTTGCAGTTTATGAGTAATGTTCATTTCAGTTTTTAATCCCCTGATAGTATCACTTTGTGGTTGTGGTCAAAGCTGTGAAGCTGTTGGTGTCTGCAGATGTTTCTAATCCACTTCAGTGACTACTACCTACACTCTGCAGTATCATTACTGTGTCATCTCAAGTCTTAATTTCAGTGTATGATTTGAATATTTTGTTAAATTCCCTCATTTAACTTTAGTTGAGGGGCTTTTTCTTCAAGTGAAACTGTGTTTTGTTTTGTTTTGTTTTTGCCAATGACTGTATTCTGCTTGCTTCACCACTCTTGGTTTTTGCTGATGTTTTTCATTGCGCTGCAGGAAGTTAAGATGTAGAGGATGTGGGGTGGCTTGTTTCACTATGTCTGATCTGAGGAAGAGAGGAAGAGAGAGTGTCTCAAAAACCCCTCTTCAAGAGAAAACCACAAGTTGGTATCAATCAAGCATGGCCAACTGATATATGTAAAATGCAAAATGGTTTTTTGCATTTTACAATGGATTGAACAATAACAGTATTATATTATTCAGTGTTGGGAAGTAACTAAGTACATTTAATGAAGTACTGTACTTACAGTAAGTATAACTATGAGGTACTTGTAGTAGTATTTCCAATTTATGCACTTTTTACTCCATTACATTATCTGACGCATAGTGTAGTGTAGTTACTGATTATTTGTCAGATTGAGGTTTTTAAATTGAAACAAAAAAAGGATAACTTATAAAATACAACACATTGTTAAAGACTAAACCCATGGTTCCCAATGTTTTTGACCTGTGAGAGCTTACAAAAAAGCAGTAAGGGCTGCTTGATATGTTTCAGATGTTTGTGATTTTTTAGCAGTTCCACTTAAAGTCATTCATTTAAATGACTCAAAGAGGAAAAGTTATCCAATATTTCACAAACTGGTTGGGGCCCGACCCCTAGGTTGAGAACCACTGGACTAAATAACCTAACTGTATATACAGTAAAGTTAAAATGAGCTCATCCTCAACCAACTACAACAGTAAAATACTACTTATACAGTATTGCGTCAGTAATGACAATTTAATAATGTCATATATAACATATCATCTAAAGTCACTCACAGGGGCCATTTTTCTGCAGAACTAGTACTTTTTTTTTTTTTTTAAAACTTCATCTTGATGTTTATTACTATCCCGAAAGATATTTGGTTTGCAGGCTGATATTAACACACAGGTCACAGGAATACACTGATGCCAACAAACAGCAACAATCAATAGACAAGGACATAAAAACTATGCAGTATATGTACGTATATAAATATATACACTGATCAGCCCAAACAGTCAAACCACTGACAGGTGAAGTGAATAACATTGATTATCTTGTTAAAATGGCACCTCAAGGGGTAGATATATTAGGTGGCTAGTGAACAGTAAGTTCTTGAAGTTGATGTGTTGGAGGCAGGAACAATTGGCAAGAATGAGGACCAGAGTGACTTTGACAAGGGCCAAATTGTGATGGCTAGATGACTGAGTCAGAGCATCTCCAAAACGACAGGTCTTGTGGGGTCTTCCCAGTATGCAGTTGTCAGTACCTTCCTAAAAGTGGTCAAAGGAAGGACAACCGGTGAACCTGCAACAGGGTCATGGGGCCCTCAAGGCTCATTGATGCACGTGGGAAGCAAAGGTTAGCTCATCTGGTCCAAATCCCTCAGAAGAGCTACTGTAGCACAAATTGCTGAAAATGTTAATGCTGGTTATGATAGACAGGTGTCAGAACACAGAGTGGTGCCAGATACCAGAGGACACCTTTAGAGGTCTTTTGGAGTCCATGCATCGACGGGTCAGAGCTGTTTTGATGGCACAAAGGGGACCTACACAATATTAGGCAGGTGGTTTTACGGTTATGGCTGATCAGTGTATGTATACAGTATATAATAGGTAAAACTACACTCATGCTGAAACAAAAGATTAGTGAGCATAAGAGCTCCATCAGACGCAATGATGTGAATTATCCTGTTGCTTGTCATTTCAATGAATTCTTACACCCTCTCTGCGATTCCAGGGCACTGAACACTTTGAATTGCTAAGAGGAGGGAGATATGGAAAGAAAGATATGCCAAAGGGAGCTCTATTGGATTGACACTTTAGATACACTTAAGCCTATGAACCTCAACGAGGATTTTGATATGAGTGTTATGCTGTAGTGTAGACTTTGGGGTCTATGGTTCATAATGGCCTTCGCCTGATACCCCTCCATAGCTCTTTGTTCTATTTTTGTTTTGTTTTCGAGATGTTTTTTCTTATAGATTTGGGTATCTCTGATCTATGATGGCTCTAGCTAGATCTCTCTAAAGCCCCATATACTATGTGGTGAAATTTGTATATGTATTACCTGATTGTATATGTTTTTTTCTATGTTCACTGTGTTCCACCCCCTTTTTCCGTGTGTGTTCTATAAGTATGGCTTCTATTTGTATGCTGCACTTAAAAACTTCAGTTCCCAAGAGGTGGAGCTCCTACCACCAGGTTGTACACAGGTGCATTGCATACTGCCAATGATTGGAATGGGGTTTAGTTTGTTTTTTGCCTGCCTGTTCATTGTTGAATCATGTATGATCAAGTTTGGACTCATTGATTTTTCCAGCACTTTAAAAGGACTTAGCTGGTTGGAGCGGGGGTCTTCCTGCATTATGTATACAGTATATTAAATATTTTGAAAGTTCAATATGCTTATAAATAAAAACTTATAAGTAAAAAACAAAAAGTGGAAGATTATATCGATTGAATGCAGGACTTCTATTTGTAATGGATTACTTCTTCCACCATTGATATTTCAGAAAAATAGACCTATTCGTCCTCCCAAGTCTTCACTGAGTTTAAAACCTTCTGGACGTACACACACACACACACACACATATATATTTATATACTGTATATACACATATATGTGCTTTATTCTCCTCTGTGACTGACTGATCTTAAACATTTGTACTTCTTTCAGGTCAAATAATAAATGATAATAAATGCTTTATGGAAAGGCATGACTCTAAAAAACAAGACCCTGCTTAAATTTCGGCATGACTAAGAAATTAGATATTTATGATATCCTGAGAGCAGTAAAATGCTTGCTATGCTAAATACACAGACACATAAATATGTGAGGAGTTGTCAGAACTAATACTGGATAAGTGGGGCACATAACCTCACAACTAAGGTCAACAGACACCACACTTTCATATGCATGTACCTCATTAATGCAGCGTATGTCCTGCACTTTAAAGGGCATTAATATTTAAAGGTGTCAGGATCTTAAATTAAGCGCTTTTTTCCATGTTAAGCAAGATTATCTTATTTTTCCAATTTTCTTTCAGTTATTACATGCTCAAGACCTATAAGCTGCTTTCATTTCTGTGTGATATTTTCATATTCCAATTTGTGAGGCTAGTTTTGCCTTTGAATTTAGAATAAACAAATCAATTCTTGGTATCTTCTTTATAATGTCTTTAAAAATACAGGCTCTCAGCTGACGTACAGTTACGGGATACCCCAATTTCATAATGCTAATTTTATTAATGTTAAAAGGATAAGTCTGGTGATATTCTATACTTTTTCTAAAATCAACAAATTACATGAAAAGACCAAAACCAACCATGAACTGATCCTACAAACAAGTAACAGCTGTTTAGCCTATGCCTCATTGTTATTCGTCTGTGCCACAGAACCTCATTGTTCGCCAAAAACCATTTTTACACATCAGTGTGTCTAACTATTTCACTGGCTGACATGTTCCCACATTATGGAAAACATGGGAACTGTCACTGAACCCCGTCCCGCTGCCTAAAACACTCACTAGAGCAACAAATCGGCAGCTGAAAATAGTCCCCAACAAATGCACTGTTAGCTTCTGTTTTGGTATTGGTCAATCTGATATCAGGCAGTAGTGACCTAAGGGTTAGAGAAGCAAGCTTGTGATCAGAAGTTCATCTGTTCAATCCCCGGTCTGGCAGAATTATACTGCCTCATTACCACCCCCGCCCTTGAGCAAGGCCCTTAACTCCAACCACTCCAGTGGAGCTGCTCAGTGGTCTGCAGATCAGACTGTGGTTGGACTGGGCAGCTTCCAAGGGTGAATGTAATCAGGGCGTTCCTGCAAAAGAGAGGCTTCCTGTAAGTGAAACTTCCCTCAATAAATAAAGGTTTAAGAAAAGGCTAATGAGCTGTTAACAGTAGATCATGAAACTGTGTGTCTCAAAAAATGCTCTGTTGTCCCTTATCTGGTCTGTGACATTATCTTTGCAAATGAGACCAGAGTGTCTGATAATTACAGTCTGTTAGTGAATTTACAGAAAAAAACACTTTCACTTCCAAATTACATTTTGCTTATAGTTTGTCTTCAGTGTGTCAAGTGGGAAGATGTTCCACACTGGTTACTTGATGTACAGATTTGGCTCCATCTGGTGGATAAATCCCCACACAACACCTAACCCCCAAAAGACCTGTAACACTAGATAATGTAGTATTTGCAGTAGCTGGGTATGGAAGCAAATAAAGTCTGTAAAGATTTGAATCTCATCAGCAACTAAATACCTAATTGTGAAATTAAATCACTACTGTATACGTAGTGTTGAGCTTTAAATTCTACTGAATTTTTGCAGCATTGGAATATTTAACTTTTATTGCAGCCTTTCTTTGCTTCTACAGACGGACAGCTGCAATGTTTTTGTTACTGTGCAGTTACAATAAACTGAATCTGATCTGTAAGAGCTGTAACACCTGTAGAAAAGAAGGAAAAATGCTTTAATAAACACAACTGAAGCCAATTTTTCTACAAATCTTGATTATTAATAAAATTTGATTGCATTGATTACTATGAAACACAGATTCAAACTAAATTGATTCAACAGTAAATCACAAATCGACTGCATAACTATACAATGATAAGATAGTTAACAATAAAATGTACCAGAAAGAACACATTACAATGTAAAGTGATACAAAACATATGTAACGTTTATGTTCGGTTATTTTTCAGGCTCTAAAATTCAACTAATATCTTAGTCGTAACAAAAACTGAACATTGCATTGCAAAGCTGTTGTATTGCACTGTATTATACTGTAATACAGTATACATCACGTACATACTCATACTCATGTGGAAACAAAGTGGTTCCTGAGAAAAATTTAAAAACTGCAAATGTATTGCACAATGGCATCACACACACAGGTTCAATGGAAATCTGAAAAACAGAAGTCAAGATCTTGGGAATTATTACAGTTTATACTGTATCACAGGAAATGTCAACAGTTCAGTTCCCCTCCACCCCTACATTTTCCCTTCAGTAAGACGTCGCTTGTAATTGCCCTCTAAAACAACACACATGCAATCATTTTTTTGACACTGTTATCACAGTTGCAAAAATAAAAACTTTGGTAAGGTTGGTTAGGGTAAACAAACAATGTTTTAAAGTCTGTAGGTAACAGGAAGTGAACTGTCTACTCCTGTTTCATGCCTTTTTGGACTCTACTGTAGTCATGAGGCTGCATTCCCAGATCTATGATGAGTAAAATGTTATTATTATGACGGGAATGATGGCCAAAACCACTAAACTGAGACCCAAGTTGTAGAAAACTTGAATGAGCCTTTGCTTTGGCAGAGGTGTTGATGGTACGAGTCCACGTTCCAGTTCATCTAAACGATGTTCCTCTCCAACATGGGCTCCTGGGCCAGAATGCGTCTGAAGCCAAGACCGCTCAAGTCCAGCGTTGTAAAGTTTCCATCCAGGATCAGTTCTGCCACAGCACGACCTACCGCGGGCGAGTGCTGCAGGCCGTGGCCGCTGAAGCCAGTGGCAAAGTACATGTTATTGATCAGAGGGTGTATCCCGATGATGCCGTTCTGGTCGAAGGTGTTGTAGTCGTAGAAACCTGCCCACGCGCTGGTCACCTGAGGAGAGGGACGAGAGATAAGTTTGATCTGCAAAGGCTGAGGCTTAAAGGAGACATAAGACATAATAACAACATGTGATTTCCTGTCATTTTTATACTGTTATGATGTCGGATGTTTGGGTTAAACACGGGCAAAGTTCCAAAACTTGAAGTGAACGTATGTAAAAATGCGAGAAAAGGAGCTAAAACAGCCTGTTTCAGACAGAAGCTGCAAAAGCATACAAAGATATTCCAGTAGAGCCGCAGAATATAAATATAGACCTGGAAATTATGCATCACATGTCCTCTTTAAAAAATAAATACTTGTACTGGCTTTAAAAAAATCCATTAAAATAATGAAATGCTCAAAATAAAATGGACTGCCATATTTGTGGAATGATTAGCAGACAAAGAAACGATAAAAACCTCATGTGCTAGTCAATTAGAAGCGTTTCAACACCTACCTTAAGATTCTCAAAAGCAGGAACACGATGGGCCAAGCTGGGCCAAATCTTGTCCTCAAAAAACTGGTGGTCCACCTCTAGGTTACTGATATCTGGCTCCTCCATCTGAGGACAGACAAACAGATAAAACACTTAGATCGATTTTTACACTGTTTGTTCTTATTCATAATAGTCAGGCAAACAGCTTAGACCCACGACAAACCTCCTCTGGTGATGTCCCGGCGATGTAGTTCCCTCCTAAGCCCTCTCTTCTGAAGTAAACTCCAGAGTAATCGATCAGGAAGGGAGTGTCGAGACCTGGACCATCAGGACAGTGGACTACGTACACATACCTGAACAAGATTTAGGGAGAGATGAGTGCTACAGGGATGTTGACAGACCTCAACAGTAAGTCATATCTTCAAATTCTTACGTCCAGTATATCCGATAATGTATAAACTGTACTTTCCTGTCATTAAATATACAGTATACTATAGAGCAGGGGTTCCTTGAGGTTGGGCCCAGGGTGCTACAAAATTCTTCATACCATTCTACATTTATTGCGCATATAATATAATTTCAACACCTGACATTTACATTAATTATATTTTATTTACATTTTGACTTGTCAAAGCAGCCAACTTTGAGGCTTTTGAGTTTTTCAGATGCTCAGCAGTCAGGAGGGGGATCCATGACAAAAGAATTCCCATGAAGGAGTGCCGTGGTCTAAAAAAGTTTGGGAAGCACTGATATAGAGGATACAACAGAGCAGTGGTAGGCAAACGTCCCCTAACGAAAGCTTAAGTTTTTCCTTTTATAGATTGAATCAAATCTTTTACATGACTCGTCATAAATCCACAGTAGATAACAATACAAACAAAAGGCTCACCTTAATCCCAATAAACATGAGCTTGTAACATCTCATCATCTTATACAGGTTCATCTATATACTGGTCTTATCTGACCAGAGCAGATTTGTGTCAATAACAGTATTTCAGCTTCAAAAATAAATGAAGCAGACCACTGTTTATTGTGTGTGGATTACTAATGGCAATTATGGCATCTGCCCTCAGATACAACCCTAAAGCTGTTTTATACAAACAAAATCATAGAAAATAACTGTGTTTTCACTTTGCCTGTAGAACGTCTGGCCTCTAAAAAGCAATGCTGAAAAAATCTGGCCCAGGGTTGAATTAATTGCTGACTCCTGCTATAGTGAATACTTTAGAAGCCATGGTTCCTGACCTTTTCTGTCTGATTTACCCCCACAGAGATGTCAGATGAACTCTGGTACCCCTTCATCGACTCCACGTGCCATCATTTTCCAAATGGGTTCATTTGATTTGAAGCAGAGGCTGGACGTGTCAACCATTTATCCATTACATTTATCTGACTACATCTATTTATTAGCTAGTTTTAATGCACTCTCAATCACTTTGAGCTACTGTACAAGTACTACCTGGCAACTGTAGAAGTATCACCAAGGGCACTGCTCTATAGTATAATAGATAGAGTACAGAGTGCAACATAATTTGGCTTTACATGTGCTTTTATGTAGCTTTTTGTATGTCTTGTTTGTTTTGTGTATAACATCAACCTGCTCGGGGACTCAGATGTGCCTTTTGGCTAAATCTGATACATTTTAATCATGTTAATGTTCATTAATGTTTTTATGTTCCTGATAAATAAAGTAGTAAGTAAAGTAAATCTCATGTATATCAAGAACTGTATGTGAAAAGTATGATCATCTCGATATAGTGTCTCTAAGTGTTGGATGCTGATGTTTGTTTTGGCTTTTCTAGATGACTGAATTTCAAATTAAAAAGTGGCTCTGTGGTTAAAATGCTGATTTAAGGGTGTTTAAGAGTGTTCACATCCATACTGACTGAGCAGTGAATGACCTATAACCCATTTTTACCCTCTGTGATTAAGTTTCAAAGAGCTACAATTTTCACACAGTTAATCAGACGCGGATGTAAACACCCTCAAATTAAAGTTGAGAGTCAGCACTATAAAGCCACTCACTTATCCAATTCACTGGCGTTTAAATAAAACTGTCAAAAGACTTTACTGCATGCAAACACTGCCAGCTCTTTCAAAAGGAAATTAGACATCTTGACAGCACTAACATTGTTTTTAGAAAGGGAAAATATGCCCCTTTAGTCAATAAAGTACCTTTTCCGAGGCTCAACGGGCAGTGGAATTCCAGCGAAGGTGTCTTTAGGACCGAAGCCAATTCCCAGCATCTCTGCCAGTTTACCAGAAAAGGCTCCTGCTGCATTGACCACAATGGCACATTCAACCGGCTGGTACTCCAGGCTGTTCGGCATCTGCACCTGCTCCACATGAGACATTTTCTCATCATGCAAAACACTGTGCTGTTACTGTGGTGGTGTGTTAGTGAAGCAGTGTGTGTTCCCAATCTTTGGTAGCATTTAAAATATACGGAAAATGTCTTTGACAAATACACTGAACTGAGTACAAAGAGATGTTATGTTTTTCAAGGGGAAAGAGAGTTCATGTCCATCAGGAGTTGTTTTAGATACAATAAACTCAACTATACATGAATTCAAAGCAAACAAATGCTTCTGCAGGAGAGTTCGGAAGGTAAAAGCTTATACAAAGACCTCTAATAAAAACAGATTTACAATAAATACAAATAAGACGGAACATTCATTTATTTCAGTGTCTCAAATTTGAAGATTTGCTGCTTTTTTTCTGTTTTATATCTTTGAATTTTTAACTGTTGGTTAGACAGAAAAGCTACATGAAGACTTCGCTGTCAGCTCTGAGAACTTGTAATAGGCATCTGTTACTGTTTATGGACATTTTACAAGGTAATCGATTACTTAATAATGTAACAATAATAATAATCCAAAGATTAATCAATATGTAAAATAATTGTTGGTTGCAAGACCATCTAACTTAAAGTTTTGATTAACGGAAGAGTAAATTCTATCTAATCTAATCTAAGAAGAAGAAAAATGAAGAAAACTGTCGTGATGATGCTGGTGATCATACTAAATGTTAAATAAAACATTTTAAAAAGTGTGCAATGATGATGGATTATAGTAGAGCTGCAAGATAAATCGATTAGTTGATCGACAAACTTTTTGGAAAATTGATTAATTGTTTCAGTCATTTTTGAAGCAAAATTGCAAAAACATTTTGTGGTTCCAGCTTCTCAAATGTGATGATTTTCTGTTCTTCTTTGTCATATATGACGGTGAATTTAATATCTTGACATTAGCTTGACAAAACAAGCAAACTGAAGACACTCTGACAAATTGTGAGTGCCCTTTTTTCACTATTTTCTAACATTCATCAAATAATCGCTAGTTGCAGCCGTCGATTATAATGTTCGATATTGCAAAAAGAAACTTTAACCAAATTCGTGTTTCAAATTATGTCAAACATGACGGCAAACGCTCACGGCTACATAATGCTGAGTGCATCCCACTTACTCTGACAGATTTTATTCTCCGGAGATCAATTTGTTCACCATCAACGGTGTTGATCACATTCGTTGTATGTTTAAAACCTGCACAAGAGACAGACATTAATAATATAATATTTAAATTTCAGAGCTGCCAAATGACACCAATTCTTCACTTTTAAAATATTTCTGTTGCCTTAGATCATGAAAAATAAGCAGACAAACAAAGTAACAAAGTACAGCAGCAGTCAAATGTTTGGACACACCTTCCCAATCTCTTGAATGAGACAGTGTGTCCAAACAAACTTTTGACTGCTACTGTACGTTTGGATGTTTTTGTGTTTGGAGGCTGCGACAAACCTGTAACTTCTCCGCAGCACTGAACGACTCCCATAGAGATGGCCTTCCTTCTAAAGGCATTCAGCAGAGTCCAGGGGTCAAACCAGCCCTCGTTCTCCAACCCTGCAGGCCAGGACGAGTCAAAATGAAAATTAATGCTGTTAAAAAAAAAGGGTCTATAAACCCACATATTCTATAAGATCTTACGGTTCAAAGAGTTACAAAAACTTGTGTATTATTTGTGCTCACCATATGAAGCGAGCGCCACACCATCTGTGTTTATCCAGGGAAATTTCTCCTTCAGTTGTGTAGGAGAGAGAAGTGAAACTTTGGCTCCAGCATACCTACAACCACGTGATTAGATTATTGATCAATAAATAACTTCATCCCTGAAGCTTCAGAGCTGCAAGACAAAATACTGTGCTTAAATTTCTGAATGTAAACGTTCTCAGTTTGCGTTTCTCCCCAGAGGGAACTGATTTATAGCTTCTTGATATCACACAGTTCAACTGAATTAAAGAAGGCTGACACCTCTGGGTGCTGTAGTTCTCCTCCATGATGTGAGCCACCTCCTCACTAGCCAGGAAGAGGTATCCTGATTGGTTGAACTGCAGGTCCACCGGGTCTTCGTTCACCACACCGAGGTGTTCCTGAGAGGACACAGTGGTGAGACACTGTGAGTCACTTCGTACTCTTTAACTTAAACATTTAATCATTTATATATGAACAAACTGGAAAACGTTGCAATACATATACAACGGGGCTACATTATGCTGCTTTAAGCAAAGAGAAAAACACAGTACGTGGTCTGAGAGACTTGGGACTATAAATAACATTTGTCCACAAGACAACGCTAGAGAAGGAACTATAGGGTAACTGAAGGTTAAACATTTTGGAAAATAATTTGCTTTCTGGTGATGAATTAGTTGAGAAGATTGATATCACTCTCATATGTGTCTGTTACAGTTACAGCTAGCAGCCTCTTAGCTTAGCTTAATTGACTAGCCTAATTATTTCTTGGCTAAGAGCAGTTGCTAGGCAACCAGCACAGACCCTGCAAGAAATGTGGTGCGTTTCATTCAAGTTGGAGGTCGGAAATCTGCAAGAGCAGAAACGTATTTTATTGACAGTGTTTTAGGCAGGGGAAATGACTATATGGTCTTAAAGGCATACTATGCAGGATTTGTCGGTTGCTGTTTGTAAACACAACATTCAAACCTGTTTTCACACTTCATGCTAAGCTAAGTTAACCAGCTGCCAGCTGTAGCCTTATATCTAACGGACAGATATGAGAAAGGTATTGATCTTCTCAACTGATGCTCTGCCAGAAAGCAACTAGGACCCAAGTAGATTTAACAAATTGTCAAACTATTCCTTTAAAGGAGTACTCTGCCAATTTATCCTTACACTCCTATTACATCATCAGACCCCCGATGGACTATTTTTTTATTTAAAAAAAAAAAGTGCAGCAGAGACAGAGATATCAACTTTTTTATTCCACACATTCTTCTTCCTTATCAAAGCCTGACGCCTACATTAAAATTAAACTTGACCCTTGAGAATTTATCTGAGACTTTTTTTCATTTTCTTGTAGTTCAGTCTCCAACTATTATGTTTATTATGTTCTATGAGAGAGAGAAGCTGCACCAGAGATGGGCTCCTCAATACCTCTCAAAGAAACATTTTGCAAAACAGCCTTCAAATAATCTTCAGAAAAGACTCTAAAGAAGAGGTAACAGCATTAACAGGAGAGGAAATATCATCTTTGGATATATTTGTTAAATCAAAACAACTAGCTAGCTGTCAACTGCTAACTACTGCTGTTGCTGGACACGTAGAGTTCATTTAGAGCTCATTTAAAGAAATGGTTAGCTCTGTCGGAGCTAAGACTTAGTCTGTCTGTGCTGAACTTCCCCTGCTGTCTACTGTCACCTGTCGCTATCTTGCTATCTTGCCATCTTGCTACTGCCAGTCTGCCTTCATGTACCTGCGTGCATGTCTTATTGTGGTTTTGCTTTTATTATGTCAGGCTGATTTATGTATTTTACATACTGTGCGTACTTTTTGTATCTGTGCTTCTGCTTTGCATGTTCTAGTTAGAGTCTAACAATGCAGCTCAATGTGCTCTTATTCAATCCACTTTTCTATTAACATTCATATCTTCATGTATTTATTGTCTTGCATATCTTGAATCATGAGTCTCTGTGTTGCATGTTTTCAGGATGTCCGGAATGATGTTTTTTATTGATATTATTATATGTTCTTGCATGCTTATAAATGACCTCAGTAACTAAAATTTTCAATCTCATTTTCATATTCTGTTTTTAGGGTGACTCTGTAACATCTGTCCAGGGACTGCAGATGAAAAACAACCTCTTGGCTAATTCTGCGCATTTACAGCAATGTTTATTAATGTGCACTGTCCTTGTTAAATAAACAAACAAATAAATAAATAAAATAAAAAGTTACCAACCTTCCAAAGGACAAATTGCACTGAGGAAGCTAACAGAAGGGTTATTTTGTGAAGATGAGAGGAGAAATGTGATGTGATGGCGGCGCGATCGACGTTTGCAGCTGCCTCTCCTAGTTCCAACTACGCAGTGTGTTTGTCCATGTCTACATCTACATCTGTGTCATCATGTGGAGTGCAAAGGAAATATGTCTATGATTGTCAGTTTGTTTTGGGACACTCATAACAAATACTTTTACTGCGAGAAATTCTGGCTGGGAGCTAAAAATCAGCTGAGCGCGCTTGGTCTGCTGCACCCAGTGGGCCCACAGGAGACCACGACCTTGCCTGGAGCTGCGTCAGAGAGGAAACACCGAAAGCGGTGCGACAGGACGTGGAAGCATGGGTGAGCACGGAGAAGTGCAAGCTAGGCTAACTGTTAACTCACACAAACCAGCAGTTCCAACAATCATGCTGCCTAATGTTCTCTGGACAGCAAACTGGATTATATAACCCCCCAATCAGTGCTGGTCACTCGTTGACATGCGAGAGCTGTCTACATCCAACTGAGACCTGTACTTTGCTCTCTAAATGCACTTTAATGCACTGTGCTGCTAACTGCTCGTTCTTTTTTTGTTTTTATCACTTTTTTTTTTTTATCCTTTCTGTTGTTGTTGTTGCACTGCTGTGGGCTGAGAGGAACAGCATTTTGGGTTTTTTTTGTGTATGCTAATACACAAGAAAATAACAAACTAAATATTGAATCTTAAACTACGGCTGACCTAAGTTATTTCACTCGAGGTCATTTTTCACACTTGGTCAACCTTCAGCTGGCACACGAGCTGCTCCTGCTCCCATATTAACATAACACAAGCTCTGAGCACCATGAGTCACTTTAATGATTTAAAAGCTCATCTTTCATTACCAGAACTTGCGCAGTGAGCCGAGAGAGGCTTCATACGAGAGGCGACAACACGGTGACTTTCAGCGTGACCTACATTGATGTTCCTCATGAAGTCTGCGGACGCCAGGGAGAGGTGGATGTTCTCCGGCAGGGAAAACTGCTGCCGGATCCCCCCAGCAGACAGCACCGTGGAGGCCTGAGAGTACTGAGGAGAATCACATGCAGAGGGGGAAGCAGTTAGTGAGGAAATACATAAAAGCAGAGGCCTACTGTATGTGATCTCAAGTCATAAAGAGGGAATTTGATGCTAAAAAGACTGTAAATGTGGCAGATATCCACTTGATATGACTAATATAATGATCCTTTAATGTGGCATGCAGATAAATTGGGCTAAGAACATTGCATTTTGGAAACATTTAGTACTGATTTCAATATTTTCACTGTGCCCCTCACCGTTGGGTCCTTCTCCACCACGATAACTTCCAACGCTCCTCGCACCCTCTCCTTCTGCTTCAGCCAGTAGGCGATGGACCAGCCCACCACACCGCCTCCGACGATCACGATGTCAGCCCTCTCCGGAGGAAGGTTCGGGTTGATCTCCAGGGGACTCCAGCTGCTCCCCGGCAGAGCGTCCGCCGCCTTCTTCCTCATGGCGGCCAGCTGGGCCTCCAGGTCTGCGGCACAAAAGCAGAAAGTTAAAGCCCCTCTTCACTCAAAAATGTGTTTCTTGTTCCTACAGTTGTATTTAAAGAATGATGCATGTGCAGAGTTTGACACTGGAAAACTGTTTTTACTTTCATTTTGCTGAAAATTATTCTCTGCGCTCATTGAACATCCGATTTTAAGGGGCGGGCCTACGAGCATGATTTGTGACATCACAACTAGATTTGGAAACCAATCCTGGTCCGATATTCAACGTATATTTACATATTTATAGTTCCTGGAGTTCTTAATGAGGGAGAATACCACGATATCAGACAGTTATAGATTTCTAACTGCCGAAGTCTGGAGATTTGTATTGTAGTTGCTTGAAAGGCGGCAAAAACAGCCGCTAACAAACCTACAAGGACAAGGGCACACCTTACCGAAAACGATGCTCTCCCCCCATATTCTCCACCATGGTGAACTGCGTGTCATCACCCCAATATGAAGGGACTTTTTAATTGTTTCCGCCCAGTTTTAACAACGAAATCTGGGAGATGCGAAGCGTTTAGACTGTGAGCCTAAGAGGATTTAAACAAGATAATTGAACTATTTTGTGGAAAAACCATATCAGAGACACATTACTGCTCAAAGTAGAGTCTTTTATATACATCATAAAACATGTCTGGAGGGGCTCTTTAACACTTCTTCGTTGTCTTGTTGTAGATATTAACTGGAAACGTGTAACTCAATATAGTTTTTGAGTCTTTAGCTTTATCACTCTACAATTCGGCATATATAATAACTCACATATCAGCATTTTTAATTGAATAAATCCTCCCTCTTTATGTGGGATGGCTTCAAACTGTGTCGTTAGTAGACAGTAAGGATCAGTGGAAACACATAAATGAAGAGTTGAATGGAGATTTAGATACGAGCCGAATTGAAGAGACGCTTCTAAAATATTCATTAAATCTCTCCAGAGGTCACCTTCAACTTAGATGAATCTATCCAAGCACAAACACATAATAATTAGTGGATTTCTCAAGGTAATGTTGACCTCTTTTTAGCGTTAACCGCACTTATACTTGTTTGTTGTCGCCCCCCCAACCTTTGAAGAAGTCCTGCCGGAGAGGAGTGCATGTGCTCAGGCTGTGACGCGGCCAGGTGAGCCGCCGTGTGACCCGTCTGGAGGTGAGGACCGTCCGCACCGACACATGCAGCCTCCGCCACGCTGACATGGCTGCGGGCTCACTGGCTCGCTAGTCGGCTAAGAACAAACCAAAACAACAGCAGAGGACTTGCGTAGCTCAACTTCTTCTTCCTTGTGGCTTGCAAACGACGAATTAGCGCATTACCGCCACCAGCTGGTATGGAGTGGATCAGTGTGTCTAATATTTACAATATTAGTTAGTAGGGATGTGCAGAGATCCCAGTATATGTATATGTGTCTGTATTTGTTGAGGCAGCAAAATTATTTGTATCTGTATTTGTATTCGAATAAAAGCGGAAAGAGGCTTAAAAATCCTGTTTTTGTTTTTATGACAGTTTTAATTTTAGAAAATTAAAGTGTTACAATAAGTGTTCATGAATAAAATACCTTATGATGGAGGTCCCCACATGTTAAACACCCATAACACAGAGACAGCACACCATGTAACGCATAGAGAGGAACTTCAAAGGCAATTATTGCTTTGCATTTTTCATTTATCGCCTATTCTTTACAACCTAACTTTGTGGAAAGGAGAAGGGGAAGCACTTTGCCTGTGTCAGTAGCTCAGCTTTATCTCTGGGGAACACCCCCAACAAATCATTTTTTAAATATTTGTATGAAACAAATATTCATATAAAACCCACTATTTGTGCTTTGCCGAATAATGTATTTGTATTCAGACACACCCCTATTAGTTAGTCTAAGATAGTGAAATAGGATTCAATAACACTCATTTCTCTGAGTTCTTTTGTAGAATATCTATTAGTGTACATTTATCTTTCTGAGGTTTTGAATCAGATGCCTTCTTTGTAGTGTAGCTGCTCTACTGTTTCTTCTTACCCACAGTATTCGCATCTGCCTGTATTATGTTCACCTATTTATCGATTACTTCCTGCACACCTCATCATTCTTTTCTTCCTCTCATCGCTTTTGGCCACCTTTCCTTCAATCTCTGCATTCAAACATTCAAACAGCCCTTAAAGGCAGCGTTATTGTTCTTTCTTTCTTTTGAGTTACCTGTCTGATAGGCAAGGCTGTGTTCAAGTGAGTTATCCTCCACCACAGTTCCACGAGCAATGATACAAAATCAGCAAGAGGATATTTACGTTGTATTACATGATTGAAATGTTAAATGATAGATATATATTACTGTGTACGTTGTGAAATAATCCTTCTTTACTTTGCTTTTAAAAAAGTTCTTCAAGTTGGATGTTCTGCATGTGGTGAGATTTGTTTTAGTTAGATTAAAGATAAAAGATCTGAACTAACTCCAAACTACTAACGATGTGTTAATTCCTCTTGTCATATGTCAAAATCCAGTTTGCCCCCCGCACACACTTTCAAAATCTTTTTATTATTATTTTTCTAACCACAAAAATCATGCTTAACACGTTACTGCCAGCCGTCAGATTCTGACAGATAGATAGATTATTTGTCTTCAAGGAGGAAATTCTTTTCCACAGTAGTTGCACACAAACACAAACAAGTAGTCTAAGACCTACAGAATTATATAGTTCTACAAAATACAGGTTTGCAAGGACACTTAATTACAGCCGTCACACGACAGAGACAAAGACGTGGATTGACGCTCTACAGACCACAGGCTTTCCTTTTCTTCTTTCGTAGGGCCTTGATATACTCCAAAACGGACCAGAAGCAGACACAGACAGCCTGGCTTCAGCTCTATAGTTGTTTCTTTTTTGCAGCAAGTATCCGTGAAGTTCAGTAAAGTTACGGTTTAAACAGTGTGGAAAATAAAACTATTCTGGTGGAGTTTAGCATGATGACCGACTTAATTATTTCCCAGATTTTGTATTGGTTTCCGTAGTACCGTAGTAAAGTAAATGTATGTAGAAATGCACACACACACACACATTTCTCAAATTAATGTTAAGCCCTTGGGATATGTGTAAAGCTGTATATTCAGTGGTGGAAGGAAACTGAGTACATTCACTCAAGAACTGTACTGCAACTTGACAATTTCCGTTTTCCTTTATTTCATACTTCCACTGTACCACGTGTCAGTGGGAAATATTGCACTATTCACTCCACTGCATTTATTTTACAGCTGTAGTTGCTGCTTATTTTACATTTTAGGATTCTACATAAAGGGATATAAGCTTATAAACTGCATTGTTAAATCTTAAGCCAGTGGTTTCCAACCTTTTTTGACTTGCGACCCCTCACTAAAAAGCAGGGTCACATTTCAGATGTCTGCGAGTTGTAAACAGTTTCACCAAAGAGACATTTTCTCCTCTAAACTTCTCAATGGTTATTTTCATTTAAATGAGTGTTTGAGGCCCAAAGAGGTAAAATTATTCAATATTTCACAAAAAGAGAGGAAAGATTGGAGAAACATGGAAGCAAACTTTTAGTACTTTTACTTCTGATACTTAAAGTTCATTTTGCTGATGATACTTTTGTGCTTTTAGTTAAAAAATAGTATTTTGAGTACTTCTTCACTTACTGACCATATTATGAGTTTAACTGAACCCTTGTTAATCTCTTTGAAAGTGAACCACACCAGGATGCCAACACAATAACAGGCAGGGTGGGAGGAAGTTGGGCATAATGAGAGGAAGACTGAGCAGACTTATAGACCAGAACTCGATACAGGTTTTACATATTGTTTAAAGGGCAACGAGAGCGACATTAGCTCATTCTCTGATTTGGGATGTGTGATATGTTTACATCAGTTTATTAATGTCATACAAATAATGCTGACAAGGTGACAGCTGTGAGTGTCATGCAAAATACATATTTATCTCTGTAAGATTTGGACACTTTGTCTGTTTTTGTGACGAGAACATGATGTCATCTGTGTGTACCCGATAGATAACTGCTTCATGCTTCATGCAACAGGTTAGCATGAATCCAGATTAGAGCTCCAATAAGTCAATTAATTGATTAGTCAGAAATTAATCTGCAACTGTTTTTGATAATTTGATCATTTTGATTCATCATTTGGAGTCACCTTCTTTAATGTGAGAATTAGCAGTTTTCCCTCTTATATATAATCTTAAACTGAATATCTTTGGGTTTTGGACTGTTAAATCAGACAAAATAATGACACTTGTAATCGTTATCTTGGACTCAGGAAAACTGGGATGGACATTTTTCACTATTTTCTAATAATAATAATAATAATAACAATGCATTTTATTTATAGAGCACTTTTCAAGGGACTTAAAGAGGCTTTACGTGAGTTAAAAGGATCATAAAAAAGCAAAAAAACAAGACACACTGAAATCAACAACTTTAATCACACATTAAAAGCAGTTCTAAAGTGTTCAGATGTTTAAAAGGTTAAACAATTACTCGAGAAAATAACCCACAGATTAATTGATAAAGAAAATAATCCTTAGTTGCAGCCCTAATAAGGATGAATGATCATGTTCACTGAAGTCATGGTGATATTGATAGAAGCACAAAACTGAAATGATTAAGTTCTTAAAATAAGATTTTGACACAAGGAACCTCTTAAAGACTTCAAGGAGATATAATAAAGCATGACAGACCTTAAAGGAATAATTCAACATTTTTGAAAAATAAAGCAACAACTTTATTTGCTTTCTTGCCAAGACTTTCATGAGAAGAGACAACATAAAGATACATAACAACACAGACACAGAGGAGAGAGGACACGGCCACTAGAGGGCGCAAGTCAAACACTGTCAAAGATGATTTAAGGTGAAATTATCCCTCAGTGGGATAAAAGTCCCACCTTTAATCACAAATGAAAATATATTTTCTTCTTTAATGATTCCAATCAGTTAAAAAAAACCCAATATGGTGTCTTTACATAATAATAATTTAAATTGATGTCATACTTTTTATCTCTTAAATCTACATTTCCAACTTCCCCTTCACACTACAAATACTTTTCTCTGAGCTACAACATGATAAGAGTTCATTGCACTGTTGCTGTTGTAGGAAGTGAATCAGACTTCCACTGTTGTAGAATATATTTCTTAGCTGTTGTAATGTTTTTGCAAGAATGGATTGAAAGTCTTTCAATATCTTTCATAATATATATTGTATTTCCCCCCATTTCTTCTTGCTGGTTATGACACAAATGGATGTTTATAAATTGGTACATTTTTGAAATTATGTTCCTCTGAGATGCCAAATTGTTTATTTTTACTGGACTGTTATCTATGTTGATGAAATGTTTAAGTGTTGTGTTCCTGCACGCAGCTCCTAATCTGTAAATATTAGTAAAATGAGAGAGAAGATATAAATCGTTAATACATAATATGAATTCCTCAAATAATAGAGAATAAATAAAAAGAGGCTCAAATACCAGCTGCCTTACACTTCTTTAGATCTGGACTAATCTGGATTATATTGAATTATTCAAACATATAACTGTGTTACAATTATGCTGGATAAAAAATGAGCCAATTGGCCCTTATTAACTCTTATTCCTCCTCTTCTCTTGTGTATTATATGTTGTATTCCTCTGCTGGAATAATGCATACACAGACCCAGGCTTATTGTGATTAAACACAAATTAACGTGGGAATTATTATTATCGTTATTCCTAGAATTGACCGAGAATATTCAAGGAATTTTAGCACTTTGTTGATTGTTGCACTACTTTCTTGTTGTTTATGGTATTTCATGTGCACTTGTCTACTTCCAATCGTTTATTACTTTATTTAATTAAGAAAAAAACCCTGTTGTCTTGCGTCGTTTCTCATTGCACTTTGTTCAGATACTTGAGAATTTGTTCCACGGCTCTTGATTGATTGTTTTGCTTTGCTTGTAAGTGGATCTTGGATAAAAGCATCTGCCACATGACAAAGTATAAATGTAAAATGTAATGCAGTGGACTGAATAATCTCCAATGTCCCCGAAAAATCAAAACACTGATAGCTCTCTGTACCTTTTATGATTATGTTCAATAACCGTTCTCTGACTGCTTTCATTGAGCCTGTGCCTTGTTTTCTGCAAGTTTTCTGTTTTATCTATTGACTCTGTCTGTTTTTGTTGTTGTGTTTCTGTTTTTCTATGAAACTGTTAACAGAACATTGGTGTAAAAGAGCAGGTTGTCCCAATAACTGTACACTGTATAAATAGGTTGGGTTAGGTTGCATTATTACTGATTAATATAATATATTTTATATATAATAATAATAATTAGTAGTAGTAGTAGTAATAGTAGTAGTAGTTTGATTTTGTCTGGTAATCAGTAGTGAATTACTATTTAATTTGTAGAAATTGTCTTGTGTTGCTGTTATGTTGCATGTTGTTATGTTCCTCTACTAAACTCTCAACAAGGCATTTCTATAAAATAGGAAGTATACTCAATGACTGTTCCCTGTATAAACAAAGGTCAAAACAATCTATACAGCATTGTTAAAATCTGTATATAGATTTTATTCCACATTTTAGCTCCTTGGTGTATTTGTTTGTATGTTGTTATATGTTACTGTGTTGTTTTTTTCTATGGAATTAATAAAGTTGTTTTGAGTTGAGCATTGTAATTGATTAATATAATATATTTTATATATAATAATAATAATTATTATTATTATTATTAGTAGTAGTAGTTATAAAATGATATTGTCTGATAAAAAGTAGTGATTTATTATTAAATTAGTATATAATTACATTTACTATTGGATTGTTTTATATGCATTAGAGTATTGGACTGTGATTTATTCTGATTGATAAATTAATCTTATTTATTAAAAAGCAGACACGGATCAACTTTTATTTTGAAGATTGTTCCCGGAAGTAGTATTTTATACTGCAAAATGCATTTTAACTTGGAAAAAAAGCTTCCGGAAGTCTTCTACCTTGCCGTGTCTCGTGCTTGACGGGTATGTTTTCTGTTCCCCGGGGTCACAGTGTTTTCAACGGGACGCAACTTACTACTTTACCGGGACTCGCCATGGCCGCTTGACCCGGGGGGGACTGGAATACCTTTTTTTTTCTTTAGCCGTCATTCGCTCGAAACATTTACACAAACTTTTCCAGATAAACTTTCGTCTTTTGTGTAGTTTTTATGTCAAGAAATAAGGATGCAACCCCCACCGAGAAAGGTGAGTTTTTTTTCCCCCCCCTCTTCAGTTGTAGCCTCCAAAGCTAACGTTACTCGTCTGGAAACGTTCACGACGAGCTGGTGCATATTTAATGGTTGAAAATGTTACGCTTTGTTGCTGGTCGCCCGGCTCAAACGACAAACTCCCCACTTTTTTTTATACTGCATACGTGTACTACTTTGTTGTTTTTGCCAGTTAAATTTACTCCTGCTGTTTCTTTAAATAACAGCGAAGGGAGAAAACTTGTAAAAAAAAAAAAAAAAAAAAAAAAAAAAGGACTCCCATGTGCCGCAATTTTTTAGGGAGAATAGCCCCGTTAACGTGCCCCGCTTCTTCCTCCAATGGAGACCGTCCTGCCAAAGAGCATTCAAAATATGACCGTTTTAAACCGTTTATCATACAGAGGAAGCGTGTACGTGTTTACAACATTTTTCTTACGTTAGGAAATAACGTTACCGAGCTGTTGTGTTAAATCGGCTCGCGAGTGATCCAGAAAGCAGCACTAAAGTTCAAGTAAATATCACTGCGGCTCATGCTGGTCCTGCAGCCGTCCGCGGTCCAGACCAGACCAGACCAGAGGGGAGCCGGGTTGAGGCAGCAGCAGCAGGCAGTTAAAAAAAAAGTTAAGATTTCACTTAAGTTAAAAGAGATTTCAAACTTTTATCTGCGCCGATTTTGAGATCGGATCCACATTTATGTAAAAAGAAGTCTCGGTTTAATCAGCGCTCTGTATTTATGTATGTTTGGAGCTATGAAACATAAAATTGACAGATTTTTGGATGTAGTTTGGTGTATTTTTTCTAGAGGAGAAAGAAAGAAAAACAGTCGTCGTTTTTTTTTTTTTTTTTTAAATAAAAGAGTATTTGAAGTTTAGAATAACCTACTAAGCGCAAGAGAAAACTATATTTTAAAGTTTTTTTTAAGTAAAGAAAGAAACATAAAAACACAAGACTGGTTCCGCACGAAAAAAAATGTTCATGTGGGATCATATTTCAATAACATGGCTCAACAGAACAGAAAATTGACTATTTGTACCCCAGTAGGTTTTGCAAAGAAATGCAGTTTAATGGGTTTTTTTTTGTTTTGTTTTGTTTTGTGGGCTATTTGTAGATGTTTATGGATCATAAATCAATGTGTTTGAACATTTAAATCGCCTTGTATGAGGGGAAGTTTTTTTTTTTTAAATGATATTCATAATTTCTTGTGAATATCATGAAGTTAAAGCTGATATATTGATAGTTGATTCAAACAGCGTGTACCCTAACACATATAGATTTCAACTATGATTAAATCGGACTACTGATATATTAAAAATATATAAATCACAGAAAAATAAACCCTTAAAGACTCCTTAACTTGGCTGACTTATTGATAGGTTAATCCACAGTTTGCAGTGTCCTCATCTTCATTCTGATTGCAATTATTCAAATTTAATCTGACTCATAATAGAAATAAGGAAGTACAGAGCTGTTTTCCTGTTGACAACCCTCCCAGTTATCAGTAACAAGACCTGCTCACTGCACTTCATTATTGATCTCATGGCCAGTTAGAAACCCACAGTGACTGACTATCACCTGGTAATAGCTACTGCTTGATAATTAGTAGAGTTGATTCGTTTTTTTTAGTAATAGCCAAGTTTAAAATTAAGAGATGAGTTAGTCTTGGTCAAATAAAAATACTGCATAGCCACGAAAGAAGTGGAATATTTCATATAATCTTATTGAATTAACTCTTAACATGAGAGGATGTGAAGTTGTCCCACATGTAATTAATATCCTGTTTGAGGCTCATGTTAAAGTTGAAGTTTAGGACTTTTACTACATTTTACATTTTTTATCGTTCAATTTCTGGTGTCGGTCGGGTTCCGGGGGGAGTAATAAGTCAACGCGCCGTCTTGCTGCGGTCATTAAATGATAACCTTTTTGTTTGTTTGTGTTCTTGTTTGTTCTGTGTTTCTGCACGTCCATGTTTTATGTTTATATTTAAAATCTGTGTGCTTTTGTTTGTTAAGTTTTCCTGGTGAATGTGTGGGAAAGTGTGTGATATATGTAGGTTGTTTTATGACAAACTACAGTATTATCATTCTTGTGTTATTGACTCTTCAGTATTAGAGAGCGAGAGACACTTTGAATTCACTAAATCATGCACTCAATTCCAATTTAACTTACTTTTGGCAGAAACTAATTATTATGTTCAATATTTATTCATCTACTGGGGTTTTTCTCCGTTCACTGATAAGTCGTTTGGTCTATAAAACATCAGAAAACAGTGGAAAAGCCCAAAATGATGTCATCAGATTGCTTGTTTTATCCAACCAGCGGTTCAAAACCTAAAAATATTCAGTTTACTAACACATAAGACAAACAAGCAGCAGCGGATTTGCACATTGGAGAAGCTACAACTAGTGAATATTTGAATGAATGGGTTTGAGGCTGAACAGGGAAGTTAGAAAGTAGTGTTTTCATACAGAATAACACCAGCCATAGACTTTTAATCTAGAAGAGCTAGTATAAAGAACCCAAATATTGTTTCCTTAAAATTATGATTGGGGTCAATAAATCATACTTAAAACTAAAAAAAATCACAGAAAGTAACCCCTAGAAGACTTTTTGACTTGGCTGACATATTGATGGATGATTCCAGCAACAGGTGTCTTGATTTTATTTATTGTAAAACTGGGTTTTTATGAACAAGAGGGTATTTATATGGCATGAAAATAGATTTTAATTTCTGGAGATAGAGCAATATCACACAAAATCCACAACTTTTATTGTTTACGTCTTCATCTTAATTGTGATTATTGCAATTTCCTGTGGTTCATGAACTAAATAAGGAAGAAAAAAAGCTTGTTTTTCTGTTGACCACACTCCCAGTGATCAGTAATGAGACCTGGTCACCGCACTTCATGATTTATAGCAGCCAGTCAGGAACCCAGAGGGACCGACTCTCACCTGGCGACGCTACTGCTTGATAATGAGTGCAGCTCGTTATCTAGAGTCATCAGTACACCTGCAGGAATCATTTTTATCAAACGCCTCTGTGGTTTTCTCAGTCTCTTTGAATCAGCTGAAAAAAAACATCTTTTTTTTTCTTTTCTTTTTTTTTTTAAATAAGCCATCTTTTCTTCCCCTCCTCCAGGTCCGGGTTACCCAGGAGCTGAAACACACTCATGCAGAGCAGATGAGCAGATTACACATCAAACACCAGACAGAGTGTGACCTCCTGGAAGACCTCAGGTGAGCAGCCAGTGGTCCAGTTGTAGACAAGGTGGATTGCAGATGACTGTACAGTATTTGTCTGAATATAAGATCGTCCCCCGTTTCCAGCAAAAGATACAAAACACTTTTTTTGTGAAAATGAAATACAAAATTCTTCCATTAAAACAGAAATTAAACTCCTGTCTGGCCCTCGAAGGAGTCAGGATACTTTTCTCCTGCTGTTTTGTTCAGCTTCAAATCATGACATTCAGTAAATAATTATAACTAATTTATATAACTTAATTATAATCAATTATAGAGTTGCGAGTGGGAGGGGGAGCTCATTCCAGCAGTGTATTTCCTTGTTCTGTATTCCCATTTCAGCTTTTTCTTTAAACGATCTTAACATAGAGACACAGGACTTTCCCAGATCATGTAAAGATCCAGTATGTTTATATTACGACCACCAGTTAAAATTATTTCAACTTCATGTCTGAGAAATCACATTTTGTCAGTGATTTTGGCAGACGGCGAAGACTACTACAATACCCATGAGCCTCGGCTGCTGTTGTTATTGAGAGGAAGCCATGAGTGTGAATCAGAGTGTAGTTGATTTAAAACGCTTTGTCATTAAAACTGTAAACAATAATAATAATAACCATAACCAGAAATTAAAAATGAACTGATTCACGCTGTAGGTTGTAAAATCAGTTTTCTCTTTAGATTCTGTTCGCTGTTAGCGGCGCACACGACTGAAGTTTTAAGCTTGGTGATTGGCTGTTTCTTGCTGAAATGCACCTTGGGAGCCGTAGTTAACTTCTACCCCAAAATCTTTATGTACACAGTCTTGTTCCTTCGTTTTAAAGAAACAGTTATTTTCTTTGCAACTTTATTTGATTATTCAGTCGACAGAAAATTCATCGCCAACTATTTTGATAATTGATTCATTGTTTTAAGTCATTTTTTTAAAAGAAAAAATACAAAAATTCTGTGGTTCCAGCTTCTTAAATGTGAATATTTTCTGGTGTCTTTAATCCTCTATGACAGAAAACTGAATATCTTTTGGTTATTGATGGTTGGTCGGGACAAAACAAGACATTTGAAGACATCAGGTTGGGTTTTGAGAAACAGTGATTGACCATTTTCTGACACTTTAAAGACCAAACAGCAAATCGATTGATCAAGAAAATAATTGACAGACTAATTGAGGATGAAAATAATCATTTATATGTATAGATAAACCTGTTTTTCCACCAACAATATGATGCAGTTTGTTTTCTTATGTAGTTGCAGAATTGATTAATTGAACCAACTGTCTGTTGCTTTAATTCTAAACAAATATAAATAACTGTTAACTATGTATTTAAAAGTTAGTGTATGATAACGGTGATATTTATAGAGCAAATCCAAATCCAGCCGTAAACACTAATCGTAGAAAACACAGACAGCACTTTGTTGAGATGCGTAGGCATTTTAAAGGTTGAAAAGCCAGAGGTTGCGGTTGTGTTTTCAGCCTTAGTGTTGGGTTGACTTGACAGCCTACTGGCTCCCCACTTCCTGTCTGTGGTTGGTGGCAGAGCTCTGAACAGCTGGAGGTTAAGGTCATAGAGAGCTGCCAGATGTTCTGACTGCCCTGAATCTCTCATGGTGGGAGGCTCAGCAACACAACTCTGCCAGAAACAATGTCAAACTTGATCGGTACAGGATTCGAAAGATCCTGGACGAGAAATGATTCAGCAAACTGGAAATTGCATTGAGTTGTCAGCAAAAGCTCTGTTTCGGAGGGGGGAAATGACAGGAAGTGAGAGTGGGAGCAGTGGAAGAGTGGCAGGCAGCCTTTGGAAATGCAGAGAAGAGGAAGAGAGGGAAGCTCCCAGGAAGTAAGCCAGATTGTTTAGAGTCAGGGTGGAGCATGGCCGCCAAGTCTTGACATGTTTTAATGACATAATGATGTTTTTTTTTGCTGCAGTCACGTTTTTCCCAGGGCACTGACCTCTCTTCTTTTCTTAGATTTGTGGAAATTTATCTTGAGATGTCATTAGCTTTGTTCCTGTGGTTGTAAATCAGCCCAGAATCAGTAACACACCAGTATAAAAACCGTGTTTGCCGACATTCCTCAGCACATTTTATGATTTGTACTTGTGTCACGAAACAAGCCAAACATTTCCAGCTATTTAAAACATTAGCTTGTACACCTTTATCCATTAGAGAAGAGACAGCGTCAGTGAACCAAAACTGACTGAAATGCTACCAAATGGATTAGAAGTAGACAAGGTAAGCTGTTGTAAAACTAGATCCACAGAATATCTCCTGGATTTCATTGAACAGGAAAAATCACTCAACGCTCAAAGAGCTCATGATTTAAGACTTAAAAGTTCAGAGAGGACTTGTGTCAGAGTGTATTATTAGAAATATCCACGTTAAGCACCACAGGAAGAGGGAGGCAGCTGATAAGATGAAGAGGAAGATGAAGAGGAAAAACATAAAAACAGTCAGTTTAGACAGACAGCAGGGAGGCGCAAAGGAGGAGGTTTTATTATAATCTGTGATGGAATTATTGGTTAATATACAATAATAAAATATATAAAACAAATGCAATGATTTAAGACAACAAAGCTGTGAAATTAAGAGTCATAATTAATTTCATTTGATTATTCCAGTTTGCCAATATGAACATCTATTTATACCGTCATCACAGCCAGACTTGTATTGATGAATATCTCTTAAAAAAATGCTTCTGGCTGAAGCGAGCTGGTGGTGCAACGATTTAAGGCGTTGTCTAGAGTTGCAGTGTTGTTGCATGTTGTTCTGCATCTTTCTCTTTCTTCATTTCCTGTCATCTTGCTACTGTTGCCTTTCTAATAAAGGCATAAACTGCCCCCAAAATATTTAAATAAATACTTGTGGTTGCTGGTGAGATAGAGCCATAACGTGAAATTGGCTGCAGGAAAACTCCCTCCAACCACAGACGGCTGCAGTGGTCAATGAAATAAAATATATGGAGTAGCTGACCTTTTTAAAGGAATAGTTCAACATTTTGGGAAATACGCTGATCCCTTTTCTTGCAGAGAGTTACATGAGAAGATCAATACGACTCATTTCTGTTCACCAGATATGAAGTGAGAGAACTTGTTAGTTTAGCATTAAGACTAGAAACAGGGTGAAACTGCTCGCATGTCTCTGTTCAAAGTTTAAAATCTACTTACTCTCATGTCTTGGACAGATAATGAGAGCGGTACCGATTAGGGCTGCAAATAACGATTCCTTTCATCATTGACTAATCTGCTGATTATTTTTGATTAATTGATTAATGGTTTAGTTTATAAAATGTGAAAAAATTTCTCAGAGCTCACAGTGAAGTCTTCAATTTGCTTGTTTTGTCGGACCAACCGTCCAAAACCTAAAGATTTTTAATTTACTGTCACACGGGACAAAAACCCCAGCAAATCCTCACATTTGAGAAACTGAAACCAGAGAATATTTTTTATTTTTTAACTTATTTTTGGCTTGAAAAATGATGATAATGATTATTCGATTATCAAAACACTAATTGATTAATCAACTAATCGTTGCAGCTCTAATATCAATCCTCTCATATAATTTCCCCCAAAACATATCTGTCAAACTATTCCTTCATGAACTATGAAGGAAATAGTTAAAGCTACACTATAACATTTGTATTTTTATTTCTGAGATACATATTTACATACATATATAGATGCATACAGTTGTTTTTTGCCTCATCCTTTATTGTGACTTCATCATTCACATTCACTCCTTTTCTCCTCTTCAGGACTTTTAGCCAAAAGAGGGCGGCTGTAGAGAGGGACTACGCCCAGGTAAGTAAATCTGTCGTCTTTCTCACAGAGAAACTGATGCTTGTCAACATCATCGCTATCCTGCCTTGTCATTTGCGTTACTAAAAATATCTTTTTTTTTTTATGATATTGTCTTCTAAAGACATCGTATGACAGTCGGGTTGAGGATGTGGTCCTAAGAAAGCTTTTACTTCTCATGTGGTCAGATAACTCATTATGGTAACCAGCCACAGAAAAAAACACCACAACAGAAAGAGAGAGAGGCTTAATCCAAATGTCCGGACTTCACCGCACTTGCAGACTTTGCAGACTTTGCAGGCACGTTCCCGGGAAGTCTGCGAGTGCTGAGGGCTGCCCCAAATCAGCAATGCATCAAGCCCACAAGGGGCCTCAAGAGGACTTTGTGCAGACTCGCAGAGAGTCTGCCTGGGGTGCAGACTTCACTAGCCTTCACTTGGAAAAAAACCCATAAAGTGATGATGTAAAAGAGAATAATAATACTAATTATTATTATTATCAATAATAAAAAACAATAAATAATAATAATAATAATAATAATAATAATAATAATAGGCCATTTAAAATATTTACTTTGACATTTGCTTTTTTCACTTTTGCTGTATAAATGAATTGATGCAGTGAGGTATAATATACACACAGAATGATAGGCCTATAGGCTTAATTACTGGGATTTGTTTATTATAATCTGCTAAACTAGACGAGCAAAGGTTGGTTTAAAATGTGAAGGTCCTCAGTTGAGGATTTAATGTGAATATAATGTAAACAGTAAGTCAGAAAAGTGTTCCAGTGCACACCAGGATACTAGGATAGACACTATCTATTAAGGTATGACATTAAAAAAACAAAAGGAGTATTAACAGTGTTTTGCAGTTCATGTAAAGTGAAAATCTCACTGAGCGTTTCTGAGAGTAAAGCAGCAGACCTGCACATAACAAAACCATCAGGAGCCGTTCAGAAAAACACTTTGAAATTAGTTACAGGGTCAGGAATTTCAATTTATCTCCATGGAAACACAAGAGGTGTTAAGTTCTGTCTCAGAGCGCGTTTTTATCCCCTCGTAGACTTGACATGATGTCAGTGAACGCGTCACGGTACGTACGACTGAAGTCCGTAAGTCCGGATTCAGCCGGAGGCGACATCCAGTAGTGATCCACTGGCTGGTTTCCTCCTCGCTGTGTTGTTTTTGCCCGCAGCTTCCTGGAGACATCAATCGACTGTCTGAAAAACCCCCGTCT
The DNA here is from genome assembly GCF_914725855.1 of Thunnus albacares. Lineage (NCBI taxonomy): Eukaryota > Metazoa > Chordata > Actinopteri > Scombriformes > Scombridae > Thunnus > Thunnus albacares. The sequence goes on from NC_058118.1 coordinate 27,325,976, forward strand.
CTCTCCGTCGGCTCTGTTCTGGCTTTTGCAGTCCTGTGAGGAATGTCCAGCGCTGCTGTGAAGAGAGGAGGCACGTCTGTACTTATCCAACTAGCATGTCTGTTTGCCCATGTGGTCGTGAGCTGGGCCAGCTTGAATACATTACATTATTTATAGTATGTGTATATGTACTCATGGGGCTGTACAGCAGACATATATGGGTTTAATCATACACTTTATATTGATTAAAGCCAGTCAAACTCTGAAATGTAGGAAGATTTAAAAAGCATTTCTCTCCAGTCAAGAGAAACTAAAAGAGGGAAAGGATATGTATGAAAATCTCTGATAACCTGTTTGTACATTATTTATGTTATTGTGTCACCTTGCATAAAAGATTTACATCGTCTCCGATCGAGGAGAGAGACTAAACTCTGCACAGAAGAGAAGCTCAGAGAGTGTCACTGATCCAGCAGAAAAAAGTGCATCTGTAATTATTGAAATTAGTTGAACCAGAGCAGCAAAAAAGTGAATGTTTCTTTTGTCTGGTACACATCCTCCTGGACTAATTATTGATCGGCTACACAGACCACTTAAAATTGAGAGTATGTGTCCAGCAGCTGGATCATTAATGTAGTTATCAACTGGTCTATAAGCAGACAGGAAAGAGAATTAACAATGTTATGTTCATCGCTGGCAAATTAATAAATTATCCTAAAGGCCCTTTTTCAAAACTATTCAGTTGATCAGCTTAAGTTATTGATATGATATGAATGAAAGTTTAACTGGAGAACGTGACTCCTGATATGCAAGAGACAGAGAAGATGTGTCACTCTGATGGAATAATTGGAAACTACAGAAACACTCGCAATTAAACGAGGTGTTACAGACTGATCTTTGGCTGAGTGCAGCCGCCGGCTTGCAGAGATCACACAAACTGGGCAAAAGCCAAATTCAGCTTTGGCCTGTAACCGCAATACTCAGAGAATTGATTGTTAATTAACAGCAGCCGGCCGAGACGTTTGTCATTTTGAACCGGCGAAAGCAACGCTCAAAAATGAGAGATGAGAAGCTGCCACCTGCATGTTTTGTACGCTGTTACTCTTTGGCAATGAGAGAGAGAGAGAGAGAGAGAGAGAGAGAGAGAGAGAGAGAGCTGTAGTCGGAGTTCAGTGAGTCAAAAGGGGTTTTTTTCTCTGGATTTTTTTGACAAAGATCATGATTTGACAGATGAAAGTGTCCATAGGGATTTAAATTTTATACCAAGATGGAACAAAAAGATGAAAAATAAAGGCTGTGATAAATGACAGTGTGTGTTTTCGTAGGCCTGGGACGATGCTTATCTCCCGATTCGATACTATCAAGATACTTGGATGAATAGAAAAGGCGGCACTATTTTCAGTCTCCTGCTCCAGTAGACTGTGTGCCAAACCATCGACTGGTCTCTTTACTCCACTGAAACACAATATGAAATATAACTGGTAGATGGTCCATAACCTTTTCATTTTAAAAAGCTAACAGCACTAATTAATGAATCTGAAAGCATCCTATAGTTTTCTGCCTGTATGACAATAACAAACTGAGGGGGAGGCGGGGTGCTCTGCTGCGTCGTTACTATCGTCATGTCTCCAGCAGCAGAGAGCAGCCTCTCTGCTGCACCGTCAGCTCCGGGGAAAGACGTTGTCGTCCAAGACGCTGAGCGGGCGCTGAGTTTCTGAGGTGAAACCGACTGAGCACCGAGTTACTTTCTTCACCTCAGAGTTGGTTTAAGTTGTTTAATGCTGCAGTGTGTGTTGGTCAGCTGGTCTCGTTTGTTGCTGCTGGAGTTCGCTGCTCCGCTAACGTTAGTGTCTGAGTGATGGCGTAGAAAGTACACAATATACTTCACATTTGTCTCGCAAAGGTGATTATTTAGTCATTAAATCAAAACATGCTTTCAACTGCTGTCTGTTTCGAAGATGAATTACAAGATAACTCCGGTGTGTGTAGACTGTCCGGGTGCTGCGCTGCCCTCACAGGTGACCCCTCTTTCGTTCCGTCAACATCACATGCCGGATTTTCAACAAAGGTCAGATAGGCAGGGAAAACCCTGGTCAGTCTATTTTACCAACTAAGACGTCACTTGCACCGGTGCACCCTAATAATTTTTCACACTATAATTTTTACTCTCATATATGAGCAAAATGTTTCCACTTTAGGCTGTCGTAAAGGAGCTGTTGCTTGGACAAAACACTGGAGAGTACAGTATTGACAGGATCGGCTTTATTTTAACCGATATTGATCCTTAGGTTCAGCTCGGGACATCTCTAACAAAAAGTGTGTGGGCACATATGGCACATATGTTACGCTGTCAGTCACCTGATTTATGGACTGTCCAAGCTCATACAAATGCAGTGCGAATGTGTAACAGAATAGTCAAACTCAGTCATGTGGGTTTCCAGTGGAGGGTTAAGATCAGCGTGCAGGCTGGTCTCTGTAACCCTTTGCATGTGTGTGTGTTTTTTTTTTTTTTTTAATATGAATTTTTCGTTCTGAAAGTCAGATTTCATCAGAGCAGAGAACACAACACAGTTCTGTCCTCCACTGCTTAATAGACATGTTGTGCTCTACAGGAAGTGTTTTCAAAGTTGGGTACAAAGAACATGACATGATGTGAATATGTTATCTCAGAGTCTGGGAAATTGTTCAGGGCATTTTTCCCAAAGTTCCGACATTTTAGAGGCAAACCGATTATCCGATGATGACAATAATTGTTTGCCCTGAAACTAAGAAAACATCTTCACTGTGTTCTTTAGTTTCAAAGGTGTTCTGTGTGTCTGGGATGTGCTGTCTGCTAGTTATGTGATCAATTAGACACCCGCTGCCAATGGATGAATCAAAGTGGGTCAGAGTGTGAACTGGAACACTTAGTTCCCTTTGGTTACACCCCCCTCTTTCTTGTTTTTTTCAAATCTCTTCTCTTTACGCGCCTTTTTCTGGATCTCTTACACCTGCAAGCTGCTTTAGCCATTAGCCGATTGCTATTCAAATCACACAGTGTGATAAAATGTCCTCCTCTGTGTGGCTCTTCCTCTGCCGTCCTCGCATCCCTCCTCCTCCTACCCTTCCCCTGTTCCCATCACACTATTCAGGCGTGTCCGCTAGGGCTAGCTCAGTTGGCGATTCTCTCTCTATCTGATTCCCACAATGGATGGGTTTGTAGCGGCTTTGAAGCTTTGGCAACAAGATCACCAAGACCAACGAGTTCAGAGCCATGGCCGTGCCCGCCTCAGGACTGCATAACAGGGCTCGTCTTTTCAGACTGAACAGAGGAAGGATAGATGGACTCATTTCCTTCACGGGCACTTGTTGGAGTCTAAAGCACACATCACAAAATTAAGGGCAAAAAAAAAAAAAATATGTAAAAACTGGCTTCTCTTTTCAAAGAAGGTGGTAACATAAGTGGAAATCCAGCTTGGATCTGGAACAACAAATAAAATAAAGAGTCACTTTATGTCCTATAATTCTCTCTAAAGAAGAAGGTTAAAGTAAATGCATAATTGTTGAATTTTATATTCCTATTGAGTGCATCATTTGTATGTAAGTTGGCTACATTTCACATGCTGTATATGATTACTGCTCTTCTGCACAACAAACACAAAGCTTAAACAAAGTGCAGAATACCTGCACGTCCAGTATAAAAGTGAAAAAACTCGATTTCTGTGTCGTTTTATTCAGCAGTGTTATGATTTATCATAATACGTTGTGGAAACTACATTTCGGAGGGATTTTTGTACCATTTTAACACAGTAATAACAGCCAAGAGGCAAACAATAACAGGCAACTTGAATTTTTAGTGGCTTTGGTAAAAGTGTTTTGTTGAGGAAAAACACGCCGCTCCTGCTGTAACTTCACTTCCTGTCTCCACACAACCACCATGTGCAGAATAGAAGAGCATACCTGAGCAAACAGGCTTTATAGTTTATTAAAGTGGTATTGGGAAAGCAGTTCGGTCGATATGCTGCTGCTCCTCTTTAAAAACATAAAGAAATTAACGCTGCATTAATTACATTTAAACACTGACTATGTTCACATACAGAAAAGAAACTGAGAGAAATCAGAATAAGTTTTTACGCATTGCAGAAACGTTGTTTATTATGAAACAGTGCTGCTGGTCAGTTATCATATTTCATCTCTAACCTTTACTACAGTATCAGTGTAACATAAAGCTGCCAGTATAACTCCATCAGAGGTGCTTTTCAGACGGTCGAATAGCTTCGGACACACTCTCGTTCTGCACCTTTTTCGATGTCAAAATAGGTGGGAGAGTCTGCCTCTGGCAATTTTTGTGCTTCCTTTTTTTATTCTTGACACGACTATTTCTCACTTCTCATGTGAATAACCGAGTGCAAACCTAAGAATACCTCTTAGGAGAGACCATGTGAAAATGCAGTTCCTGTCCCTTCAAGCTTTAAAGAACAAATATATAAAAGATACATATGTCTCAATGACAAAAAGCCATTTCTATTAACAGATAGATGAAGCCAGAAATGTTACATCTTTCATGCATGAAAGGGTCTTTAAATGAACTGACTTTGTGTGGTAATTAATACTTAAAAGGGCAACTCCAACTATTTGATGATGCACTTACATATAGTTTGGGGAACATTCAAGAGACAGATTTCTTTAAAATGGTCAAAATGCAGCAGCAAAGGCCGAGATATCCCGACTTTTAGTCCCTAATATGGGTCAACCTCCAAAAATGCTAGATCCTACAATTCCCATAATGCACCTCAAGAGCGTATATTTATCAGGCCCTCCCTGCCTGGTGTACACCCACATTCTTTCAAACTCCACACTCCCATTTTGGCAGCTTTCTTCACGCATGTTAGTAGGTTTATTGTTTTGTTCATTGTGGTTTAAACCAAATAATTATGGTGATGATTTCCAGTGAATACACAACATTATGAAAGTCTTTGCTAAAACCAATTATATAATGTGACAGAACCCAAACAAAATCATTTCACGCCCATTACAAAACAAAATCGAGCTAATTAGATGTGGTTGCAGCAGCTTTTATGGGTCTGGACCATATTAATATCACATAAAAGTGTCAGTTAATCCCACTTAGATCATCTGCACAATGCTAAAACTATGCCAGCTTGTTTCAATCAGTTTATTCTGGTTACAAAGTACGTTTCTCTGACATACCAAACATACACTGAGAGACAGCAAAGATATCCTCCTTACTCTTTTTTTGTTTGTTTGTTTCTCCCGCTGTTTACTCTGCCTGGCTATTTTGGTTCTTAAAAGGTTAACCTCACTGTTGGCCGAGGTGCAGGGACTCAGTTTATCTTCAGGGGTGAATGTGGGCTAAATAAATTACATTTTTATTCCAAAAAAACGAGCCTACGTCAGCATAAAAACCAGCAAGTAAGCCAAACTCTATACTAGGCTCTGACTAACAGGTGAATGAATGAGTCCATGCAGTGTTGAATCACATTGAGATCATTTTAAAAAAAAAAAAAGTTAAAAGATTTTAACTGACTTTCCTCTCTTGAAGGAAAGAATAAAGTGTGTCTCCTCATGCCTCTGTCCATATGCTCTGGCTCCTCAGTGGTTTATAGGACAAGGTCAGGAGGGGTCACGGTCTTTTAAGCATGTCCCGTGTGAAGAGGAGACACAGGAAATGTGTGTTGGTGTCAGAGGTGAAAGGTCATCCTCTCTTTGTCTTCTTGCAGGCCCTCCAGAAGTTGGCAAATCAGTATCTAAAGAGGGAATGGCCAGACAACCTCTCAGAAGAACAAGCAGATCACAGGTAACTCCTCTCACCAAAGGGGAGGATTGTGTGAATCAGTTGTGTCCTCTTAAATTTCATGATACCTTCCAGGAGATCTCTGTCAAATCAAATGCTTATTATATGGTTCTTCATACCTCCAAAGTGACCGCTTGGTTGCATTTTGTCACCGAATTTCAAGATAATTGACAAAAGAAAATGCAGATTAACATGTGTTTCCATCCCCTACTGTTATGCTAATATTAAGAGTTTGGCTCATCAAGATAAATGGTCGGTGGTGATAATTCACCAGTTAGGTGTCATGAAGAAGACACAATGAGATGACATCATTTAATGATGGAAAAACATGATGAAAATATGACATTCATGCCTGTTTAATGTATTAATTTGAGGAACGATACATTCTCCTCATCGCTCCACACAGATCTGATGTTTTCGTCTCGTTGGTGGAGTGAAAAATTGAGTGACGTTTAAAGAACAGGTTCACAATATAAAACACTAGTCAGGTGCCTGTATGAACATTTTAAACATGTTTTACTTGCTGTAATAATTCCTAAAAGATCCGTTCTTAATGTGCTCTCCATGTAAGTGATGGAGGATAAAATCCAGTCCTTGTTTTCTGCAAAAATGTATTCAAAAGTTTATCCGAAGCTTATATGAGGCTTCAGCTGTCCAAATTAGTCAAAGTAAGTGGATATCTCCAAAGGTTGCAGCCTTTTTAGAACAAATTTACCTCTTTTTTGTTACAATCCCTCCACCGCAGCTCAACAGGGAAACACAAAGAACAAATTTATACTTATGAGACTTTAAATTTGACAGATATCCACCTGATTTGACTTATTCGGACGGCTGAAGTCTCATATTAGCGTCAGGTAAACTACAAAAAACACATTTTTGCTCAAAACAAGATCTGTGGATTTTGTCCTCCATCACTCACATTGAAAGCACATTAGGAAGGGAAACAGGAACTAGCCGGTATGAACAAGAGGAACGATTACAGCGAGAAAAAACTGTTTCTGTTTTCATATGACTGTTGTTTTAAAACAGACATCTGTGAAGCTATCCTTTAAGTCACTTGCTTCATGTCATGATTCTTCCCTTTGTTGCATCTTTTATCTTTTACAACTTTTCCACCTTAACCAGGCTTAAAAACGTTTATGTGAGGTTTGGGCCGTCTGTTTTTTTAATTTCCAGCTACTCCCTCGCCTCTCTGATGGAAACATCAAACAAAAATATATTAAAAATATGATTCATGAGCTGTTTGAAAGAAAGAACCTGTGTGTGTGTGTGTGTGTGTGTGTTTGACTCAGGAACATATACTGCGTATGGAGGGCCTATTTAGAGGGGACGGTTCAAGTCACCCAGTCCAGAATCAGCGCCTGTGATAACTACAAAGTCCAGGTTGCAGATCCAGCAAAGACAGCCAGACTGCAGAAGGAGCAGCAGCTGAGGAAGGTAATGCATGTCGATCCCTCGACTCTGCTCAGGTTTCAGTCACCTCTGTCCTTTTAATTCACACAGCTGAGTGCAGAAATAGGGGAAAGTGCTCTGACTCTGAAGGAAGGGCAGATAAAATGAAGTTTTAAAGATACTGGTATTGTTTTAGATTAGAACTGCATATAGCAGTAATAGTTTTATGTGCGCAATAAATCACACAGCTCCGTCTTTTTGCACATATGCAGTAGTACTCCGCGACACCTGTAAACAGATTTTGATGTGTAAAATTGGTGGAGTTCCCCTTTTTAAGCTGATTTGCATGTAGCAGGGGAAAACCGAGACAGACTGCAGTCAAATCTGTGCTCTGGCTAATAAAGACACAGACTATATGTGGCTAAATGTAAACAGAAGTGTATTAAATTGCGCTTGGACTTTGTCCGGATATGTAACTCTTGAAATAAGTGTGAACGAGGTCTAAATACATGAGTAGTAGTTGCAGAACAAGACAAATTCACATGTTCTTTGTCCTCTGATTATTGTCATTTCAAAGAGGGAACTTTATGTAAACAACCATTGTAATACAGATAACAAGTGCAATAAACAATCTGCCAACTGTGTGCAGAGGTCACTGCAGTCTCTCTCATCATTAAGGACCAGTATCGGTTGGATCACTGTATGTCTGGAGGTTGTTCCCTGATCGTAAGGTCTGAAGCCGCCTCGACTCAGCGCTGAAACGTAACCAGCGCTGCTCTGTGGTTACTGCCGTCCACGTTTCACTGCCTCCAGCCTACAAGGCTGCTCTTGTTCACTCTCACCTTTTTGAGAGATGCCATTGTACCTCCTGCATAACACATGCCATCATGACATTACCCACATTGTTCTGTAGATATGATCAAGAGGCATTTGCATGTTTTTCAGGTAGTTCATAGCAGGAATAATAATTTACATAAATGTAAATCCCTCTCTCGTGTTTCCTCTGTGTGTGTGTGTCCTCAGTGTATCGAGCAGCTGACGGTGGTCCAAGCTGAGCTGCAGGATTCGGTGAAGGACCTCACCAAAAGCAGGAAGAAGTACCAGGAGGCCGAGACGATGGCGCAGGCTGTCAGAGAGAAGGCAGAGCTGGATGCCAAGTATGGTCTAAATTACTCCACCTCTACCTTTGTTACATGATGGTGATTGATAGGTTCACAAGCAAATGGTTGAAGTGAAAAATGTTCTGTAAATCAGGTTTGTCTTTGCTGCCTGTTTAACACCACGTTTATACATTTAACTCTTAAGACAATCGCTGGACGAGCTTAAGAGCAAACAACTGCTAAAACAAATAGTTTATTATTGAGCTTGTTGTTTGAAAGAAAATTAATCAGCAGCTTTTATGATTATCAATTTATTGTTTCAGTCATTTCTTAAATCCTAGTTACGGCTTCTCAATTGCGAGGATTTGCTGGATTTGGATAATAAACTGAACATCTTTTGGTTTCAGACAAAACAAGTAATTTGAAAATGTCATCCAGGGATTCGGGATGTTTTGATGGACAGTATTTAATTATTTTATCATAGACCAAATGATTAATGAAGAAAATAATTGGCAGACTAATCAATAAAGAAACTAACTATGTGTTCTCAACACACTCAAGACAATACAAGTATATTACAGAGCTGATGTACAGCTTGGTGAAGGATTGCTGTCAGGAAGGCTTAGCAGCTGGATGATCAGTCATTCTAATTACTACAAATGCCACTTTTCTAATTATGATCTGTATGCATCAGTTAACTGGCCTGTTGTGTACACACAGAGGAAAATCCTTTGACTTCCTCTCTGTGTTGATGTACTCACAAACATTTGTATGCATGCAGCTATTTTTTTATGCAGAGTGACAAACACTGTTCCCTCTGTTGGCACTTCCTACATGTGTGTTGTTCCTCTGTCAGTCAGTACATTTGCATGCACCAGAGAAACCAGGTCACTCAAAGAAAACCAGGTTAGGCAGGTAATTAGAGAACATGTTTACGAGCACTGTAGTAACCTGGTTACTGTGCATTTGTGTATGCATGCATCTGGTCAGATAATCACATTTCCCACCCACCCCTGACATTACTTTAGAAGCACGGCTCACTCGTTACTGTATTAGTGAAAGAGGACGCCGCTGTCTGCTGACTTTCTTTTCTCTCGAATGTGTCTGGATTCAACAAATAGTCAAATATTCAGCAGTGGAAACAGACTTATTTAGACCTCTTCAAGGGTACATTATGTTAGTTTCAGTTTTATTCAGGCTTTGGATGAAATGATTTTAACTACAACAACAAATCGCTCAGTGTAATTATTCTCCTTTCATCCAGCTGCTTTGATACTCTCTCTGTCTGACGTCTTTTGTGTAAAAAATGATTAGAAATATAGTTACATGTATACACGGCCAAGAAAGGTGAAATCTAACTGGGAAAACCGAGTACAGAAACCAGAATTTCTCTTTACATGACTTTTAAGAAATAAGCAGACTGGAGAAAGCTGACTGTAACCCGGTTACTTGAGTTCATGTTAACACACTGCTTGTTTTTGTCTCTAACTTGTCGTCTTTTCAACCGAACTGTTTATGTTGTTTTTAGCCTTCTTTGAATACCTAGCTAGCCTGCTAGCTTTTGTGGTTTTTTCCCCTCAGTTGACCATAAAAAAAAAACCTTTTGAGAGGCCTCTTGTTTGAGAATTACTCAATACATGGCTGACCTGAGTGAATTAAAAAAGAAAAAATATATGTTGCTCATATGCAAAACTTTCCTTTTGTTCAGGTCCAAGCTAAGTCTCTTCCAATCCAGATCCAGTCTGCAGAGGGCGAGTGTAAAGGTTGGTATGAGGTTTTTATAATCAACAAAACAGCTCCACATTTTGTGATATTTCGGTGCAGCAGTCATCAATGTGGACGTTTGCGTTTCAGCTGAAAGCCAAGAGGAGCGAGTGCAACTCCAAAGCCACCCATGCCAGAAACGACTACCTTCTCACGCTAGCAGCCGCTAACGCTCACCAGCAGCGCTATTATGACACAGACCTTACGGACTGCATCAAGGTGAGGATGCAGTATACACTTGAACGGGCAGGAGGACGGTGCGAGATAGAAATGTACAAAAAACCCTAAAAACATGTTGTTTTTTTCTGTGTCTGCAGGTCTTAGATGGCAGAATCTACGAGCAGGTAAAAGATTACCTGGTCTCACTGTGTCAGACCGAGCTGGAAACTTACCAGGCTGTCCACAACACCTTCAACCAACTCTTGAACAGCTCAAATGGGGTAAGTCTCCAAACCCGCTGAACCACCTGTACTTCACATCCACGTTTGCATCCATCAGTATCACCCGGTATCTTTGTGAACGTGTAAGGAGCTGAACCCGACTGCTAATTAATTGAATGGTTTGAGTTACCTCGGAGCTCCTCGGTTACATGCTCTTGAGCCGTCGGCCTCGTTCGGTCTGGTTCGTTCGGGTCATCTTGCCTCTCTGGAACTAGAGTGGCATTTTGTTTCTGCTCAAGACAGAATATGAACAAATTATGAGCAGTGGGAGCCTGTGTGCTGCTTCCTGTGTCATCACAACCCCTGACAGATCTTGTGTGTGTGTGTGTTCTATGTAGGGTCGGGCGATTTATATTGAATTAATTCAATTAATTAGAATTGCATGAGGTGTAAAGTGTCTAAATCGTGAAAATCAAGTTATTAGAAAATGCACAGAAGGGTTATTGTTTGTCATAAAGTAACATAGATAGCAGCTGCTACGTTGCTACACTATATGTTCACCTGGCACAGTTTACAGGAGTGGTGAGCTGTCTCTGGCTGTCTTGTTGTGAATTTAACGGTCACATCTACAAGAAGAGCAGACAGAAAATGACTCTGTGCACTGATCTGAGGTCTGTGTTTGTGTTTGTTGACGAGGCATCATCTCTGGTTACGAGTGTTGGCGTGCTCTGAGCTAGCTAGCAGCAGTTATTGCATTTATTTATGGGGATAGTGTACAGTTTTTAACTTAAATGATGCACCGTACCAGATTTAACTTCAAGCCGATTTTCATCTGCAGTCCCTTACAGTTAAAACATATAACAGCAACAATAACAAACAGTACAAAGCAAAGAACACACAGGACACACTACACAAAATACAAATCAACAACGCAAGCATGTCAAACCAAAAGCTGCAAGTATCAGACTGATTTCTTGTAAAGAAACACAAACAACAGCAGATAATTTAGTGAATGAACAGATTAGATGACTGACGATCAGGAGCTGTGTCCGATATTCTGTATTTTATGCATAATGATGGCAGGTTGAGCAAGTCTTTTATTGTTCTTGCTCAGTTGTAAAGAAAAAAAAAAGCCATATCACCTAGCCATACCGACTATATGAAGTTCCTGTGAATATTTTATTCTTCATTATGGTGTATTATTTTGTCTTACTGTAGTTTTTAAATCTATTTCATCTCACAGCTTATAAAAATCTGAAGAAACCTAAATGTATTCTCCCCTTTTTGGCTTTTCTGGTCTTTTGGGAGCAACAATAACAGCATTCAAATGTTTAATATCAAAGCAACAAGGAAAAGATTATTTAGAAAAAAGTATTTTGCTTTTTATTAGATTGTTGTTATCATGCTCGTCTGCTTTAACACCCCTCACAGACTGCTTGTAGACAAATCTCTGCTCCGTTATCTGGAGAGACTCAGGACAGGCCGCACTGACTGTTCTACTGATACCATAACAGAAGAATATCAAACTCACTGAACGTCTGTTAATGTGTGATGTCATCAATTCAAACCGCAAAATAGGAAATGTCACGAATAACAAAACTGATAACACAGAATTATCACGAGTCTCTTTAGTGATGTTTTCAAAATATAGAGAAATTACATACGAGAATATCAAGTATGTTAAATCACCGTAATATCACTTAACCTACCAGATATGTTCTCAGTCTTGATACGGATATTATAGTAATGTTTTACATCGTCACTCATTGAATTTGCTGCAAAACCTTAATATGTGTTTCATCTTTTGTCTTAAAACACACACGCAGGTACGGCAGGAGTTTCATCAGCAGCTGTTTGTACAGAAGAACCCCATGTTTCAGCAGGCCGCAGACTTCCTGTACCAGCCCATCGACTCCGATACGGTAAATCCTGATGTTTTAATTACTTTGTTTGATTATTGCTTAATGCAAAAAAAAAAAAGAAAACCGAACGACACAGCGTCAGTACATCTGCTCAAGAGCAATTTTTCTCTCTTTTTGTCTTTCATTTGGTCCCCAGATTTTACTTTATCATGGACGTAGATTCATTTGAAGTAGATGATCACAGCTCAAAGTTACTAAAGTGTTTTACATACATCGTCTGTGTTGTTTATGTTGTATGAGACACCTATGGCAACAAAGATGACACACTCGCTAAAAATAGACCTGCAAATGAATGTCTGAATCCACAGAAATCCAACGTCTGCCACCCCTGACTGCGTAAATACACTAAAATATCATGATGTAAATTCAATTTGATTCTTTATTTGTTTGTAAAATATAACACAATTCACCCTGTTTATTTCAATGATGTCAGATTTGATTCACAACAGTTATGGTGACTCAGTATCGCAGTGAAGAAAGGACCTGTTTCTAATCATCTGCTCAACCATATGTTCAACCGCTAATATTTACACAGAAACAGCCTCACACGTTAAAAGCCAGTAACCAAATTCTTTCTCTTGTGTTGCTAAAAATAAACTCCTGATATCATGACTCTGTAAACAATGATGTGGGAAACAGATGGCGGCCTGGAGTAAATATAAATATAACCACTTGGAGTACAGACAATATCAGCAATTTATTTCAGTCCATTCTACATTTAACCGTACTGGGAAAATTCACATTTTACGTAACATCACCACCACTTTAAGATAACAGTGACTTGAAACCGTCATGACCTTTTGAATAAAAGTTTTACATCGTTTTAAAAAAAATCTACGCATACTGTACATTTGGAACAGTGCATAACAAATGGAAATGGGGTGATTGTGATGTGTTTTTGTGCTCGACTCTGCAGACACAGAAACTATTTAACAAGCAGCGTCATACGACTCTAAGTGATGGCGTCAAAGACAACAAAAGGTCAACTTTAACCAGTTTGCAAACATACAGTATAAACTCCAGACCGAGTGATTATCTGGTTGATTACACTCATATAAAATTATTGATGTACAGTACTCGTATTCAGACTCAATGAGCTGACACAGATGGCTCCGGCAATAAAAAAAAAAAAGGCTCAACTTGTGCCACAACACCGTGCACTGTCATCGGTCACGGTGCTGCAGTGACCAGTTAAACACACACACACACACACGCAAGTTCACAGTCATGAAGAAAGTAATCATACTGTTTATCTTTTGACTGTCGTAACAGAGTTTGGATTAAAGCCGCTGTAATAACTTTCCAGAGTTGTAAAAGGAGTATAAACCGCAGTGGACTGTTCCAGCATCTGATAAGCCTTCAGATTCATGGATCTATTACTGTATCGTGTTTCATCATCTCTTTCCAGTACCTAACGCAACAAACCCCACACCAAAACAGCCCCTTGGATTTGTTCTAAAAGGATAAGTTCACAGTTTGAAACCTGTTTTTCTTGCTGTTTTCATTCCTCCTGTTCATACTGACTGTTAGAAGATCCCTTCATAATGTACTTACAATGTCCACAGACCTCCTTTTGAGCAAAAATATATTTAAATGTTTTTTTTTTTAAGCTAATATGGGTCAAATCAGTTTAATAACTTATGTTAATATCTAAGTTAATGTGTTTTCAGTGCCAAAATCCGTCTTTTTGTTACGATCCTTCCGCTTCCGCTGAACAGGAAAACACTGTCCATCGAGACACAAAGAGAGAATTTTTTTTCTCCTCAAAAGACTGAAACTGTGGAAAATATCCACTTTATTTGGTTGAACTTTTAAATACATTTTTGCTCAAAACAAAAACTGTGGTTTTTGTCCCCCATCACTTACATTGTGAACGCATTAAGAAGGGGATCTTCTAATGATCAGTATGAACAGGAGGAATGATTATAGCGAGCAGAAACCTGTTTCAGTGTTCATTTGGGCTCCTGATGGTTGTTTTGGGCCATAAAAGTGGCGTTTTATGGGTGAAATTTTCATCCTATCACAGCTTACGCACCGCTGCTAATCCCACCTGACTCATGAACACTATTCCAAGTGCGATCTGTTCTGCACACCTGTTCATGAAGCCGTTAATGTCTCACGGGCTGGAATTTGTATTTTTGTGTGTCCGGTCTTAATGTGAGTAAAGTAAGTAAGAAAATATTAGTGCTTCACATTTAAAAGCATCAAACATGCATGATAGTAAGATAAGAATTATATTTACAAAACAGAAAATAGAGTAGAGCAAACATCAGTAAATAAACTCTATGAGTAAATATATGATATTGGTAAATATAGTACGTTACCTCCTCTGACCGTGGCAAAGTAGTGACAGCCTGTATGCAAACTGTATCCATTTTTAGTTTTATTCATGTTTACTAACTTATGCAACATAAATAAATGTCAACTTCAGTCCAGAAATGTTTTATTATGAGCCTTTAGACACCGCATGTCTGCAGATCTGCCAGTGATTTACTGGTGGCTGCTGTACATGGATGTGATGCGTTGAAGTCCGTATCACACGCACTTCTTTCCCAGCTTTACTAGTCCGTTTCCCGACTCCGCCGGTCCTCTCCTCCTTCGCGTTGGCCCTCTGCTCCGCCGGACAACACTGGACAATTTGTTCAAACTGCAAACGCTTGCGTTGTTTTTATTGGAAGTCAAACAAGCAGCAGCCTGTTCCTAAAGAAAACATTAATGGTGGAGAGCTTTCCCTCCCTTCCCTCCCTCCCTCCCTCCATACCACTTGCACCAGACAGAGGGATCCGGTAAGGAATAGAGCTGAACTGGGAGGGAGGGGCAGGAGGTAGGCCGGGCCCTGTGAACAGCCCATCTGTGAAAAGGAGGCATTGTGAGCGGGCCTCATCAGAGTGCACTGACCTTCCCCACCCCAGCCTTTCCCTCCACACACACACACACACACACACACACACACACACACACACACACACTACTGATGTCATGTGGAAACCTCTCAACTCACATTTTAAGCATTTGTTATAATCTTTATTAAAGGGGACATAACATGCTTTTTATGGCTTTCTGTAATTTTTATACTGTTGTGACGTCTGATGTCTATGTTAAATATGGTCACATGTCCAAAACTTGACGTCACACTTTCTCATTCAAGTGATTGGGAAGGTGTATCCAAACTTTTGACTGGTATTATATGTAAAAAAAAATGCTCCCTGCAAGTCAAAACTCAGGGCTTCAACTTGATCTGAATGCTTCATTTGCGATATTACCTCTGCTTCCTCCTCGTGATGACATCAGATCGTTCGCACATGCCGTCCTTTCCGTAGTCTTTGTTGCTGAGGTTGTTCCAGGGGTCGTTTGCATTGTACGGATGCATTTGAGAAGTTCGTATTTTGAATAGCCTCCGAAGAGGAAGCTTCCCGGAAATGGGCCAATCAGAACAGAGTGGGCTCATCAGGAAGGGGCGGCCTTAAAGAGACAGGAGGTAAAACGACCTGTTTCAGACAGAGGCTGAACTGAGGGGGCTGCATAAAGAGCCACTATAAGATAAACTGTAACTCATGCAAAGATATTCCACTAGAGCCCCAGAATAAAAATATGGACCTGGAAATATGCAGAATATGTCCCCGTTAAGAAGAAAAATCACCTGTAAAAACTATAAAAATTAAATTTAGACCGTCTTTAATCGGCCAAACATTTAAAGAACTGGCTCATCGGAGATTAAGTCTGTTTTCTTCAGTTCCTGAAAAGTTTGGAGATGTGATGTTTTTATTTGACCCGCCGACATGCTTTCATGAACTGAGAAGCTGTGAAACTGTTTTCTCTTCATGTTTCTCAGAGTAAACAGTTTTTTTTTTTTTCTTCCTCTTTCTTACATAACTGAGAGCCACCTGAGCTGTTTGTTTTTTCATTATGGGACTTTGGGTTCTGAAATGTAACATGAATGTGTTTCTAATTTTTTTTTTTTGGATGATGATGATGTGCAGTGCTTACCTACTGAATGATGCAGACAGAGTTTACCTGAATGAACAGACAAATGCTCTGTTTCAACACCGCTCCTGAGTGTGACGTACCTGCAGTGCACTTTATTTTAACTTGGCCCGTGTAATGTGTAAAGAGGAAGTTGCCACATCGACATAACAGAAGTGGTAAACATGACCTACGCTGGTAACTCTAACTCAAATTTGGGAACTCACAATAGCCTTATTAAAGTTGTTCCAGTGGGTCACAGCATAATTAAAGGAGAATTAAGCAAGATTTTATGTTTTTAAAAACACTCTTCTCACAGAGGATTAGCTGTGTTTCTATGTGAGGTGTATTGTTTAAACAAAAACAACCTCTTTGTCAAGAGAAACCTCATTGAGAAAATATTTATTTTTACTTTTTTGTGGGATTTTAACTGCTCTGAAATAGGTCGCTCATATGTTGCCTCTAAAAACAGATATGAGGAGGTGCTAAGGTTAACTTGAACAAATCTGTTTCATAATGAAAGGTCAACGTCAACTCTCATATATCAGCAGTTTGATAAACGGTATCTCTCTTTATCTCGGTTAAATATTTGGTCTTCTTTTGTTTGCTTCCATCGTCTGCTCTTTTTCACTCTCTCTCTCTCTCTCTCTCTCTCGTTCTCTCTTTGTGTGTGTTTGTAGGTGATGCAGCTGCAGAAAGAGAGCGGAACGGCCGAGGAGCACAGCCTGGATAAGGAGGCGAGGAAATGGGCGAGCCGCGTAGCCCGAGAGTACAAGAGCATCATCCACACTCAGAGGGTGAGAACCAGAACGAACTGATGAAGAGATAATGTTGCCTGCGACTTCGGGAAGAAGATACTGACACCGTGTCCCGTACATAGAGCGGTCATGTTATATAGTCACAAAATCTGTCCCTTCTTCACTTCTAACCACGTATAGTGAAGTAAAATAGGATCCAAGGCCATCAGGGGAACGCGTTTAACTCCAGAAACAGTTTTCAGAGCTGATTATGCTAGAGCTGAAATGATCAGTCAATTAAAGGTATAATATGTAATTATTCCACATTAAAATGTCTAAAAACAACTAGACCTATGTTATATATTTTGTTTTATTCCAAATGTTTCCAACAATTTTCAAACCCAGAGAAATCTGTAATTTAATCAAAGTAACGGACCGTTTCATTTGGTCGCATGTCGATGACGTCATACCTCCTCTACCAAAGTAAACACACACAAGATGCATACGGCGGCGCTGTGTTTGTCCGCTACAATGGCGTCTACCAAAGAGTAACTTACACACATACAAGATAATACATCAGTGTTGTGGTTGTTCCACAGAAACTGTTATAAATTGACTTTTATTCATTTTCATGATAAATTTTGGTCGTTTTTAACTATATCTTTTAGCCGGAAGAAGGATTTTAGTCATTGGACGTCTGGATCTTAAGTTATCAGAGAAATAAACTGGACAAACGTCAGGCAGCAGCTCAGCTAACAGCCCCTCCAGGAAGTCCGCTGGTCACCAAACATCGTCGGAGAAATATTGATATTTTTTTTTAGGTGAAACAGCTTTATTCAGTGTTTTTACCTGTAATCACCGGGTCCGTTTGTTCTGGAGAGGAGGAGACCTCTGTGGGTAGTTTGGCTCCCGGTAAAAACATCTGGAGTAATCCTATCCCGGTGAAGCTGGTTATTTAACAACGAAGACAACAACTCCCATGATCCCTTGCTACTTCACACCGTCATCACACTCCGTCTTTTGTTATTGTTTTGATTGAGACCCCTAGCGGCTGAAATGACATATTATGCGTTTAAGTGATTCGTTGATCTCATTGACTTTATTTAAATATGGACGACGCGTCTCCACTTCCTACACGCCCCCTCCGCCGTCCTGCCATCTGACGGAGGTTTGAGAGCGGCTGTCACAGCTGTCAATCAAGACGTCACACACCCTTTTTATATCATCAAATAAGTAATTGACCTGAAGACAAGCAATAGTCAGGTGTCCATGTAGCAGTAATATTGAGAAGCTCATTTCTGTCACCTCCACCTCTCCATGATCAATAATTGTGAACATCAGCCCAGACAATTACAAAATACAGTTGTTATTCATATACTGTTGTCCTGTCAGACGCCTCCATTGGTATAAAATAGTATTTTAATCGATGGGTCTCAATTCAGCAGCCCAAGATTAGCTGTTAGCCTCCGTTAACTGGTTGCCTTTATGACCTGGAGCTGTTTTATTTAATATGTAAACTAATAATCTATCTGTTTTAGTGTGAACGCGGCCTAAAATTTAACATGAGTTTTCAAACAGTCAAGTGTTTAAAAAAAAAATCCATCACGGTGGTATAAAGCAGTAAAGAGCATCACATAATCTGCCAAGTCGTCCCTTGATTTTACAAGGAGGCTATCAGGCCATAAATCAGTTTATCATTTATTAAACACAACATAATTTCCTACAGCGATAAAACAATACGTCAGGAACAGAATAAGGAAACACAGAACAGTTCAACCATCACAGTTCATGTTTCCATCAGTTGGTGATATTGTTACAACCAAAATGGACATTTAGTTACTGTATGTGTCATCGACTTAACTCAAAGTTGTCACGGATTTAAACTTCTTGTTAATGACCCTTAACTTTAACAGCAACAAACTAGGTCAGTTTGGTAAAAAAAAAATAAACCCGGAAATCATAAAATCTTTCACAGAGTACATTCATGAAGAAAAACATGATGATGCAACACAATACAGGACAAAATTTCATCATCATCATCAACTCACACGAACCCCGGTTCCTGATTTTATTGTGAGAGCCTGATGTACTGAAGATAAATGATTGCCAACCCTCACCGGTGATGTTATTTCCAGCATGCCGGGATCAAACAGTTTGTTTCCAGTCACCAGGAAATGAGTCACGCTCTCTGCAACGTCAGTCAAATATTCTTCGGTTAATGTCTTTATTGTTTAACTGTTGACATCCTGTGTTGTTTTTATACGTCTTTGGATGATAGTGGATAATCGTTAGCTGTGGTCAGTGTGAGGTTTTTCTTTTTTTTCATTTGTGAGTTTTTTTTTGTTTTTTTAAAGGCTCTGGAGGAATATGGGACTCAGGAAACCTCGGAGCAAAACAACACGGAGCTGGAGACAAAGATGGAGGTGGCCAGGCAGAGTCTTCGGAGGGCAGAGGTAACGTGTGTGTGTGTGTGTGTGTGTGTGTGTGTGTTTTAGAGTAAGAAGTGGATTTCTCTTTTTTCCCAATCAGTTCCCTGTTACTTAAAGTGGCCCCAGTACTCCACCTACTGGTTAAAAAACTGAAAAGACACATGTTAGGTGTTTAAAGCATAGGTTCACAATTTTTCAAGTGTGTCTAAAACAACAGTCAGGAGCCAAAATAAACATTGAAACAGAGTTTTCTTGCTGTAATCATCCCTCCTGTTCATACTGACCATTAGAAGATCCCTTCATAATGTACTTACAATGTCAGTGATGGGGGACAAAATCCACAGTCCTCCTCCTCTGCAAAAATGTATTTAAAAGTTTATCTGAAGCTAATATGAAGCTTCAGCGTCCAAATGAGTCAAATCAAGTAGATATCTTTCAACGTTACAGTCTTTTTAGTGCCAAAGTCCCTCTTTTTGTTACTATACTTCCACTGCAGCTCAACAGGGAAACACAAAGAGGGAGTTTGATGCTAAAAAGACTGTAAACGTAGCAGATATCCACTTGATATGACTAACTCAGACTGATGAAGCCTCATATAAGCTGGAGATCTTGTAATAGTCAGTATGAACAGGAGGATCTCAGTGTTCATACGGGCACCTGACTTTTGTTTAAAGACAGACCTGAACATTTGTGAACCTGTCCTTTAATGTTGCAACGCTGCAGCTCACATTTAATACTCATATTGTATAGCCGGGTTCCCAACCGGTGGGCTTTGGACCGCGGCTTCATTCTGAGTGTTTAGCAAGCATTTGGGTCGGGGGCCTGGGTTTCATTTGAGAGGTGGAATCTCATTGTGGGCTGAAGTCTGTTTCGGGATCTGTTCCACCCTTGCAACAATAAAATGTAAGTTCTGTTTGCAATTGTTAGAACTGAAATTTTTTTTTTAAGAGTCTGTTTGGCTCGATTCAAACAAACTCGGGTTTGTTTGTCGGTGTTGTTGGTTTTGTTTAGCTGGTGAGAAAGCTGTCAGGAGTGTGGAGAATTTTCCCTGATCAGTCAGAAAGTCGCCATGGTTACCAAATGTTTTGCGTAAATGTGTACAGATCACTCACCAGGTCACTTATAAGCTTGCTTTTTTCACAGTTAATGGCCTGAGGATGTGTTTGATGGTTTATCTTTTGAATTCATGCTAAAATCACACATCTACTATCAGGAAACGATGGGTCCGTTTAACTTTTCACACCACAGAGACCCTCCTTTTCTGGTGATCTTCGCCTGGTTGTTTGGTCCGCAGCAGTCGACAGCTTTAACACCAGCCAAAACAAACTGAACTAAACAGGCTAAAGAGTTTGATTGAACCAAACAGGTTACGTGTGAAAGCACTTTTTGATGGTTTGTAAAAAGTCAGGACCAAATCTGATTTCTTGATCTGACCAAATGAACCAAACTGTAAAATTCTAGCCCAGTTTACTCATTATGTCTGGAAAAAAAAATGTAAATTATGAGCAACTTCAGCCCACGAATTATTGGCATCATTCTTGAGAAGCTCAACACATACCAGTTGACTCTGTTCCTCATTTAACTGTGCATCTTTTGTGTTTTTTTTTTTTTATTTCTTTTTCATTTTGCGCTGGCAGACGGTGAAAGTGAAAGCAGAGGCCCGTCTGGACTTGCTGAGGCAGGCCGGTGTCGCTGTCGAAACGTGGCTGAAGAGCGCCATGAACCAGGTGATGGAGGAGCTGGAGAACGAGCGCTGGAACAACCTCAGTACCCATGATCCTTCACTCTCTGTAAGATCCACAAAACACTAATAGATAAATGCATGATATGTATTAGTGTTTTTGAAGTGCGTTTTGACTGTATTGTGTTTTCCTGCAATGCAAGTGGTATCCATAATACTATGTATCTTCTCCAGAATCACTACAATGCAGCACAGTCCTGCCTGTGTTGGATATTTTGTACTATTTCCACCTCAGACTGTGTCACACAAAGTTATTTTCTCTACTGTCTCTGCAGGGAACAGCAGATTTGGAGCGAGAGGATGAGGAGGAGATGGAAGACAGTGGTGAAGTTTTGGACGACAGCAGCTCCAGCCCCTCCAGCACCTTGAAAAACTATCCTCTCACCTGCAAAGTACTCTACTCCTACAAGGTACCAGCAGTACTCTTAACTGCAGCTTTCTGTGCATATCTCCAGTAGACCTGCTGTTGTCAATATATCATATACTTACTTAAATAATGTATATAAACTACAGCTGCAACGTCTGTCTGACTATTACTTAACAGTAATGGATTAAGTTTCTGTCAATTAATTGATCAACAGAAACTTCTATGTGTCATACATGAATATATGTCGTATGTCACATATGAATAAACTGAATATGTTCAAACGAAACAAGACATTTAATAATCTGGGAAATCAAAACCAGTATTTTTCACGATTTTCTGACTTTTTATTGACCAGACCAAGATTATTAGTTAGTTGCAGCCAGAGTATAAACTGCCAATTTCCTTTCATGTCATTTATTTATTGATTTGACAGGGACAATGCTCATTGATCAACAGAAAAAAACAACTGTGAATGAGCCAGAGTTAGCATAAAAGGCTAATTTTCATCTGTTTTCCCCGGTCAGATGTTAAAAATCAACCTAACTTTATAAAATTCATGATACACAACATATTAGATCCGTGCAGACTAGTACAGCACACATCTACCAATCCAACAATGTCACAACACAACAATATTATGTCTTAAGTTGCATTTAACTCCAAATGCTGCATGCACTTATAATCTTATTTTTTTTAGATTTTATTAGTTTCTGCCTCTTTTTATCTCTAAACCCTCGTAATGCTAGAACATTTTAGGTATTTTCTTGAAACTGAATTTTTTTTTCATGAACATTTCCGACACATTAAGACCCGAATGCATCAGGGGACACATGCAAACAAACTGTCTCATGTGTTTCCTTGTTTCCAGGCTTCTCAGCCGGATGAACTGACAATTGAGGAGCAGGAAATCCTGGAGGTCATTGATGATGGAGACATGGAGGACTGGGTCAAAGTACGTCTCCACACATTTGAGCTATACTGTTGAATTCATTGCTACAGATTTCAGTAAAGATGTTTGTTTGCTGTCATAATCAATGTGCATTTTTGTACATTTTCAGGCCAGAAACCGCAGCGGACAGATCGGCTACGTCCCAGAGAAATACTTGCAGCTGCCTTCCTCCAACAGCCTGCTGAGCATGCTGCAGTCTCTGGCCGCGCTGGACGCCCGATCCCATTCCTCCAGTAACTCCACTGAACCTGAAACTGAACTACCAACCGGCTCCGTCAACGGAGACTCCAGCGGTGAGAGATATTTTTAGATTATGAGCACTGACACCCAATTGTGTCTGTCATGATCTCAACCTCTCCCTCTCTGTTGCAGTGTCCTTTGCAAAGGCCCTGTACGACTACGCAGGACAAACGGACGACGAACTGTCCTTCCCAGAGGGGGCCATCATCCGCATCCTGAGCAGAGAGACCCACGAGGACGACGGTTTCTGGGAGGGCGAGTTCAACGGCGTCGTCGGTGTATTCCCTGCGGTCCTGGTGGAGGATCTCGCCGGGGCCAGCGAGAACGGAGATGGACAAAGAGATGGCAGCGCACAGGTACGGGTTGAGACATTTACCCCACATCCAGGGTATCAACTATGAAGTTACCAGGAACCCGAATTACAAGAAAAATGACACAAGCATCTACTAAAAAATGTCAAATCTTAAGTGATATCACTCAAATATTATTATTTAACAATTCAAGGTGTTAAAAAAATATTGTTCCACTATTTAAACAGACAAATACAGCAGACAAATGTAAAAATTAAAACTATAGTACAGTCTATTCACCTGCAAAGTGATTTATACATGTATACCACTAAATAAATCACTGAAAATATTAATAATTCACTGTTTATAAATGTTCTTTCAAAAGTATGTTGTAAGGTCTACAGACATAAACGAGATACAGTGTGAAAGCCCCAAATCAGCATTTTCAACTGGTTTTCTCAGCTTGTCTCTACATGTTATATAAATAAAGTTATTTTAAATAAAACAGTGTATTTACTGATGATTGGACAGATTCCAGCAGGTTAAATATAAAAAGATATGGCGTTTTTTGTACTGGTTGTCCGTGTGTTTATGTTACTTTAATGCAACATCCTGTTCTGAGCTGATAAACCAATTAAATCTGACCTAAAAAGAAATGAGCTTTAGGGTTGAATACAGGGAATTAAGATCCAAGTATTTTATGGAAATTCAGGCCAAAATCTGCAGGATTCCGGGATTTTAGACGTGTGCGAATCACATACTGAAGAATATCATATTTACCTTACAGAAACAAACACCTGACACCTTTTCCAAATCCCTTTTACACATTCACAAAAATGATCATTAGATGCACTTTAACTGCTGTCATTAAGCTCTATAACTGGATCACTTAACATATTAAAATGACAACTTACAGTTCAGCTGGGTGACAAAATGCTTTTTGAGTGTAAAATCTGTAAACGTAAAACTAAGCAGATGGTTTAAAATGGCTTAATTAGATACACAGACCTCAATCCTGAATCAGAGCAGGAGAGCTGATCACAGAGCAGCATTCAGCAAGTGAAACAAAAAGTGCTGAAGATCGCCCAAACGTTTCAACTAAATGTCCATAAATAAGGGCCGGGTGATGCTTGAAATGGTTTGTACGACGTGTTGTTCAGCCACACTCGAAGCCGACCGTCATACAGAGAGCACGAGCACGACGGAGCACGTTTTCACACAGTCTCTGCAAGAAGACTTTCAGTGTTGCACTCTGTTGTTCACATGAAGTAGTTGTGTAAAGAATAAAACAAAGTCAGGTCTACGGTTTTGAAAAGTTACAGAAATCGTCACCCCGAACAGCCAACTGTAATCCGACCAGGTACGGGGAGGGGGGGATCTGAAACTATTCGACTGTCTGACAAGCAGATCTGATGGAGTATTTATGAGTTTTAATGCTCCTGTTCCCCCAACTATCAGCACAACAAGCTGAAATGGCTTCATGCAATTCATTTTCCTTCCTTGACACTGCTGCAGTAGTAACTTCAGGTCATTATTAAAGATGGTCAGACTCTCCCATATAACACATAAAACTGGGAATAATTGGAAAACAGGATCAAATAATCCCGAATGGTCGGCTTTGTGTGTTTTTTTTTTTTTTTTTCCCCACTTCAAAGATCGTGAACTTTTAAGAAGAACTCTTCTACCAAAAATATTTTTCCGCATAATCTAAAAAAATGTGAAAAAAACCATCAGAGAATTATAATAAATGTCATTTTATAATGAATCATCTGCAGTTCTGCAGTTTTAAAATCAAACTTAATTTATGGTGAGACATTTTTTTGGGGGAAAAAAGTGAAATATATTTCCAAGAAGTGATCATTTTAAAATCAAAGGAAAACCATCAAACCCTACTGAGCATCAGAGAAAGTGATGATGTGGAAATAAAAATGCTCCACCTTAAATAATGCTCCGCCTTAAAGTGATAGTGCGGGACTTTTGCATATAAGTAAACGTCCGTTACATTCAAGCCCTTACCAAACAAGCCTGACCAGTGCTGATTAAGCCTCTCAGCTCCAGATAACTCTCTCTGTGTTTCACAGTACACAGAGTTTTTACTCTGGTGTCTGTGGTGACTTTCCCGTACTGGCTGAATGAACGCATACTGCGCCTGCTCTATGGGCAGAGCCAGCTAACGTCTGGTCTGCTAACTTCAATGTGGATAAAATAATTTAATTGTGCAGCTCCTCTAGACTTTCCAAATGTTATCAGATCGAATGGATCAAATTCTGATAGTGAAACAAGTCATTTTGCGAGGGTTTTGTGACACTTAAAACAATTTATCCACCGTTTTATGGCCGCAGCAGTAACGATGAAGAAGGCTACGGCGGAGTCTATGATGTAAACACATGCTGAGAGTGTTTTTGTAATTATTCTCACTGCCAGAAGGGGGAGACAGAAGTTCTTCACTGCAGGTTTAATGTGTGCTTTGCTTTGTTGTTGTAACACAAATTCATGTTTTTGTTAGATTTGTGTGGTATTTAACATCTTGTTAGCAAAACTAAACCAGCTTATACAAACATTTTACATCCAAAGTTTGACGTTTTCACTGTGGAAATTCGTCTCTCTCGTCTGCCGTTTTCAAGGCTTCCCCCTCCACTTTGGCCCAATGTGACCGATCCCCTCGTAGTCCCTTCCAGCCAGGGCCTCTCCACAGCAGCCCTCTTCAGACTCCCACAATGTCGTCTCCTCAGTCGAGTCCCTGCAGCGCCACGGCCTCTCCCATTGGCCGGCCACCCTCCTATCACAACGGACATCACAGGCCGCCACCAGCACCACACAAAAGCCCCTTTCAGAGTAAGATTCACAGATTTGTTTGTATTCAAGCAGTCAGTTTAAGTATTATGCCTGGAATGTAATCATAGCTGTAATTAATTATATATAGAAGTAAAAAAGTAATTAAGCTAAACTGTTAGTGATGATAATCTGTGTCCGCTGCCCGCTTCAGGTCCGGTCCAAGGCTCCCCTCAACCTCCAAAATACCCAGAGACTGGATCTGGCACTATTCGACCTGTGAGTAAACACACATTTGTTATATTGTGACATATATGATTATTGGAAAAACACTCATAAATATCACCCAGCATTAATGTGTAAGCAGCATTTTAATCTAGTAACTGGTTGAGGTGAGCTCTTTTTTTAATGTATTTTAGAGGTAGATATGTTTTGTGTGTAAAATCTTCAAACTAAGTAGAGCTTTCAGATAAATGTAGTGGAGTAAAAAGTATAATATTCTCCTCTTAAATAGAGCAGGGTAGAAGTACCTCAAATTTACAGTACAGGTACAGATACAGTACTTGTACCACTGTCAAAAGAGACCATGAATGTCTGAATAAAGTTTAATGGAAATCCATCCAATAGTCTTTGAGATGTGGACCAACGCGATGGACTGACAGACTTACACTGCCATTACTTAAGTCATGCTGATGGTACTGCTAAAAATATGAAAACAAGCGATGACATAACTGACAAGACCTGCAACAATTAGTTAATTGATAAAAAAAATTAATCTGCAACTGTTTGGTAGAGCTTTCATCAGTCGATAAACCCCTGAGTCATTTTGTCGGTTGAATCGCTGCCTGTTTTTTTTGCTGCATCATTATACACAGAATAACGCAGCGTGACAAGCTGTAAACCTTCACAGAGTCTTGTCTCTCAATGACCTTAATACATAACTGTGATAGAAACAGAGAACAGCGTGATGCAGAGCAACTGTGTTTCCTGCTTTAAGCTCTCAGCTCCGGAGTTAAATGCAGCGAAGACGACTAAACTCCTGTTTAAACAGACGCGTACCAGCGTCTCTACCGTCTCCTCCTCCTCTGCCTTCCAGTGTGATCGACTCTTTAACTGACAGCACCATCGACAGCCGGCAGACGCTCCCCCGGTGTGCCTGGATTTTATAACTGAACTAACACCAGGACTCTGGCTTTTTATTTCTCTTGACTGTGTGGAAATTTCACATCACAGATGATGAATAACAGTAATAAAATGCAAAACATGAGACTCGTGTTGGCTGTTATATCAGTTTAGAGTTATAACAGCTTACATGGCTCTTTATAAATCTAAACTTCCATCTTCAGAGTCGATGTATCGTTCCGACAGCCCTGCTATTCTGATACTAGATTAATCATGTTTGTCATTTTTCAAGCAAAAATGACAAACATTTAATGATTCCAGCTAGTCAAATGGGAGAATGAGCTGCTTTTCTTTGTTTGACATTATAGTAAATTAAATATTTTTGGGTTTTAGATGTTTCATGATGCCACCTTGAGCTCTAGAAATGTTTTCACTGACATTTTTCAGTGTTTTTTAATTATTTTCTAATTAAGAAAATAATTGGCAGATCAGTTGATAATAAAAATAATCGTTAGTTGCAAGCCTTGGTCGAGGCTGTATAATAGAGACACACATTCAGTTTTCTTTACTTTCATGTTAAATTTATCAGTATCATCATAATTGAGCCACCGATTGATTGATTTGATGTTTGCAGGTCCGTGCTGCTCCTCCACCTCCGAAGCAGCACCCTCGGGGGCAGGTGAAGCGGAGGGAGGAGGTGGAGATCACGCTGGTGTGAAGGCGGCGGCACCCTGGTGGTGGCGGCGGCGGCGGCGGCGGCTACGAGAGCTCTGTTCAAACCCGCTGGGACTCAAACCTCTGTGCCTCTAAACGCACTCCCAAAGGAAACCAGAGGAAACTTTTAACCCCCCCCCCCCCCCCCCCCCCCGAAGACACCCGGAGGCCTGGAGAGGTCCTACACTTTGTCCTCTAGTCTTTCCACACAACAGCTCGTAGGGTCAGTGTGCTGTGGAGGAATATTGTGCCTTTCTCTTACCTGTACTTGTTGTCATGTTTCATTCTCCATTACCCAGTGTTTGTCTCCTATTTGAATTAGACTGATAATAGGGCTAATATTGTAATTTTTATAAGAAATATATATATATGTTCCAGTCCATATTGTCCACCTCTACCTGGACATGAATAATTACTAGTCCTGAAAAAAAGATATATTGAATGCTAACATAATATCTACTATTAGCAACTTCAGATATCAATCCTGATACTGGTTTTCACTGGTTGAATCCTGTTTCTGTTCTCTGTCGCTCATAGTAACTGATACAGTGATAACTGGCAGATAATGAGACCTGTCGCGTTATAATAAGATGTCTCTCTGCTAAACAGAGTAAAACCTCTTCATGTAATAAACTGATAGGAAAAGTGACGCCACATTATTAACAAACTTGTAATGATGACTTGATTTGGACACATTTTCACAGGAATAGTTTGACATTTTGGGAAATTCCAATGTGCTTTCTCGCCGAGAACTAGAAGAGATGATCATCATATACATGGTAATATGGAGCTAAAGCCAGCAGATGATTAGCTTAGCTTAGCATAAAGACTGGAAAAAGGGGGAAATTCTTGGCCTATCGCTGTCAAAAAGTTAAAAAATAAATGTGTTGTATCACGTTTATTTAAAGGCTCGGTCACATTTAAAATTGAAAACGATCAAATTTTGACGACAAATTCGACTCATTTCAAAGGAATTACGTCGATCAGTGAATTCACACGGCAGGAGAGAAGTAAATCTACGCAAATCTTAGGCATTAAATACAATTTGGGTGAACTTTGACATCAGGATTCAGAATTTAATCCATTTGAGCTGCATGACTTAATAATTTTGTCCCAATTAAAGTGAACGAGGAGTCAACCGGAAGTTAGCTGGTTCGGCTGGAAGCGATCCAAAAACATGGCGTATTTTTTGGGGGGGGGGGGGGGGGGGGGGCTTTATGTGCCGCTGATCTATTTTCAAAGGCGTGAACGGGCGCCCTCTTTAAACACGAGGTGTGTAACTGATCACAAAACTCACGGTTCGGATCAGATCACGGTTTTGAGTCATGGATCAGATAATTTTTCGGATCAGCAAAAAAAAAAAATACAGAAGACAAATATTTATTCTGTAAAACACTTAAAGGAAGGAACTTTGTCCGTGACTTGTACTTATAGCAGTTCATATACGTGCTGAACCGTTGGGGGGGCGATGCGTACGGATCATGGTTCAACTACGTTCAGTTACACCACTATTGAAAACGGTGTCCAGTTCTTTTTAGTACATCTGTGAGGTTACGCATCGGTCTGTTTCTTGGCTGGGAGTCTCCGCTGGTTTCCTGAGATATGACGTGTTAATTAGTGAGCGTCAGGAGCTGGTAGATGGATTTTTAAGCTGTGGATAGAGCTAGGCTAACGGCTAGCCAGTTGTTTCCAGTCTTTATGCTAAGCTAAGCTAACAGGCTTCTGACTTATAGCTTAAGTCTATAACATTAACATCTGTTCCTTCAGCTACATTAACTATCTGGTAATTATGAGACTCAAACATGTTTTTTTCTTTAGTCAATATAGTGCACTTCTGTACATAGAGTATTGATATCATTATTATTATCATAATAATGATTCCAACCAGATCAATCAGCCCCGTTATCCACCAGTTACATCTCACTGTATCACTTACTGCGAGGCTCTCTCTCTCTCTCTCTCTCTCTCTCTCTCTCTCTCTCTCTCTCTCTCTCTCTCTCTCTCTCTCTCTCTCGTCTTATCTTCACAGACTGATGTTGAGCTGTTGAGACTTTTTCACAATTGGATTACTACTATGCAACAAAGTTAACGCTTGGCGGGACGTCACAGCATGTTGTGAATATGTAGCTTCAACGCAAACCAAAAGTCTGGTTGTCTCCACACTCGATCAAAACGCCAGCACGGGCGAGGCTGGTCCTCTCCTCGAACACGACGTAGCTGTTCACGGTTACGTAAACAAGGGAAAAGTGGCAATTTTAGTTGAGTGATTGTTTTTGTCAGTAGGGAGAATCTCCTAGAAAAGTTTGTCTGATCAAAAAATAATGGATCCCTGATAATTTTTAAAACATTTTCCCTGCTTCTTATGTTAGTTTTCTTTGCACCAAATGCTGAGAAATATCTAAATGTTAAAGGACGAGTTCACTGTGTTTCAAGTCTGTCTTTAAACAACAGTCAGGAGCCCAAAATTCTTGCTGTAATTATTCCTCCTGTTCATACTGACCATTAGAAGATCCCTTCATGATGGGGAACAAAATCCACAGTCCTCCTCTTAAAGTTTATCTGAAGCTAATATGAAGCTTCAGCGTCCAAATGAGTCAAATCTCCACTTCCTCTTTTTGTTACTACTATTTCCACCGCAGCTCAACAGGGAAACAGAAAGAGGGAATCTGATGCTAAAACAGACTGTAAATGTGTCAGATATCCACTTGATATGATTAACTCAGACTGATGAAGCCTCATATAAGCTTCACATCTACTTTTAAATGCATCTTAAAAGTGATTTTGGCCTCCATCACTTACGTTGAAAGCACATTTAAAGGATCTTTTAACAGCCGGTATGAACAGGAGGAATGATAACAGCGAGGAAAAACTTCTCAGTGTTCATACGGACGCTCGTCTATTGTTTGAAGACAGACTTGAAACATCGTGAATGCGTCCTTTTTTTAAAGGGAGAAATATAGTGCGTACATACATAGTTTAACTTTTTTTTTTTTCTCTTGTGTTGTAAAATAAAGATCTAGAAATGTTATTATGACGCTGATGTGGCCTGTAAAGGTTGCTGGCGAGCGCGGTGGTTTGTTGAGGAGAAGGTTGCAGTTGGTGACAGTTTACACTGAGGTCATGTGCAGTTTAAAACATGCCTTTTTATATTTAAGGAGGAAACCATCCTGAGCTGCTAGCTGTCCAATTTTTAAAAAAAAAAAAAAAAAATCTATACTGTCATAGTGAAGCACTTTTTGATGTCTTCTTATTCCTTTTCAGTATTGATCTGTCGTGAATGCTACGTTTGTTTGTTCAATATTTTCTTGTTTGACATTTTGTTTACCAGCTATAATGGTATGAATACTTTTCTTTTATCGACTCTTGCGTTATTTAGCCTTAAATAGCCATTGTAGTGTCTTTGAGATTGAGATATGACCATCTGATCGTATTGTTTTTGAAATATCAATAGTTTACAGAGAGCTTGGAGATGGATATCTGTACAAATAATAGCACAGCTTTTTTTTTTTTTTTTTTTTTTTTTTTTTTTTTTAGAATTAGGATAAAAACCTATTAAATTGTAGTTTCAATTGGATCATAGGAAAAGAGATATCTGTCAGCCACGTTGCTGTGTTCTCGTTGATCTCCTTGAGATCTGAATGACATCAAACTTATTTTTGAAGTTTGCATTTTACCCTGTTGTATTGAAAAAAGATAGTCGTCAGACTGAAGTCTCTTTTTCCCGATAGAGAAGTTGTTGTTAACTTGCTACTGGTCCTGATTTCCATGTAAGAGTCTGAATCTGAAATTCAGTGACAAACTGCCCACATTATACGCCGTCAGCTGTGCAGAGGCTGCTGAGCGTCATATTTACACACCAGTGGATGTTTAACTGTATTTATTGTGTACAAATAAATGTGAAATAAAGATAGCTTAAATGAAACAAACTTCATTTTAATCGTGTTACAGTTTGAACTTTATTTTCACTCTTGTCGTCTTTGGGGGGGGGTTTTCTTTGTTTGTTTTTTTTTTTTGCTCTGCACCATAATTTGAAAAGTGACATTAAACACAAATTTAAAAGATTCACAACAGAAAGTACATTTAAAAAAAGAAGTTAAAAAACAATCACAGAGGTAAAGATGATTATTTTATCTTCTGTGCTTTAGTTACTTCCTGTTCTGTACGTGTGTGTGTATAAATTATGTAGCTATATTTTTTTATATGTATATAAGGATAAATGTATATAATATCATCTACTTATCAATTAACTTATTTAACTAGTCTTTCTTTCTTTTGGTTTAGTTTTGCTTTGGCTTCCCTGTGTTGTTGATCAATCAGTCAAACTTTATTTATAAAGCATCTTTCATACAAGTTGAACGTAATTCAAAGTTGTTTACAAGTAACAAACTCACAGGATGGTAAATATGAGTAAAAAAAAATAAAGAGATTAGAAAGCAAAAAGTAATCAAACCTACTTAATAATAGTTAATTGATCAGTAGATAAGTAATAGTAAGAAATTTACAAAAAAGCATTAAGAGCCATAAAAACCATAAAATTATAAAACACTATATAAACACCAAGCAAACCAGATAAATAAGAGTTTTAAAATCAGTTATTCACATTGAAAACAGTATGTATGAAAACAACTTTCAAATAATATAGTATTAAAATTCACACACACATTTATTTTTATACATATATATATATATATATATATATAGGCAGGAACAGCATACATGGAACACCATAACCCAGTGGCTGGCATAGTGTACAGGAACATCTGCACTAAGTCTGGGTTGGAGGTCCCAAGGTCACAATGGAAGACACCTCCTCAGGTGGTTGAGATGGACCAAGCTAAGATCCTGTGGGACTTCCAGATCCAGACTGACAAGCTGGTGATGGCGAACCAACCGGACATCATGTTGATCGAAGGCAGCGGTGATAGACGTAGCGATCCCAAACGACAGCAACATCAGGAAGAAGGAACACGAGAACCTCGAAAAATACCAAGAGCTGAAAGAGGAGCTAGAAAAGATGCAGGGAGGAAAGGCAACAGTGGTGCCAGTGGTAATCAGAGCACTGGGGGCTGTGACCACAAACTGGGAGAGTGGCTCCATATACGCACACATATATGTATATATATATATATTTACACTGTATGTTAGAGGAAAGAAATGCAGATTAACTAGTATAATGCTGCCTGTGGTTATTTTAAGTGTATGTTACTGTCAGGACACGTTTGTCTGTTTGTTTGTTTGTGTTTATGTGGAGATGTACACAGTGTAACCTGGAGAGGGTGCAGATGTGTGAGGAGGAAGAAAAATATTAGTAAGAAAGGGGGAAAGATTTAAAAATATTTAATTTTTATTGATTTGCAAACACATACACAACCATTAAAAACAAAAATTAAAATATATATACAATATATATGTATATAATTTATACAGGAATATAAGAGAAAACAAATAACATACAGATGAAACAATCAGCCATTTCCTTCCAGGGAGAAGAAGATAAATAATAATAACATTTGGGGATTATTCATGTCAGAAAAAAAAGTTCTTTTATTGAAGTTTTCTGGTTTTGATGCATTCTGCTGTTTATTTGTTGTATTTGTTGTGTGTGTGTGTGATATCATAGCGCCCTCTAATTGTCTTGATCAATATCACATGCAGGTGTCGTCCATCCTGCAAATCTTGTCTCAAAGCTTTTTGCAGCAGGACATTCCAGCAGTGGAAGAAGTATTCAGATCCTTTACTTTAGTAAAAGTACCAATACAGCGATATAAAAATACTCCATTACAAGTAAAAGTCCTGCATGAAAAATCCTACTTAAGTAAAAGTACATAAGTATTATGAGCTTGATGTAGTTAAAGTATTGCAGTAAAAGTACATAAGTATTATGAGCTTGATGAAGTTAAAGTATTGCAGTAAAAGTACATAAGTATTATGAGCTTGATGTAGTTAAAGTATTGCAGTAAAAGTACATAAGTATTATGAGCTTGATGTAGTTAAAGTATTGCAGTAAAAGTAGTGGTTTGGTTCCTCTGACTGATATATTATTATATATGACATCATTAGATTATTAATAGTGAAGCATCAGTGTTAGAGCAGCATGTTACTGTTGTAGCTGCTGGAGGTGGAGCTAGTTTACACTACTTTATATACAGTTAGCTAATTTAGTCCAGTGGTTCCCAACCTAGGGGTCGGGCCCCTCCAAAGGGTCAGCAGATAAATCTGAGGGGTCGTGAGATGATTAATGGGAGAGGAAAGAAGAAAAAACAAAGTTCTGATACACAAATCTGTTTTCAGTTTTTGGGACTTTATCTCTAATCTTTGATTTCTGGTGAAATATTGGATCATTTGAACATTTATTGAAATGAAAGCATGTGAGAAGTTTAGAGGGAAAAATCACTATTTGGTGGAGCTGTTAACAACTCATAGACATGTGAAATGTGACCCCGACTACACACTGCTTTATGTAAGACGTCAAAAGCCAAAAAGGTTGGAAACCACTGGTTTCATCTTTAACAATGTGTTGTATTTTAAAAGCTTGTTATATTATCCATTGTGTCAAATCTTCATCTGAAAAGTAACTAAAGCTGTCAAATAAATGTAGTGGAGTAGAAGTATAAAGTAGCATCAAATGAAAGTAGTCAAGTAAAGTACAAGTACCTCAAAACTGTACTCGAGTAAATGTACTTAGTTACTTTCCACCACTGCGTTAAACAGTCGCTTTGAACACACTTCTATCATCTGTGTGACATTTAAACAGAAGCTGCACATCTGCAGAGAAAAATACTCCCTATTCAGTCCAACTAAGCAGCAGTTTTATATTTAATATAACAAATTAATTAAAATATCGTCGGCCGGCTGGTTGATAATGAGATATAACATGAAGATCAATTGAGGTGAAAATGAATCAGTAAATGATTCTCCTTATGTACCTGAATGCACCACAGTGGGCAGAAATTAAATTGATACACTAGTTTGTTTACATTGACTTTTTAACGCAAACCATTGTCAATTTCCAAATAATAAAAAAGCACCACTTCCTCTCAGAACTTTAAAAGTAATTACATATTAATTTCTGATTCATTTAAAATCCCTGAAGAAATCTGAGTATGTCTAAGAGAAGGAGTTCATTATAAAAAAATGCTCTCTGTCAAAATATACATTGATGCATATTTCCTGTAGTGCTTTCATAAGATTTTATCAAACTAAACAAGTATAAACAAAAATCACACAAGCGTTATATCAAATACATCTTATCTTTTATTGTACATCTGGTTCCAGTGTGAATAACTCTGAGTAGCTTCACACCACCGCTG
The DNA here is from genome assembly GCF_914725855.1 of Thunnus albacares. Lineage (NCBI taxonomy): Eukaryota > Metazoa > Chordata > Actinopteri > Scombriformes > Scombridae > Thunnus > Thunnus albacares. The sequence continues at coordinate 27,360,938 of NC_058118.1, forward strand.
CTAAAATCAACTAGAAAAACACTGGTTATCATTTTATATACATTGAAATTTATATTTTACACCAATGTACAGACATTAGCCTTCATCTGTATAAAATATACAAGTAATAACACAAGCAGCAGTAACCTCACAAAAAATAAACACACACACAAATTAAATTATTAAAGTTTGTGCAGCTATTCTTGTCAGGACATTGCATTGACTTCCATTGATTGTGGGCCGCCAAACCCAAACCCTAACCCTGACCTTAACCAGGACCTCTGAAATGATGTTTTGCCTCATTGGGACTGGGCTTTGGTCCCCATGAGGAATACTGGTCCCAACAAGGTCTGTGTTTACACCAGAAAAGGTCACCAAGAGGTGACAAAAACATACACACTTGTTGTCCTAGATCACTTTTGGGGACATTACATAGACTTAGATTAGTTTCCCCGAGACTTACCTATCTTTAACCACTGACTCAAAAGTCATCTTTTTACCAATTGGGAACACAACTTTTGTCTCCAGTTGGACAAGGCGTCCCCAATTAACTGTTTTTTTTTTCATGCTGTCAGTTGTTCACATAATCTTACTGTATTCTTACATTGTAGGGTTTTTTTTTCTTTAGAAATTTAAAATAAAGTCTCAGCAAAAGTAGCCCACCAAAAAAAACTTATACACATAAATTATATACATTTAAAAAATTCAATATATAATATATACTGCCATCTTTTCACATAATCTTACAGCATTTTTGCCCTTTTTAGAGGTTCAAAAAGTCTTTAAAAAAAGTAACCTAACAAAAAATACTAATCCACACACAAATTAAATACATAATAAATAAAAAATAAATAAATTACAAAATATATATTGTTTTCTGTTCAAATAATCTTACAGCCATTTTTACACTGTAGGTTTTTTTTTTTAGAAATTTAAAATAAAGTCTCAAAAAAAGCAACCTGACCAAAAAACACACACGCAAACATTTTAAATAATAAATGAGTAACTAACATAATATATTTAATTTAAAATAAAGTCTAAATCATTTTTCAGAGGCTGAATTTTTTTTAAAAACATTTTACTACATTACGAAGGCAGACTTTAAAAAATTGTGAACTTGCCCTTTAATTTGGATTTTTAAAAGGACTGATTTCGTTCGATGCTTTATTTTGTTAACACCGGAAGTGATATATATTAATTCCGGCTGGCTTGACACTGGTGTTGGAAAAGATGGCTGCTTCGGCGGCAACGGCGAGTTCTTCCCCCGGTTTGTGTCCAAATTACGCCGTGATTTGCTCCTTCCTGGAGCGGTACGGCGCGTTGTTGGACTTACCGGAGCTCACCTTCCCCCAGCTGGAGAGATATCTGCAGGACACGTCCTCAGGTAAGGCAGAAAAACAATGATCTGCTGGCGGGGAGGAGGACAGACTTCACTGCTGTTCTAACGATAATGGTACCGAGCTAGCAGGCTAGCAGCTACGTTAGCCAGTTGTGTGTTATTGTGTGGTTTTCCAACCTTGTTGTTTAGTTAAATTTAAGTTTACCGCGCCTCAGAGCTGCCTTTCGAAGTGGGAAATGTTTCTACGCACAATTTAACGACCACTCAGGTGTAAGCCCGCCGATTTATCCGAGGTTTTCTGTCACTTTTAAGCTTTTGAAATGGGCTTAATTTTTTTTCCAAGCAGCAGCCTTTTATCTGCCGCTGTAACGTTAACGCAACACAGGCAGAAATGTGCGGGGATATTAGTGCTTGCGAAGCGGTGAAGATAACGGTAGTTCACGCAACACATCGTGGATTTTGATAATTAGTCGGTAAACACGGTATTGTCTGAGACGGGCTCGAAATTGTGCACTTTATTTACAGTTAAAACATTTCGCCATGTAGTGGTTACACACAGCTTCTGTCAAGCTCCCGCAGCTGCGGCCTCTTCCGGTGAAAGCTTGCAAAATACACCAAATGTTTTTGTGCAATAATAATAATAAATAATAACAAAAATCAGAATCAGATTTATTGTAGAGTAGGTTTGCACATACAATGAATTTGCCTTGGTGTTGTGGTGCATAACAGTCAAATATATATACAGAATTAAAGGAGCAATGTACAACATTCAGCCTCACTATAGATTCACTACAGCAGCAGCATCTCAGACCAAAACAAATGTATGTATTGTTTGTAGTATTGCAAAGAGACATACATTGTAGTGGACTTTTTAGTTGTAATAGGAGAGAGTTTGTGATCAGGCCGCCATGTTGAAAACAGTTGGGGAGGGACTCATACGCACTAACATGCACGCTCATTAGGGGTGCAGTGGATCACAAAAGTCACAGTTTGGATTATTTTTCAGATCAGGAGGGAAAAAAAGGAGATAAATATAACTTTGCCCTCCATTTATTCTGTAAAAGCGAAGAACTTTTGCCATGGTCTTAAATTAAAACAACATTCAAGATGTCCAATGTTTAAATAAAATCTTAAAATATAGAAAATAATCAATACTCAGTCGTTAATTTAAAGTGATACATGAGGCTTGATACAGTTTTTCTTTTAAACATGGTGCTGAATGAAACAACAGCCTGTGTCCACATCTTCAGACCTGTTAGATGCTGGTTTGGTTGTTGTTTTCTTCAAATTCCCTTTTAGTGACACGCTGTCTGTCCGTGACTTGTAGCTCTAGCAGTTTATTTACTTTAGACACTAAATTTTGCAAGTAATCTCTGATTGACATGTTTGCCGAACTGTGGGGAGGCGATCTACTCAGATCACGGATCAACTACGTTCCGTTACACCACGAACGCTCAGATATACTAACATGCACGTGTAGCCGGAACGTCTATTAAAACAAAGAACAGAGAAGTTCGGATAACAACACACTCAGAGGAAGTGTGACTTTATTCTCTGCTCAGGACGCCATTACTCCACTGTATCTTTACGTAACAAATATTTGTATACTGACATATTTTAAGTTTTATATTACTTTAAGTAATCCTAAATAATATAAAAAAAGAGAGTTTACAATAAAAAAATATGTAAAATATAAGTGAGAGGAGCTGCTACAGGTTTGAATTTTAAATTGAAGAGAATGAAATGAAATGTACAAAATATTGACCAGGAGTGTGCAGTTATCAATATAATAATAATACTACAAGTTGCATTAATGTAACGCGCCATGTTAAATCAAAGATCTCAGATGTGCAACTATAAGATTATGGGGATTTACGTTAATATAACGGATAGTGTCCATGTGAGGAATAGAGTCTGTAGAAATAATAATAATAATAATAATAATAATAATAATAATAATAATAATAATAATAATAATAATATGTTTATTTGTATTACTTTCATGCAAGGATGCAGCTCAACAAAACAAGATCAGATGAAAATAAACAATGAGGGAAAAAAAGTTTGATCACAATACAATCAAACATTAACAATGATACCAGTAAAGTGAACTCAAATTAAAAAGGTTTCAGTTTCTTTTTTAAACTACGGGGAGTTTACTGTTTTAAGATCCCAGATGCCTCCATTAATAACAAACATACTACTGTGTCCTCATTCTGTATCGAGAGCATGATGACGTTATTATTATTTCCACACATTTACTGACATGTTTATTCAGGTGAAACTGCTCTACTTCCGGTTGTGCAGCTTATTGTGGCTGACTTGACTATTTTATGTAGTTGCTGTACGCATGTCTGAGGTCCTCTGAGAGATAATAATAATAATAATAATAGTCTCATCCCTGATTCACCCCTCATGTGTTTTTAACCCTTTTAACATTATTTCTTTCTCAGCAACATTTACTTCAGTGGCTGTCTTGAAAAAATATCAGACTTTTTGCAAGGACTTCTGTAAATCCGATGCATGTATTTTTAATTTATTTGTAAAACCTTCGCAGGACACAATGTCAGATCTCGTTTGAACAGTAGGATCCATATCAATAGTGATAATATTATAACATAAAGCATGATTAATTTTCAATGTTATTAATTATTTCTTCTAGTTCGCTGTGAAAACAGGGCATCTGTGGGTCTTGAAAAGTCTTTAAAAAAGCCTTGAATCCAGTTTCCTCGGGTCTTAAATTTCATCTACAAAGATCTTTAATATTTCCTCTTTTCTGCTGTGGACTTTCATATCATTGATAACTTTTTTTTCATATGTGTTTGCGGGCTGTCGGGTGACATAAATCTATAATAAACTAAAAGTGAGACAGTGGTTTGTGCTGCAGGAAACTGTTTGAGTCGGCGCCGTCAGACCCTGCAACAGACAGTCACTACTGCGGTTACACTTCCTCAGAAGCTGGTCAATTTTAGCAAAAACATAATTTTGTAATCGCTGAATCCATCCATTATGTTTCTGTCAGTTATCTGAGTCCAGAACATGTTTCTTGATTAATTATATTACAAGGAGTTACTGTTACATACAGCAGGGAAGCACTGACAAAAATGTGATATAAATGTCAATAAATTCATGTCCTAAATAAAAAAAAATGGTAAGCCTTCTGGGTTTTCCATCATTCATTGACTGCCAAAAAGGTATTAAATCGAATCATATGTGCTGTTAAAAAAGCTTCAATTGAATTTAACACTGCAGAAACCTCCCAACAAGACTTACTTCAGTGGCTGCTGTAAATCTTAAAACATGTACTTTTATTTATAAAACCATCGCAGGACACAATGTCAGATCTCATTTCATTAGCAGGATCCATATCAATAGTAATAACTGTATTATAACATAAAGTATACGTTGTTTGTCGGTGCAGCAGATGATCTCTAGTTGAAGCAGCATCCCAGGTGTGTGTGTGTGTGTGTTGGTGGAAGGTGAAGGACGGTGTGAATGTTTATTATGTGGAAGAATAGAAGTAATGAGTGTTATTTAGTCATCTTGTAGCAGTTTTGCTTTACATCTCTACGCGACACACTTAATAGTGAAATAACTGTTTCATGCTGCTACAAGACACTTTATTCACCACCTGGTTACAGTCCCTCCAATGCAGTTTTTTGCAATTTCCTTTTCCCCTCGCTGTATTTGTGACTATATATTTGTCTCATTACTCTTACTTTCTATGTTGGTGTATATACGTGGTACTTTTTCTCATTTATTTAAGGTTTTATCAATGTTTTGTGTAGTAGATGCTCGTAATATGTGTCTTTTTAGGGTCTCTGTTTGCATGTGAATGGCCTCCTTGATGTTGGTTCTTATATGGCCGCTTGTTATCATGTGACCAACGCAAACAGAAGTCTGCTTTCTGTCTAGAATGATAAAACGCTACCGGCGTCGCTGCTAACATGCTGCTATTCTTCTTCACTGAAACATAAGTCCGCCTGCGTAGTCTGAGGAAATATTAAAGTTTGGTTTCGTCTTTGGCTCATATATTATCTCAGTAGTCATCTGTCTGATCCAACCGGATGCTGGATAAACAGGTTAAAAAGACGACGTTTCCTCCTCAAAGGACCGAGGAGGAAAAACCATGTGACCAAATCTCTTCCAAAATAAACGAGTGAAAGAACAATCGATACTACATCCAATGTTTCAGGCATATCCTCAACTCAAGTCATGTATGAATTCATCAAAAAATTAAAACTACATAATTGTTTTCTGGTTAAAGTGGAGAGAGGTTAAACGCAGGAGAAGAGTCAACATCAGGATAATAGATAAATGTTGTTAATTTAACAATAAAACTGTTTGTCAGTCGCTAACAGTGCAGCTCACAAACATGTTTGTTGTTTATTATTTAATCTTTATTTTATCAGGCACTTCTCCAAGAAACTCTCAAAAGACAAAAACACAATCAGCCGACAGAAACAACAAAAATACACAATAAACAAGGAATTAAATATTGTTATATATTTAAAAAAAACAAATACTGTCATTATATTGTTATTTTATGGCATTATGTACGTCAGTTGTTAGTTTTATAAATGTAAACATCATTTTGGGCCCGTTGAGGACGACAGCTGCTGATTCAGAGATCTGTCGGGTGTTATTTACTTTTCACAAACTGTACTCGACTAAAGGTCTTTTTACAGTTTGTGATTTTAAACTGTGCGAGACGAAAGTTTACAGTTGTGGTGAAATCTTTGAAATCATAATAAAGACATAAGAGGTTTTGTTCTCCTGAATATGTACGTCACACTCCAAAAAACAAAACAGTGGAAACAAAAGCAAAGTTTGTGTGATTTTTTTATTTTTTTTTTTGCTGCATTTTCAAAAACATAAGCAGGTGATTCGAGCCGGTCACGTGTCAGATACTTTTATAGAGCTGCGACGCCTTCGTTGCACAATCTGACAGCCTCAAATCGACATGGTGCAGTCTGACACAGATTGTCTCAAACACAGTCGTAGCTGTCTACAGTCTAAAGGCGCCATGATGCAAAAATTAAATCTAAAGTGACTTTTAAATAATTGAAGTAACCGTATCGTCTCTAATGTCTCCTCAGTCCCGAAGCTGCTGGTTGATCTTCACGTCAAGTTGCTGAGGAAGATCGGCAAGTCGGTGTCAGCAGACAGATGGGAGAAGTATCTGGTCAAGGTAAATGTTTGAGTCTTTTATGTTTATTACAGATACGGGACACATATATGGGAAAGTAGGAATCCAGCTTTTTCAAAAACGGATATAGATTTTAAAGTTTTGGTCACATTTGGTACCAAAAACAAACAACAAATGCTGATTTTTTTTTTTTTTTTTTTTTTTTTAAGCTGCATAAATGTATTTGTTTGGACACTTTGGGGCTGCAAACAAAACATATTATCACTTATAAAAGTAGTTATAGTGAACTTGTTAGCAAACAGTTGCTTATTTACACATCCAGCAACATTAAACATGCATGTGGAGTCATGTTTCTGTCCACCTGATGAATATAAGTCTTAATATTCAGTCTCCTGTCAGCTCTACTAGTTTGGTTTCCACTAACTCCTGAGATAAATATCTGTGTCTTTAGCTGCTAAACGCTCCACTATGTTCACTGTGTGCTGAGCAGGTTGTGTACAGTCTGTTTTTTACAGCCTTTTCACTGAAAACAGCTGCCTGCTGTCATGGAAACGAGACTGATGAGAGCGGAGCAGGCAGGCGGTAAAATCATAACAGTGAGTTAAAGGAGGATAAACGCTCTGGAAACTAGTGTTGGTGATAATTCTCTGTGGGCTGATCACTACGAGCAACACCTTTCACACGAAGGCCTTCACACACCGAGGATGTGACGGAACAAACCACCCGAAAATCAAAGCTATTCATGCCGGCAGAGATATGAATTTGCAGCAGCTCATTCCTCAGAGGAAAAATGATGTATTCAATTTCATCCGGCGATGATGATGATGATGATGAACTCCGACCTGCGTTCAGCGTCTCTGTACACAGAAGCAGCCGCCTGTCAGCTGCAGCTCCTGACCGGCAGCCGGCCAAACTGTCTTCATGTCGGCAACACGGGAAGAAATCAACAGTGTTTTGTATTTATTGATTCATTGATTTTTTTTATTTCCCCACTGTAGCGAGTGAGGGGAATCTGAGAGCCTTGATCAGTCAACATAGATGCAGGAAATAAGTTCAAAACACATATAAAGCGGGATATCTGTGATCAGCTGATTACGAGTGTAAAAAAAAAAAAAAAAAAAAAAATCGTAGGAGGGTCTCCTTGACCTTTGTCATACAATAGAGGCTGATATGAGAAACTCAGTCAATCAACAGGTCTGTCATTGTCATCAGGAGTTGTAACGTGACGGCCGCTCTGCACAACTACACAACCACACAAGTATTTATGACAAAAAAATATATTGATGTTCAAATTAGTTGCATGAAAAGACGCCCCCCCCAGTGTGTAAAGGCCTTTTGTCATTTAATCTTTTGTTAATATGTAAAATATTGATTAGTGATGCTTTAATACCAGTGGAAATCACATTAAAGCATCAGGGGACTCTCAGATCGTCCATGAAATCCTGCTGATTAAAACTGTAATACCCAAACGTGCCTTTATGGAATTGGGAGTAATTTGTATCTGCGATGTCATAAACTCTGAAGTCTGTAATGTTCTGTTGGTGCTGAGACTGTGAGAGAGGCGTTGATTTAATTTAACTGAGGTCATAGTTCATGGTGTTTTTAATTTATTCTGAGGTGTTTATTAGTTTGAACTACAACAAAGATGGCGGAGCATCACGAATCACACTTCACTTTTTGTGGGTGAACCAAATCAATCTTTGATATTTTATTTGCCAAAGTGATGATGTATCTTTGGAGTGACATGAACGGCTCTGGATTGAACAAACTTTATTGGTGTTGTTTGTTTGATGGAGTCAACAGCGCTCTGACGGGGAAACGATGATACTTTGAAAGAAATAAGTCACACATTTAATCTTTTGTACAAGCTGTTTTAATAATCTGTTAAATTCATTTGCTCACTTCGGTTGCAGATATGTCAAGAGTTCAACACAACATGGGCCTGGGAACTCGAAGAAAAAGGGTACAAGGAGATGACGATGGAGTGCAAGACGGGGATCCTTAAAGTAAGAACGCAGTTTTTTGTTGTTTTTAATGCTTTTTTTTTAATTTATTGCAGCTTTAATGAAAAGAGTTTCTAGAAAGAAGCACAGGTGTTTCCTAACAAAGTAGCAAAAGCTGAAGAAGAAGCCGAGGACTGAAGTTTTCTACATTTTTTATCGTCTGGTGAAAAATAGATCACATATAGTGTTTTATCTTCTTTGGTTCCCGGTGAGAAACTACAGAATAAAACATAATAAGAGTTAAAAAAAAAAATGTTTTCATGTTATTTTTATAGTATGTAAGACGGTTTTTATGTTATGCATAAATAATGTGTCTGCATGTTAATCATCTGCCAGCTTCTGAAACAGCTGCATCTGTTTAAACTCAACAGCAACTGACTAAAAAAAAAAAAAAAAAAGACTCGAAAGATTAAGTGATTAATTTTCTGTCGTTCGACTAATTGTTGCAGCTCAACAGTTGTGTGTTTGCTTGTAGAAATATTGATGGTTTCAGTCATTTTTCAGGTAAAAATAACAAAAACGTTCTCTGGTTCTAGCTTCTTCTTTGTGTTTTTCTCTGTTTTACATCATTGTTAACTGAATATCTTATTGTGAAGGTGTTTTTTTTTTCCAGTATTTTTTGACCTACATAGATTAGGAAATAATCATCAATTGCTTTATTATCAGTCTATTAAAAATAATCAGCTTTATTGGCTACATACAGTATTTTTTCTTTAGACTGTTTGTTTGTTTTCTTGACAGTGACATCATGACACACGTTTGCCGCTTTGCTTTCTCGGCGGTAAAAACTACAAATCCTCCAGTCGTTATCTGTAGATATTTTTTTTTAATCCCTGAACTCAAGAATATTACATTTCACTTGTTACTTGTCCTAATAGAGATCATTACGTCCATGTTGTGAGAAATGTTTTAGTAAAACATTCTGTGCCTTTTCTCTCTCTCCAGTATTTGTGCGAGTGTCAGTTTGATGAAAATGTAAAGTTCAAAACTGCCATCAGCGAGGAGGACCCCGATAAAATGCGCCTGCAGCCGATCGGCCGGGACAAAGACGGCCAGATGTATTGGTTCCAACTGGATCAGGACGACAACGTGCGCGTTTATGTGGAGGAGCAGGACGACCTGGACGGGTCGTCGTGGAAGTGCATAGTCAGGTAAAACAGACAGTAGTTATTATTTAATGGAAGATATATACGCAGCAGGCTCTGTGAAATTAAATTTAAATGTAAATGCTCAGCGGGGAGAAGAAGGCGCTGTGTGTTATTATTTATTCTGAAAATGGAGTGGTTATATTTATCCTCCTCTTTCCTCCCTGTAGAGATAGAAATGACTTGGCTGAGGTCGTGGCTCTGCTGAAGACACAAATTGATCCCGAGCTGTTGAAAAAGCAACAACAGGAAACCAAACCTGGAGATGAAGAGGCTAAAAAAGCAGAAGGTAAATGTAACATGTGGAAATTGCTTCTTTACAGGTTATTAATATAATTTTATATTTTTTCCCCCCCCCCAAAGACTACTTTTTAGTTGGTTAATGCCATGTTTCAAACAAACTAACAAATATTCTTTAAACACTTTTCTTGAGATGGAAAGAAAATCAAGTAACATAAGAATCAATTCTTATCATCTGTGATTCTGAATTGATTCACAGATTCTAAAAATCAATTCTGTTATGACGTTGATAACATCACACATTATCATCAACATTATCTGCAGGCACATTTTGGATTTAATTACTTAATTATTAGCTTTGTAAGAAGAAGTTTTTTTTTTTTGTGAACACCTTCACCCAGAGACTAACACTAGCGAAGCGGAGGACTTAAAACTCCAGCACCAACACGTTGGGACTGCGGCTAACGCTTAATTTCATTATCGATTTAATCTGGCGTTTATTTTCTCAATTAAGCAATTAATTGTTTAGTTGATGAAAAATCAAAAAGAAGTGAAAAACGTCCATCAGAACTGCTCAGAGCCTGAAGTGGTGCCCTTAAATTGTTTGTTTTGTCGGACGTTTCATTTACTATCATGTATGATTTGCTTGAAAAATGACTGTAGAGATTAATCGATTTATTAAAATAAATGCTGGTAAATTTTCTTTTGATATGACTAATCGTTGCAGCTCTACAACACACACTGCTCTATTGTACAAAATGTCCAGCCAACTCTCTTTCGGGGGAAGAAAGTAATTGGTCCAGATTGCTGGAGACATAATGTTACCAACAGATGAGCGGACAGCGGAGCACACAGAGCAATTTCTATTTTACAAATCAAACTCCAGCCAGTGACGTTGGTCAGTAAATGACACTTTTGTACCACGCTCTGGTCCTCAGACTTCCATCAGGAAAGGCTAGAAATGCCATATATATGTGTATATATATATATATGTAAATGTAAAACGTAGCCTCGAAAAAAATCAGATGGAGTCAGCAGCTCCTCCAAGCATCCATGAAAATTAAGGTCAACGAGCTCCTTTGAATGTAAACAAACTTTGGAGCCCAGTTTTTTGCTGCGTCATATTTATGAGACACAAACCTTCACAAAGATTCCCATCTGTCTTCTGAATTATTTATAACCGTTAATTTCTTTTATTACGTATTTATATTACAGGTGACGTTACAAAGACTGAATCAGATGAAGACAGCAAAGACTCCGACAAGGCCGTCCGCCCGGTCTCACCGAAGACTGAGAGCAACGGAGAAGTCGTGGAGAAAGACGACTTGAAATCGGAAGCGTCTGAGGCCAAATCGTCACTGAACGGCGTCGTCGAAGGCAAAACCGAATCTGAACTTAATTCAGAAAAGGCCGCAGTGGATCACAGTATCGGTACAAAAGTCCAGAACATCAAAGAAGAGCCGATGGAGGTGTCAGACACTAAATCCAGCACAGCAACAAGTGAACCAGCTCCCGCCTCTGAGGCACCTTGTATATCATTAAAGGCAGAAAAAGGAGAGGAGGCCAAGAAGAACAGCGCAGGGGAGATTCAACAGGCGATGAAGAACGACCAGCAGGCCAAAATCCCTCTGAAAAAAAGAGGAATGAAGTTTAGTGAAGACTTTGAAAAAAGTAAAAACAGCGGCAGCTCTATTATTGTGCAAAATCCATCAGTTTCTCAGAATAAAGAAGCTCCTAAAACTGATGCAACTCCTGAGCAGAGAAAGAAAGCACAGAGTGTAAACGATCACGTTAACGGTGAAGTTCAGCCGACATCAGAGAAAAGTCATTCGAGCGAGTCACCAAAAGACGTCGCCGCCGCCGCCGCCGCCGACAAAGAACAGACGACTGAAGCAGCTGCAGGTAAATCTGTAGAAGTCCGAGAAAATGACTCACCGTCCACAGACAAAGATGGCACGAAAGATAAAAAGGATGGAGCTTCCAGCGCTGAGAAGGTCACAGAGGCGGTCGCATCGCACCGAGCAGACTCGGACAAGAAAGATCTAAACATGCAGGTAGAAAAGGAAAGCGCTACAGAAAAGAGGGAAGCACACGAGTCTCCTCCAAAACCAACAGCAGAGTCGCCACCTTCACCTAAAGACGCGCGTGAGAAGTCGTCTAATCGCGAAGAGGATGAAAAAACGAAAGAATCCAAACCAGCAGACGCAAAAGAGTCTTCTACGGTGGACGAGACCGCCGCATTAAATGAAACCGATAAAACATTAACGACCGATGAGTCGAAGAAAGTCAGTTTGAATCATGAGGTCAAATCCAAAGAAGTTGAGTCAAAAGATTCAGAAAAATCAAAGGGAAAACCAGGCTGTGTGGACACATCAGAGTCAAATCAGACGGAAGAGAAGTCAGAGGTGACAGAAAAGGTAACGGACGTAAAGCAAACAGAAATGAGTGACGCTAAAGAAACTGAGAGTAAAGTAGAGAAATCAGACAGCGCCGCACTGAAGGAGAAGCCGGGAGTAATTAAAACAACAGAAACACAGTCTGCAGACAAGGATCCTGCAGAAAAACCTGACGACTCTGAGAACACTGTGTCACCATCTGTCATCAAAAAGACAGAAGTAATAAAAGACGGCGACGATACAAAGACTCCAGAAACACAAGAAGTCAATCAAAGCTTTACAGTCATTAAAAAGGCCGACAAGCCGTCAATCAGTGAGAAATCAGAAGAAACATCCAACACTAAAGAGAGTTCGGAGTCGTCAGTTATTAAAAAGGTAGACAAATCAGAATCATGTAAACCTGCAGAGAAGCAAGACGAAGAACTCAAAGACGCAGAGATGACTCCCGCTGTCGACGAGAAAACTGAGAAAGCCAAGGCAGCCTCCGAGACTAACACCGAAAAGACGGACAAACCCGAAAAGACGGACAAGCCTGAAAAAATGGACACGACCGAAAAGACGGACAAACCTGAAAAGAAAAAGACGGGAAAGGCCGAAAAGCCTGACGAGACAGAAAAGCCCGAAGACATAAAGAAAACCGTCAACTGTGAAGACAATACGATACGTGATGTCACCACCAAGGTGAGCGACTCTACGCCCAGGCCAACGAAGGAAGATGCGGCGGCCGTAAAACGCGATCTGACGAAGCCACGGGAGGATGACGAAATCGAAACGAACGCAGTCGTACAGAAGGCGACAGAGGAAGCGTCTGAAGGGAAAGATAAATCATCCAGCCCCGCCGAGAAGACGAGCGTCCCTGAAAAAGATGATAAAAAACCCGAAAGGCCGGACACGGAAGAGGAGAAGGTAACTGAAGAACAGCCCGATAAAACCGAGGCAGAGAATCCATCAAAAGAAAGTAAAAAGGACGCCGACAGTGAAAAACGTACAAACGGAAGTGAGAAACTCCCACGTCAAGATAAAGAAAGTAGCAGTAAAGAGGATTCGGCGACAGATAAACTCTCAAAAACTGACGGAACAAAGGAGAAACAAGCTCATACAGAGAGCGAAACCTCAACCAAAAGAGACGGAACAGACGGTGAATCCTCAACTAAGACTGAGAAACCAAGCCCCCACCCAGACGCCGTCAAGCCAACCGACGAGGAAAGTAAAAGCAAAAGTGAAGAAGAGGACTCTGCAACAAAAAAGGAGGTGGCGAACGGTACCGACGTTCCATCGGATGTTAAAGAGGCGGTCGCCCATCGGAAGGTCAAGGCTCCTCCGGCCCACCGGAGGAAAGCGGCACTCCAGAGAGAAGAGAGACAAGCGGATTCAGAGTCTGATACGAACACCGGGGGGAGATCTCTTCGAAGATCACCGAGGATCTCTAGACCGACACCGAAGGTGGTAGAGATCCACGACAGGAAGCTGGAGAAATCGCAGGCTCCTCCGCCGGCTGAGAAGAGTGAGAAGGAAAAAAACGAGGAGGAGGAGGACAAGGAAGAGGAGGAGCAGGAGTTGAAAACTGTTCAAAAGAAGCCGAGAGAGAAAAAGGCAGATCAGGACGGTCAGCCTAAAGCCAAGGTAAGATTTCTCACCAGGTGGAAACAGTTACGTTACATCTTTTATGAAAGTAGGCAGTAGATGATGATGATGATGATGATGATGACAATGTTCTTCTTCTTTAAGGGGAGAAAGAGAAGGAAGATGAGGTGGTCCAACACTCGAACGCGCCGTAAAAAGAAAGGCTCCGAAGACGAAGACGAAAACAGCGACGAGGAGTCCAGCGAAGACGAGGAGAGCGAGGAAGAGGACGACAGCGACGAAGACTACAAGGTCGAGCGGAGCAGAAAGAGGCGGAACCGCAACCGAGAAAGACGAAACTCGGACTCCTCGACATCCTCGGATGACGACCTACCTCCAAACGACGACCCCTGCAAACATTGTGGTCTTCCAAATCACCCTGAGCTGGTGGGTTCCTGCTGGTCCTCGTTAACGTTCCGGCCTTTAGAGCTGAAGCGAAACCAGAATCCCTCATTTAAAATATTTGTAACTACGCTAATAACAAAATATCCAGCCTTAGACCAAAGCCTTTCTCATCAGTATGTCGTATATAACATCATATGTTCAGATAGTTTCTCAAAAAATGATCTGATATTGATCTTTATCCGATATTTATGTTTTTAGCTGCCTTTAGCAAACACCGTTTCCCATAAACCCTAAATGTTCGCAGGCCAAACATCAAGTCTCGACAGAGGAGACGAGTCCGTGAGCGAGTGGAGGGGTCGCGGTCTGAAATAACAGCAGGACAGAGAGAAGCGAACGCTGTCGAAGTATTTAGACAGCAGAGACTTTCGAAGAAAGCGTTGATGTGGACAATATCAAGTTACAGTAACACAAGTACCAGCGCTTGTAGTCTTTTAAATTTGCTCACAGAGTAATTGTTTTACTTTGTTGAAATCACAACAGTTTCAGTTTCTTAGAGCAACTGTTGTGATGTTCGTTTGTTTATTAGCTGTGCCCTAAAGACAGCTAGACTTCCTGGGTCCACATTTCAAAAACATACATTAATACAACTGGCATACATAAGACATATATTAGAGAATAAAATAAATATATATATATATAATATATATATATATATATATATATATATATATATATATATATATATATATATATATATATATATATATATATATAATATATTATATATTATATATATATATATATATATATATATATATATATATATATATATATATATATATATATGAGGAGAACTTACACAGCAAAGAACTACAAATAATACACATGGCATTGCTCCTAGGTGTGTCCTCACTTGCTTTTTAAACATTGATTTCTGTATTAATTTAGTCAATAACAGCGGTAAATAATTCCATGTTTTCATTGCTTTTTATACTTCTGTGTGTTCTAAATTAGCCTCAGGAAGTGAAAACCGGCCTTCTGTTGCCTGTCTGTGTAGCATACATGTATATAGTGGATGCTGTGTGTCTTTAAAATATGGAAGGTAAACTGCAGGAACAGGCGTCAGTTTTGACGAGTCTGCAGTGAGTCACAGATGAGTCCTGATATGACACCATGACTTTGGCTCTCTGTTATGGCACTTTTTAAAACACAAGTTACAAAGAACTTTACAAGAAGAAGAAAAAGGGAAATAGACGAGACGTAGAACTGTATATAAAACAAGGAGAAAGAATTGTTTAACCCTCAAAGTAACCGTTACAAGATCATGAGAAAGCCAAAGAAAACTGATTTGAGCCACACAAAACTGAGAATATAAGTCTAAAGCATTATTAGGTTATCCAGGAGACTCATGTGCTTCTTTGCTGAGGCACATTTCAGACACGGTTTAAAGAAAAATTTGAAATGGAAATTCAGAGGGTGGAAAAATACCTCCAGAACCAGAAGCTCCTTGCAATTCACAACTCTGTTAAATTTAGACGCGTTATAAATGTTTCTGTTGGAACACCTCAGGTTAACATCTGT
The DNA here is from genome assembly GCF_914725855.1 of Thunnus albacares. NCBI lineage: Eukaryota > Metazoa > Chordata > Actinopteri > Scombriformes > Scombridae > Thunnus > Thunnus albacares. The sequence continues at coordinate 27,376,738 of NC_058118.1, forward strand.
CAACATCTGTCTTCTTAGATCTTACTGTGTGATTCGTGTGATAGCGGCTACCACACAGCGTGTCTGAGGCCTCCGCTCATGATCATCCCGGATGGAGAATGGTTCTGCCCGCCGTGTCAACACGTACGTACCAGTCGGAGCACCAAAAAACATTAAAGATATGGGAAAAAGTACATTTAAACATGATGTTAATGTTTCATTCATCCCCCTCTGTAGAAACTGCTCTGTGACAAATTAGAAGAGCAGCTGCTAAACCTCGACGCCGCTTTGAAAAAGAAGGAACGAGCTGAGAGAAGGTGAGATGTTTTGCGCCAGACCTGTTAAATTAAAATGTGTAAAGCCGATAAAAGCTGCCCCCGGGTTAGAGATCGCAGCAGTGACACCCAATCGAATCCAACAAAAGACGCTTAATGTACCAAACACCCATCAAACACAAGAGTCACTGTCGGGCTGTTTGATGGTTTTATGGTTTCACTGCTTCTATTTTTCCTGATTGACGTCTTTTATACATGTTGCAACATGACAAGAACATCTCACAATACAATCTCACAATACAGCACAGTGTTGACAGTATTAACTGCTTCTCTGAATTGTTTGTAGTTTAGAAAAGTAGATTTAACTGACTTCAGATGAAAAGAAGGAAAGAAAAAGAATGTTTATTGTGAAATACTGCGTACTTTTACCTCTTTTTGCCACTTTACTGACACTGAAATGAATCACTCCGTCTTTTATCTATTATGTTGAGCTTTCTGAATGTGTGTTATCTCGTCCAGGAAAGAGCGTCTCATCTACGTCGGAATCAGTGTTGAAAACATCATCACGCCCACCGTAAGTACAAACTTGTGGTTGTACGTTTTTTTGAACGGAGCAAAACTTTCACCCGTGGATGTTTGTAACGTGACTCTTACTCCGTACAGGTTGAGGTTGTGGAAGAAAAGCCGGAGATTATAATCAAAGACAAGAAAGAAACAAAGCGAAGTAAGAGCTGGGGTCGAAGGTCGACGAGGACCAAGAAAAACATCAGCTACAGGTTTGTGCTCCGAGTCATCCTTTATAATATTTCATCATCTGGATCCACATTCAGTAGTTTTTATTGTTTACATTGTTTACAGTAGCCAGTTTCCATCCAAATGTATCGCAAATTTTAACCAAATTTCCAGATAATTGTGCAAAAGAAATGCACGTTTCCATCCGCTGCCAATACGCGAGTAGTTCGGTCATCCAGATAAACAGCTGGTGGTGTTAATTCTCCAGTTAAACCATTACAGAAGAAGCTTGAACTACAAGGTGACGTAATTTAAAAAAGCAACAGTTGAACCCAACGGTGAAAAACAAGGTTGAAAACATGGAAATATTGCATTTGCAAGTGTTTCTGTTGCAACTTTTCAATTTTTTTTGTGATATTTCAGGATATTTTTCTAATTTTTATGTGTTTCCGATCAGGTTTTTTAAATTCAAATTTTAAAAATGAGAATAAAAACAAGTGGATGGAAACGCACATAATGACAGCAAAATATTATTGTACCGTTGTCAACATCAGCCATTAACCATTGAGGCTGTCAGCATACACTCACCAGTTAACAGATATACACTGTCCAGTGACGCTCTGCTCGTCCTGCAGCGGGTTTTCCTTTCTACTGTCAAAAGTAACAAATTTAAGGCCTCATCCTGCTGTTTTCTGTTCATCCTGGAAAGATTCTCTTTGCAGGAATCATCTGATTTTACTGTAGAAGTTCTGTGTGATCAACCAGTCATGAAATGGGATTCTTGTCTATGTTCATTTTTACAGATTTGATGAATTCGACGAGGCGATCGAGGAGGCAATCGAGGAAGACATCAAAGAAGCAGAGGGCGGAGGTAGGAAGACGTCTGCTGATTTTAAAGCAGGCGTTTAAATACATTTAGGAAGATTTGCTGTCTTAACAGAGCCAGGTTAGCCGTTTACAGTCTTTACGCTAAGCTAAGCTAACCACCTGCTGGCTGTAGCTTCATATTTGACGGACAAGCTATTCTTTTTACGGCGTGAGAAGATGCTCTTGGTATATTTAAAGTAACGATGATGACGGTGATATTTGTTTACAGGTGCTGGCCGGGGTAAAGACATGGCCAACATCACGGGACATAGAGGAAAGGACATGTCCACCATCCTCCAAGGAGATGAGGGCAAGGAGAACGGCCGGCCGCCACGACCCAACATCAGCCAGCGCAAGAAGAAACGCCGGCGACTCAACGACCTGGACAGCGACAGCACTGTGGACGAGGAGGAAAGCGAGGAAGAGTTTCGCCTCAGTGAAAGGTGACAGCATCGGGTTAGAGTCCATTTTTATTTCTATATGTGAGTCACTTGATTTATTTTTATTTTTTGTTCCTGACTGCCTGCAGCTCAGAAGAAGAGTTTGTTGTATCGGAAAACGAGACGGAGGGCGAAACAGAGCCGGACTCCAACGACAGCGGGAAGCATCATAAGTCTTCGTGGGTCAAGAGGCCACCGACACGACGACGAAGCTCCCGAAAGCGACGGAGACCGAGAGGATACTCGGATGACGAAGAAGAAGAAGAGACAGATGATGACGATGAAGATGAAATAGGTACATAGCTTGTTGTAGACGAGCGTGACTTTACAACGTCTTTACATTCTCTTCTTTTTTAATCGATAAATCGATTAGTAGATTGACAGAAAATTAAGAGATTTGCAATTTTACTGGTCAATACCGATTTCCTTTTTTTTTTTTTTTTTTTTTTTTTTTTAAAGTCTGACCTGCCAATTCTGAATTTGGCCAATATCACCTTTCTTTCTTTCTAAGAACAATAATTGACAACATACACAAACATTTAATGGAAAATTCAGTCGTATGTTTATAATAAAACATCGTTCATATTAAACATAAAACATGAAAACTGTATTTAGTTTTCTAACCACATGATGAACGTTTAAGTTCATTGAAGTCAACTCAAAGTAAAAATACTCATAAAATATTAGTCAGTGTTGCAGATAAACCCTGATGGGAACCAGAACTTATAATATCCTAAATCCTTAATCAAAAAACACTTTACTTATACAGCAAATATCAACTCTCATCTCATTTTAATTCTTATTTGTAACACTGAACGGGTGAACAGTTTGTTTTTTTTTCACTCTGCTCTACTTATTCGGTCACCGTATCTAGATTGTGTGTGTGTTGCACATGTGTGTAAAGTTGACCGACAAAAAATCAGATATATGAGACTGATCGGTCACTGGTTCTGACCAATCAGCTGAAACCTGATCGATCGGTGCATCTCTACAGAAAATTAAACTATTTTAATAATCGAATAATTGTTTCAGTATGGTTTTAAGCAAAAATGACTCTTATGACTCAGCTTTATATTTTAAGTTATGTAAAAAAATATTAACATATTAATTGATGATGAAAATAATTGGCAGTTTCCGCCCAAATAATATAAATGCTCTTTGAGAAGATTCTCAGTTCTTCCAAACACTAAAGCTTTGTATTGTTTTAGTGTGAATAAATCTAATTTACAGATTTGAAGTAGCTGCCATTGAAAGCTTCAGTCCAAAATTATTCATATTGTCTTTTAAACATCTGTATCTGTTTAACAGTCAATGATTTTCATAAAGGACCTTTTGGATTAGTGTGATTTACATTCTTATTTGAGTTTCCGTGTCCCTTTGACAGAATATCCAAACATTTGTGACCCGTTATTTTGTGTTTGTGTGCAGTGACTGAAGGCTCCAGCGAGTACAGCGACAGTGATCTGGATATGAGTAGACGGCGGTCTCGGCGGAGTCAGAAGAAGCAGGTGAACTACTGTGAGACGTCCGAGTCCGAAGGATCTCAAGCAGAAACCAACCGGGACAAAATGAAACCCAGACGTCGCCAGGACAGCTCGGATAGCGAAGGTCAGTCAGAGACACACAGGACAGATCTGGACCATGATCTTGATTCCGCAACGCCAGTAGGAATAATAATAATAATAATAATAATAATAATAATAACGCTCTTTTCTAATCTGAGTCACCTTGTTTTTGGAAAAGGAGGTTTCAAAGGTCTAAACATGTTTTTAAGTGCAGCTAATTCTTTTTTGTTTTCCTCTCAGGTTGCTGTAAAAATGATTTGCCCCGTCACTTTTCAAACTTTGTTTTTGAACTCCTTGTCGTGACGTTCTGGGTCTGATTTACTGAGGGTTTTACAGCATTTTTTGCAGACACAGATGTGGCTCGTTCTGCCCCAAACACATGCTGCGTTTTGTTTGGACCTTGCCCCGACTCCAATCAGGGCAGCGGCAGGAAAACACTATTCAAGGCGAAAAACAGATTAAAAATAACCTCTGCTTCTGTGAATATGATATTGGACCTCATGCAAGAACATTTTCCTTCTCCGAAAACTCTTTTTATTTTTTTCTGTGAGGTTTGTTTGTACTGGTGTTCCAAACTGGATTCAACAAACTCTCTTAACTGCCCGAACTTGTCGTGAATCACTTGTTTCAGCCTGATGAACATCAGCTGTTCATGAGGAGCGGAGAGTTCATGAGTTTGATTCACAAAAAAAAATGTTCCCAAAGATAAAAAACAAGAATTTCACACTTGTGGAGCTTCAAGTCCTGCTTTCAGAAATCAGCAGACATAAACACAATATGTTCAGTGTCTGCAGTTGGAGACAAAATCTGCCAGCAGAGATCATAAAATCCAAAAACTCTCAGTAACAGAATGAACAGAATATTAAGTTTGCATTAGGTTTGTTGTTATATATACATTTTTATTTTGGTTGATTTCAGTATCATATCTAAATTCCAAATTCAGTCATATTAAGACATTTTAACTACGAGGAAATTGATGAATGCCACAAATCACTCTTAAGAATGAATCTGTTCATACGTGGTTCTTGCATGAGGCCCAGGTCTCAGTCCTTGAAAAAAATACTTCCCTCACTTATTTAAACATAAGATCCAGAAATATATTCTGGTAGATAATTGTCTGGTTTGTTCTTCTGTTGGTTGGTGCTGCTGTTTATTTACTGTTGTTTCATTTATTATTTGTTTTATGTGTCAGAACAGAACAGCTCTTACATTATTTAATACCAAAATCCTGAAAAATACTGAAGACGAACCTTTTCAGCACCATGGACAGCGACCTTAAGATACTCTCCCTTTCAAATGAATGAATGACTTAGTCGCCACATGTCTTTAGAGCTGCATCGATTACTCAATAATGACAGAAAGTCATTTTTTTTTAAAGCAGAAATTACAAATATTTGCAGGTTGCAGCTTCTCTAATTAGAGGATTTGAAGCTTTTTTGTGTCATACATGATAGTAAACTGAATATCTTTGGGTTCTGGACTGTTGGTCGGATAAACGATGCTCGCTTTGATGCTAGGAAATTATAACAGGCATTTTAATCTATTTTGTAATGTTTTATAGGCAATGTGATTAATCGTTTGAGAAAATAATCGGCAGATTAAAGGGTAATGGAAATGCAGCCATGCATGTTTTCCTTAGGCAGCCACCCAGAAAATGTTGTCATCTAGCCTGTGAGCTGTACTACACGTTTTTCTATGTTTTTATTCTTTTATAAAATCAAGACCTCACAGGTTCTTAAAGGTTTAAGTCGTGAAAAGCTGCAGGTTAAAGGTTTTTTTATTCCTCGTAGTGGAAAAATAAGTATCATTACAGAACTACAAGGCAGCTAAAAGTGTCTCTGGTTTTCTTTTTCCAGCGAATTTCTCCAGAGACTCTGACGAAGAGTCGAGGGATCGGATGGTGAAGAGGAGAGCCGACTCTTCAAAGGAAGATTCCCGGCAGCGGCACAGACGGCTCGCGCTAAAACGCAGGAGAGCTTCCGAAGAGGACGACTCGGACGACGACTCGGAGGATGAATCGTCAGAAGAGGATCGTCCCGTCCGTAAACGTGTGAACCGCATCGACTCGGACGATGATGACGAGGACGAGGAGGAGGAGGAGGAGGAGGAAATAAAAGAAAAGAAAGCAGCTGAAAAAGCAGAGGAGGAAGGCAGCGCTCTGACAAAGGGAACAAACCAGTTGGACTGCAATGCGGTGGAGCTGCCTCCCACCAACGGACAGAACCAGGTTAAGAGCGTCGAGGGTCTCTCGAGGGACGCTCCGGGCCTCACCGCAAACCTGGAGCCACCCAAAAACATCAGTGCCACGCCAGCCGCCGCCATAGCGCCAAACGGTCTGGTCGCCCAGGACATGGCAGCGCAGGAGGACGACGAAGACGACCTGTTAGGAGTCACAGACCTAGTGGACTACGTCTGCAATAACGAACAATTGTAAAAAAAACAAACTGGTGTACTGTTTCATTTTTTTTTTTTTTTTTTTGTGGTATTGTATTTTTATATTGCGTAACTTTATTATTCCTTCCCACACCAACACTTCCTTTTTCGTCCTTTTTTTTACTGGTGTCATCTGGATCTTTGGTTCTCAGAAATCTCTAATACAGTAAGAACTGGATCACCAGTCTGAAGCTGTCCATGTGGGGATTGTACCACGAATAAGGGCACCAAACTATCAAGTCTCATTTGTTTTGTAATAATGTGTTTTAACCTCCCCGCACGTCATCCAGCTCCACTGCCAAACCACCTCCTTCCTCTAAACGTGTCACTCATCTTTTCTGTCCTGTTTTTTTTTTTTTTTTTTTTTTTTTTTTTTTAAAAGATGTCACATCCAAGATTTCTTTCAAATTGAGCTCCTGTTCTCGTCTACATGTTTGGAAAATTGGAAAATTGTCTATTTGAATGCTAAATGACTGGGATTTTTAATTTTTATAGGAATAAAAAAAAAAAAAAGTCATTCCATAATTGACCTGAAGTTCTGGGCGTCTGTTTAAAAAAAGATTTTAACATTTTATCCCCTTTTTTTTTTTATTATTATTTTTTTTTTGTTTTTAATTTGTGAAAGCTTTATTTATTCTATTTAGTGGGTAAAGGGGGAGGATCATGTCTATTTAGATCACATATTTGATAAGCTAACCCCTTCATACACCCGACATGAGATATTGCTGGTCAGATATGGAGGTGTGTGTGTGTGTGTGTGTGTATGTGGGGGGGAGAAATAAAAAAGAAACACACATTATTCCCAGTTTTTATACCCTGAATATTTGAAATGTCATGCATATATATTCAAGCCCTCGCCTCATCTGAAGGTGTGAATGTATATATATATATGACCAACCTTCATTTGAACTTTTTGTTAAATGATAGCGTAGCTTTTGTATATTGTACACATGTATAATTATTTTAACTATGTGCGCTGCCATCAGTATCAGTGGTGAACTCCTGGTTTTTATAGTTTTGTTTGGGGAAACGAAATCAGAAGTAAAAGTCTCTCGTCCTTCCTAATCTTGAGATCTAGTCTAGCTTCCTCTTTATAACATCTATGTTTTTGTTTTTGTTTTTTTAATAATGATGTATTTTTTGTATATCTAAACCTTTTTTGTCGTTGTCTCTTTGACTGAAAATGTAGTGTCTTATTTTCTTTGTACATTGTCCTTCATAGAGATCAACAAACCTGCAAACTCTATGGCTTTTTTTTTTTTTTTTTTTTTTTTTAAAAAAAAACACTCAGCTCCCCTTTTTTTGTTTATTATTCACCTCCCTCTTCACTTCCTGCATACATAAAAATCAGCCTCCAAGCATACAAAAACCCATTTTTCTATTCACATCCTCTATTTTCATAATCTCGAGTTCACGTTCAGGTCAGGTTGCAGTAAATTGACAACTTTAAGACCTCAAACAACATCAGGATTGTGAGAAATAAACAGCCCGGTTGAATAATTTGTTTTGAGGCGACACATCAGGATGCTGGGAGGAGGGGGGTACGGACAGAAAAATAACAACAACAACAAAAAAAAAACCAACAAACCAATGACTTCACTGACCTCTGCTGGAACCAGTCTGTGTGTATATCTGTAGTTTTTGCTGTAATATATTTAGAGGCATTTTTTTAATCATGGAAAAATATATTGGGCAATTCTTTGGGATTGCATGAGTTTCTAATAGTTTTCTTTTTGTAGGGAAGTAATATTGGCACAACAGTTTTTGTAACAAAACCAGAAAACTTTGGCATGTTTTAAGGATGTCTATTATCTCCTGATCTGTTGCATTGTTGCTCAAGGACGCCACAGGAATATCTCAGAATCGCAGTGAAACTGCATTGTTAAGCATGCGCCGACCGACCGAAGGCATGTTACAGACGCTCGGGGAGAAAGTGATGTTATCGTAGAAAATAATCTAGGACAGCTGAATCTGATTTAAAGAGAAGAAATGAAGCCTGTTTTGTAAAATATTTTGTAAATTAGTCTCAGCATGGTCTTCACAAAGGATAAACCACTCTATTTATCATAGCGTTTTGATACTGGCTAAGGCCAAAATCATAACTTCCAAGACAAAACAAAGTCCTATATATGTGCTGCTCGCAGTGCACACAACTTAGGCTTCTATACACAATATTTAGCTTTTAGATTAGTTGGACAGAATATAGAAAATCCCAATTCTAAAAATGTTATAGAAGTGTGTTCTGGTGGGTTGAGTCCGAGTAATGGGATGTGGATGTCCGTGTGCTGTATGTAACTGTTTTATATTCTCCGCAGAGATAAGGAGGATGTATTAATGTGTATCTCAAGGTTATGAAATAACCAGTAGCAAGATCTGCATACGAATGGAGAGAAAGTTATGTTCACAGAGAAAAATAAAAGCTGCAAGGGGATTAAGGGAGGAAGTTGGTGCCAATGACTGAAGTGTTAACAGAGTTTCCTATTTACCTCATGATGAATCTGGGAGGAAAGACACCCTGTCCGCTGTGTATAGATCCTAGTAGACTGGTTGTTGGTGTTTTGTCTGCTCCTTACATTTTTGTTAACTGTTATTTCTTATGAATCTGATCTTGTACATTTGTCATAATAAAATGGGTTTTAAGCCTCATGTTGTTCTGTCTTGTGGGACTTTTTATGCGGGAACGCCTGATCCTGGAAGGCTGATGGCCACTGTTAGCCTAATACATTTAATACATAATTTAGTGTATAAATGTTATGAATATAGAGTGGTTTATGGAGAACCAATCCATTCTTGTCAATGCATTGTTAGATTTTTTTTAGATGCAGATTTGTTTTTGCATTTTTAGACATGTTACAATAATTAAATATAGCTAATGACATTAATAACCAAACTGATGATATCTTAATACTACAGTCACGATGCCTTCAAGACATAGAAATTATAGCCTATTAGCATTTAACACTCATACACTGGAAACTGTGGCTAATTAAGGTATATTTAAACAAGACAAGAGCTAAATGCTAACATCAGTATGCTAACATGTTAAAAATTACAATATATCTTAATTTATCTTATAAATATTAAATATCTTAATATATTTATGTATTCTATTGAGACTGATATAAGTAAAAAATATTTTTAAAATCTCCCAAAAAAATGTTAAGCAGGTATAATGTTTTCTATGTTAGCCATCTTAATTTAGCGTGTTAGCATGCTAGCATACTAGCATTTGCTCTGAGGCTGAAAGTGTCAGTTTTGCTGGTATTTGGGAAAAAATACCAATTAGATGAAACGTTAGGGGATCACCAACTTTTGATGTAAAAAAAAAAAAATGTTGTGTTTGGCCGCCGTTAGCCCAAAACTGCCCCAAGTCCTTCTGCAGCAATGTCGTCCCTCAGCACCTATAGAAAGACCTGGATGAGCACAAATTTCCTCCAGTTACACAGCAGCAAAACGGAAGATCTCCTTATTTGCGCTCCACACCAGGTTCAGTGACCCCCCACATACCTCATCTCACCTTTGACGGGCCAGGTACTAATCTGGGTGTTAGGTCTGACCCTCAGCCAACGTTTGAGGACCATATAAGACGTCTATGCAAAACCTGTTTCAACCATCTCAAAAACATCTCTACACTCAGTCACACTTGGAACTCATTCTTCATTCAGGATTCTTGCACTTCAACTCAGATTTTGTATATATTGTTTTTATTTACTCCTGTAATATTTCATGCTTGTTCTATGCTTTTCTCAGAGCTTTTGAGAGTTTATAATGAGGGCGTATTGTGCTTGTCAGGGTGGTTATGTCACAACACTGATGATGTCAGGCTGTGTGCCAGCAGGTAGGATGTTGAATCTCGATCATATAATTGAACAGCAGGTAGTGGAGATGCTTTAATTTAATCTTTTCACAGTGTTTAAGTGTTGGCAGAGAGAGTAATGACACACAAGAAAGCATCTGACATGCTATTAGAGACATGAGTAAAGCTGTATGGGGCCATAGCTTACTCTAGAGCTGAAATTATTTGATGATGAATCAATTAGTTGATCTACAGGAAAATAATTGGCGACAATTTTGATAAGTGATTAATCATAAAAGTCTTTTTTTTTTTAAACACAGAATTCCCTGGTACCACCTCAAATGTGAATATTTGCTAATATTCTAAAACAATTCAGGTCTTAAAACTGGATTTTGACACAGAGTCTCTCCTCGAAACCATAATAGTTCATGTCATAGCTGATATGATAATAATTACAATTAAACTATGTGAGAAAACAGAATATACTTATAAAATAATTACAAAAGGAAGGATCAAACTTACTCTAATATCAGCTATCTGTTACTTTACATTAAACATAAGTATTTTGGTATGAAAACCATAATTTTTGATTGACTAAGTATTGTGTATTATATATAAATGTCTTTTGTGAACCCAAACTGCTGAAAAATTGATTGACACTTCAGTGAGTTATGATAGCTCTAAAGCGGATAACACACTACTATAATAGTTGATATTATAGTTGTTTAACTATGTAGTGTAATTTATTATCTTATTATGTTGTTTCATGTAACATTTTAATCAAAAAGTTTAAAAAAAAAGCAGTCAAAAATATGTAGTAGAGTAAAAAGTACAACATTTCCCTCTAAATTTTAGCAGTTGAAATACAAAGATGCATGAAATGGAAATACTCAAGTAAAGTACCTAATTGCACAGCACAGTAAATGAACTTAGTTACAGTAACAACACTGAACTTTAGCACAAGAATACTTTTCACAATTCAGACAGCGAAACCAGCCGAGCCAAGAGTGTAAAGCCACAGTCACCACAGTGTCACCAGCAGACTCACAGCAGACAAACCCAAATGCCTTTCTACTTCTAGCTGGTGTGAACACCGCGGGGCACGTCTCGTAATGTAGGCTGTGAACTCTGCGACTGTTCCTGTGTCTCCAGACAGCTAAATAAAAACTCTGACAGGAGCCGCTTGTTGCAGAAGAAATGACACCACATGACAAAGCTGCATTACTTAAACTAGACCACAGTTTTATTTTATGTTTCTTTAGTCTCAATTTGTTTTATTGTTTAGATTTGTACTGTCTTACTATTGGCTTGCAGTGGTGGAAATTAACTAAATACATTTACTCAAGTACTGTACTTAAGTACAATTTTGAGGTACTTGTACTTTACTTGAGTATTTTCATTTAATGCTACTTTATACTTCTACTCCACTACGTTTATTTGACAGCTTTAGTTACTTTTCAGATGCAGATTTGACACAATGGATAATATAACAAGCTTTTAAAATACAACACATTGTTAAAGATGAAACCAGTGGTTTCCAACCTTTTTGTCTTTTGACGTCTTACAAAAAGCAGTGTGTAGTCGGGGTCACATTTCACATGTCTATGAGTTGTTAACAGCTCCACCAAATAGTGATTTTTCCCTCTAAACTTCTCACATGGTTTCATTTCAATAAATGTTCAAATGATCCAATATTTCAGCAAAAATCAAAGATTAGAGAAAAAGTCCAAAAACTGAAAACAGATTTGTGTATCAGAACTTTGTTTTTTCTTCTTTCCTCTCCCATTAATCATCTCACCACCCCTCAGATTTATCTGGTGACCCTTTTGGAGGGGCCCGACCCCTAGGTTGGGAACCACTGGACTAAACTAGCTAACTGTATATAAAGTAGTGTAAACTAGCTCCACCTCCAGCAGCTACAACAGTAACATGCTGCTCTAACACTGATGCTTCACTATTAATAATCTAATGATGTCATATATAATAATATATCAGTCAGAGGGACCAAACCACTACTTTTACTGCAATACTTTAACTACATCAAGCTCATAATACTTAGGATTTATGCAGGACTTTTCCTTGTAATGGAGTATTTTTACATTGCTGTATTGCTACTTTTACTTGAGTAAAGGATCTTCTTCTGCCACTTGTCCTTCATCTGTGAAACACTTTGGATTGCTTTAACCAGTACAGAGATCGAGCAGAAACTTGTCAAATTTGGTTGAACTTTCACCATTGATCGGTTTGATTGACATAACACTTCCCTCTGGCTGCCAGCAGAGGTCATCAGCGTGTATCAGGAACCTTTAGGAGCTTTAATGCAACATGTTGTCCAGGTGTCCCAGTAAAGCTCCCTATGACAGCCTCAGGTCTGTCATCTGCTGTTTATGTGTTGAATGTTATCTGCTGCAGCAGCGGATAATTAGCTGATATTCAGCTGAGTCAGAGAGCGGTGAGAAAGGGGGCAGGTCAGGGCACAAAGGTCAGCTTGTGTAACGGATACCATGCAGGTCAAAGTACCAAGTGCTCTGGAGCTGGGCAAGATCTTACAGGCTTTTTTTGTTGGGCTAATCCAAACCTCCTTGATAAATACACAAGGAGATGACTTTAACTGTCATTTGGTTCTTGTTTTGTGGTTTTGTTGATAACATTACATCCTGTGGTTTAAGTGCTAAAATATTGAATATAAAACAAAACTGTGGGCTAGTTAAAGTAATAATCAGCTACATTTTTACTAGAAAAAGGATCTAGGATAACAAATCTCATGAAAAGACCAAATTCAACAATAAATTGATGCTACTCACGAGTATTTTCCGTGTAGCCAAAACGGGATAAATGTAATTCCTCTGAGCCACAGAGATCCATTGTTGTCCAAAAACTATTAAAAACACATCAGTGAGCCACGCTGTTGTGCTGGGTGACATGTTCATTAATTACACTCCAGTTTATTTTGAGTAAATCCCACAAACGCAGTCCTGCTGCTGTAAATACTCACTAGAGCACGAAATGTGTATAAATCCGTCACTGAAAATAGTCCCCAACAAACGCACCATTTTCTCTTGTTTGCTAAAAACTGCAGCACCAAGCTGTTTAAGGAAATTACTGAGCCTTTAACTATATATTTGTGACCCATTTTTAAAGAGACTTTAAAGAATTTATCAGCTTTGGATGAGAGACACAGACAGGAAAGTAGGAAAAAAGTACTGAGAGACGGACTAACACGTCGTTGGCTTCAGACATTTTTTTACCACAGTTCCACTGATGCAAGAATCCAGCTTGTACTGTTTAAGGTCATTCATCATTTTCAAGAACCAGACTTAACAGGAGAAACAAATTATTTCAGACTGCAACAGGTTATTCTGAAAGCTGCTATATAACATTCAGCACAGCTAAAAGGGTTCATTTGAGAGAACGATGATCAACTTATTTTAAAAAGTGGCTCAAATTTGTGGTTTAAAGTCTTTACTTAGAGCCAAATAGATGCTCCTCGTCTGACATGTTTTGCTAATTCGTTAGCTTTAGGGTTCCTTTAGGGCTCATTGTATCAGAAAGCTTTTTTCCCCCAGCCGACCCCAGAGGGCCTCCGTAGAAAGCAAATGGACTCAGCTGCAATTTAGTAGTCTATTGATTTATGTGCTCTTCTAAATGGTTTATATACAGTACTGTGCAAACATTTTAGGCACTTTAGATGTTTAGATTCTTATCCATAATGCAACATCGTCAGAGAGGCATCTGAAGGGTCCCAAATTTGTTCTGCAACACGGCAACGACCGCAAACATCCAGCCAGAGTCATAAAGAACTATCTTCAGTGACAAGAAGAACATCATGGAGACAGTCTGGGTTTACATGAAGAGACAGAAGCAGCTGAGACGCTGAAATCCACAGAAGAAGAACTGTGGCGACTTCTCCGAGATGCAGGAAACAACCGACCTGCTGAGTACCTGAAACACTGAGGGGAACTGCTGCTGGTTTAAAGGCAAAGCCGCTCACAGCAAATATCGATTTTATTTAGGTTTCTTCTGTTTCAACTTTCATCCAGTATTTTTTTTAGTTGCTAAAACTTTTGTATAGTTTTGTATTTGTACAGTTTATTTAAACTGACTAAACTGAGGTCATGCATTTCTTTCCCAATAACTCAACTGCATTTTCTCACAGTGAAAAAAAGCAGTTTTTCCACATATTTACAGTGATACGCGTGTTTACCATCTAAAAAGTGTGTTATACAGTGTAATCCTGCAACACGGAGAATTGTGGAATGATTTTGAATTTCTTTGCTTTATAAACAACCACAGACCTGTGTCTTTATCAAACAGATGTTTTTAATCAAAATATTTCACACAAGATATTACAAATGCATTTCAATCACAACATTATACAAACCTTGTGCTCTAAAAACATTCTGTACACGTTGCTGACAAGACGTTAAGTCAGAAATTAATAAAAATTAAATCTTTATTCACATTATTTAAACTGTTGCATTTAAGAGATGGAAAACATGATGAACCTCTCACATGATCTGCTGTTAGAATAAACAAAGGTTATCATCTCCAGAGGTATTACAGTTACAAATCAGCATGTCGTTGGTTCACGGAAAGATGGAAATTGTTGCAGTTTAGACAGAAAAAAAAAAGCCATAAAAAGCGTCCTGTGTAGGTTTTACAGTAGCAGTGTGTGTTTGGGTCTCTGTCAGTTAATTATTAGCTAAACTGATGCAGTCAAACATGATTTACGCAAGAAAACATAAGCTTTGGTCATCTAAACTTTAGAGAGAAACAGGAGAAAACATCAATCAGCATCACCTCAGTGTCCTGAAGGTAAAATCCAGTTTTCTGTAAACCATGTTCACTTATCAAACTGAAATTACAAACATGAGGAACCTTGTGCCCAGTAACCCCACATTAACCAAACTCAAACAGACAAAACCACCAAACATTTCCCTTCACCTTTAAGCAACTTTGCTTCAAAAGACTTTTTTATGAGTATTGTAAGTTATCTGAGCTTATGTGGTGATAACAGTTATGTTTCCTCTCATCAGTCGAGGTTTAGCCGGTTTATATTTATGTATTTATTCAGGAATGTCACCTGCATGGTCGGTATTGAGGAAATATCTTCTGTCCCACTTGGTGCAGTTATAAAAATTAATTTAGGGGACAAAACGACTTCCAGTGAGGCCTGACGGCAATGACACAAACACGACTGGAAGAAACTTGCTTGCAAAAAAACCCCCCTGAAAATAAGTATCGAAACTTCGGATGCTCACGATTCAACCGAAAGACGAACATAAGCGGCAAATATGCAGATCCGTGCGACACTACGGCCGCTTGTGTTTGTCTTTTGATTTGTATGTACTTTAGTTCATTTGCTTTGCTGTACGTCCACAGGATGCAGCTGCATCACATGCTGGAGGATCTTTTGAGCTGTTTTGCTGACATTTTTTTTTGCGTTTTAAAAAAAACATGCTGAAAACATATTTGCAGCTCGTTTATGATCAATGTGGTGATGGATCTTTTGTGGTCGTACTTGACTTGTTTTAATTACTGTTGAATGCAGCGAATCGTCTCATCTGACATCATTTTGTGATGGTATTTCCTGAAAAGTGACAAAGAAACAAGAAAAAACTAGTTCTGCTGTATCTGTGTAAATTTGTCAATAACAAATGAAAATGAACCATTAAATATGAATTAGTGTCAACTGTCAATAAATAAAAGGCATTTATATACATTAATAATCGAATTTCACACTTCAGACGTGAGCTGAGACACGAGCTGCTCCAGCAGAGAGAAACCTGAACGGTGAAAAGAGCTGCAGCTGCTCTGCTCTGCTCGTACATCTGCTGGACACTGGTGAGAGCTGCAGCGGTTGATGATTGGTCAATTAATCAATTTGTCGATGGAGAGAAAATAAACTGGCAACTGTTTTGATAATGCGTAATAGTTAAAGTTAGTTTTCAAGCAAAGATGCCAAAAATTAGATGGTTTTAGCTTCTTAAATTTTATAATTTGCTGGCTTTCCTTGTCTTTACCTTTTAGTAAATCAAGTATCTTTGTGTTTTGGCAAAAACGAGACATCTGATAACAATCTAAAAAATCTGCATGTTTCACAGTTTTCTGATGTTTTAATGACAATAATCTTTAGTTGCAGCCCTACAGCGGATCGTCTCCCGCAGCCACAACGTGTGATGAATGTGACGCAGGCACTTCTGGTGAATATTGGGTGTTAGAAGTTTCTATATTTTCATTTAACGAGATCAAGGTGCTTTCAACTCTCTTTACATTGATTCCTATTTGGTGCAGTGATGTTAGCAGGACAATAAACACTTGACTTTAACAGTAACACTTCATTTTAACATGAGAACCTGAATGTGTGTGTGTGTTGTATAATGCCTCTTAAATCACTAAATGAAGATGTGCGGTATGTTAGCAGCAGGTTTGTGCCTCTGAATAGAAAGCACAACGGATATCGATGTGTTTTGTTGCTCTTGCCAATCGTTCCCATGAGAAGCTGAATGTACTCGTGTGTTTGCCGATCAATAACCCCTCCTGTGTGCTCTACAGCAGCTCTGTCCTCCCTCCCAGAGGTCAAAAGGCCTCATGACGTGTGGTGCACGTTGTCATGCGTAGTGTGCTGTGATTGTCGGACAGTTGGCTGCATTGTTAGTTTACTGTGTGTTGTGAAAACTGCAGTACAAGTACAGTTCACCCTTATGTGTCCATCAGTGCATTTGTGTAATAAATGTGTGTCACTGCTGTTTCATGTTTACTGAAAACGTTAGGGACTTGCATCATGTGCAGTTTCACAGTCACATGATGCAAGTTTTATCCACCCAGACACTTCCACTGGGAGGAGAGACATGAAACAAAATGCTTGAAAGAAAGATGCCAACTTTTAGCCGTACGACTCGGCTCGCCCCCCCCCCCACCCTACATCAGCGCTACTGTGTCTTCTGTTTCCGAGCAGCAGGGACGTCCAGCCCGATGGTGCTTTTTCCAGAGAGGAAAGGAACGATCTTCTCAAACAGCAGAACGCAGCTCGCCACACCTGAGGACACGTGTGGAGACACAGGAGGTTACTTTAGTGGACATACGGGAGCTAATCGGACTCAAGCAAAGATAATTCAGGTATGAATCATTAAAAACAAGCAAAAATGATTCATAAAACTGGGGACAGCGGTGTTAAATGACGAGAAAGTACATTTTTATTTCTATAACGCCTTTTAAAACCACTTACAAGGTGCTTCACAGGTACACAAAAAAATACAGTATCATAGAATATAAAAGGAAGTATTAAAACAGAGAAATCAAACAAAATCAAGCTGCAGCAATTGATTAATTGATTTCTTTTGGTTGACAGAAAATTAATCTGCAGCCATTTTGATCAAATAATTGGTTTTGTCATATTTTTTAAGCAAAAATGCTAAAAAGTTACTGGTTGTAGCTTCTCAAATGTGAGTGTGTGACGCTTGTCATACATGATAGTAAAGTGAATATCTTTGGATTTTAGAGGGTTGATCAGACAAAACAAGATATTTGAGGACGTCACCAAGAGCTCTGTGAAGAATTTTTCACTATTTTCTGACATTTTATAGACTAAATCGGGAAAAAGATCAATCAAGAAAATGTAAATAATATGTAAATTTTTAGTTCAAGTCCTGAAACAAAATATAAAATGTAAAACTATTGGAGTTTAAATTATAAAAGGAGATTGTAACTATGTCTATATCTGTACAAGAAGGTTTTAAAAGCTTTTTAAAATGAGGCTGTGAAAGCTGAAGGAGTAAAAGCATGATCACTGTTTGTCTTAAACCTGGATCCAAGAACTTTTAACAACATTTGGTTCTCAGATCTGAAGGGTCTTGGTGCAGAGCAAGGGGTTAAAAGATCTGAAATGTAAAGAAGATCCACACCATGTTGGGATTTTAAAGAATCTTAAATTGAACAGGGAGCCAGAGTACTTCAGTAAAACACAATAAGGAAACTGCTAAATCCAGCCCTTCTGCTCCTTACCTAAAACTGGTCCCAGCCAGTAGATGAAGCAGTACTCCAGGTAGGTGTGGCCGCTGCAGGGGAACTGGACGGAGAAGGCCAGGACGGGATTAAAAATAGCCCCTGATATACTCCCACCTGCACACAGAGAGACAAACAGGTCTGAAACACGGAGCAACTTCTCATCTCTTCATCATCCCTCCAAACTGTACTGTGGATGCTGCACAGCGTAATAAAACCTCCACATGACCAGGCTCCTCTATGTTTGTGTACTGTGAATGTAGGGGAGACCAGGGACGGTTGTAACACCTTGAATTCCTCCAATCAGAAACAAGCTACACTGATTAAACTCACTCTGCACATAATCAGATTGTTTTCTTGTTTACAAAAAAGGAGACACATTTGAAACTCCCAGAGAAAGTTACCGGCAAAACTGTTTATTTTCTTCAGGTAAAAATTTGACTTTTCTGTCAGATGTATTTTTGGGATACTGTCCTGAGATCGAATGTCTAGGAATCCAAACAAGTATTAATAGAATCACGGTTTTGTAAACTAAAAATAGAAATGGCTAACATGTCAAACAAGTGTTCAAGCTAGTTCACATGAGGTGAAAACATGGCTGGTGATACTGGGACAGTTGTAACGCCTTGTTACAACCAAGTTTCATTTATAATTTAAAAACCTAAAGGCCTACATAAACTAGATAGATAGATAAATGGCAAATTAAATGTAAAATTACATAAAATTACACACTAAGTTAATGCTAATCAGTGGCATGCTAATAGTGGTGTTTGCTTACAGCAAATATTTGATTGATTAATTATGTATATTTTTGACATGTTACAACCTTCCCTGTAAACTGGGACAGTGGTAACAGTGGAGTGACGGTATTCAAATCAATTTTGCAACCTGTACATATTTCATAAAACCACTTAAATATATTATTTCAGTAGGTGACACATTGCAGTTTATAATATATTGAATGGACTGTTCCAGTTCCAATGGTTTTTATTTATTGGGAAAATCGCAAACGTTGTTACAGCTGTCCCTTGTCTCCCCTCTACTGTTGCCATCAAGTTCACAGCACAGTAACACTTTATCTTAATACTATATAATTTCCTAATAGTTCAGAGGGAAATAACTATGTAATGTGGTACTAATTACAGGGAAATTAATAATAATAAAAATTAATTCCAATAATTTCTTGGAGCGCCAGCATCAATTAACCTGCCAATTATTTTCTCAATTCATCATTTTGCCGTTAATTAACACACCTGTGTAGACCAGAGCCGTGATGACAGCAGCGATGAAGTGAGCGCGAAGTTTTTCGTCCAGCTTGTGGACATGCATGACCGCAGCCTGGATGATGAACCCGCAGGCCAGCTCCACGGCGGCGGCCTCCAGCACTGTCCCACCGAGAGGGTTGAAGCATCTGAACCCGAACCTCTGGTGCCTGAGGTGGACGTCGGACAGACCCAGCGACCACATGGCGGCGGCGAAGTACTGCGCGGCGACCGCGGCGCCGAACTGGCAGGCTATAACGACGAGGGCCGCCCTGAAGCTGCTGCTCCCGCGGCAAACGCTCTCCAGAGCCCCGGTGGGGTTACACGACGCGCCCCGGAAAGTTACCAGGTGGATAATGGTCATGGTGTAGGTGAGGGTCAGGCCGACAGCCAGCTCCAGCTGGGCCGTTTCCCCGAACAGTTTGAGTTCATGTGTGCAGCTGCAGAGCTGGAAAGTGGACGCCGCTTCCAGCAGGTAAATCCGATAATCTCCCGGGAGAAAACGCGCTGCTGCCCGGCGGGTCACCTCGCTGAGGAGCACCACAGCTCCCAACACCGACAAGGAAACCCACAGGTCAGTCATCTGTCCGGCGGTTCAGACCATAAACCAAAAAGTACAATGCGTTCCCAGAGACGGGGGCAACTTTAAAGTATCGCAGTCTGCTGAACTTCGCTCCCACTCGACGCTAAAGTTAATCCATGCCGCCGCAGCCGCGTCAAGCCGCGCGCTACAAAACAGGAAACGCGGCGGTGGGGCCTTCAATATAAAAGCCGCACAGCTAGCTGCAGCTCGCGTCTTTCCTATTAAAGGACGAGATCACTATTTTTCAAATGTGTCTTAAAACAGTCAGAACTCCAAATAATCATCCCTCCTGTTCATACTGACCATTAGAAGATCCCTTCATGATGCACTTACAATGTAAGTGATGGGGGACAAAATCCACAAAAATGTATTTGAAAGTTTATCTGCAGCTAATATGAAGCTTCAGCGTCCAAATGATTCAAATCAAGTGGATATCTTTCAACGTTACAGTCTTTTTAGTGCCAAAGTTCCTCTTTTTGTTACTATACTTCCACTGCAGCTCAACGGGGAAACACAAAGAGGGAATTTCATGCTAAAAAGAAGATAATTTAAAGATAATTTTCTGCCACTTTTTACTTCTTTTCTACATTTATTTGACAACTATAGTTTAGAGCTGCAACTATTAGTCTATTTTAGTAATGTAGTCGATTGACAGGAACAATCAGCAACTATTTTGATAACTGAATAATTGTTTTAGTCATTTTTGTTAAAGGAAAAATGCTCAAAATCTGCTGGTTGCAGCTTCTCGAATGAGAGGATATGAAGCTTTTCTGTGTCATACATAACAGTAAACTTAACATCTTTGGATCTTGGACTGTTGCTCAGATAAAACAAGACATTTGAAGACAGTACCATGGGCTCCAAGATATTATAACGGACATTCTTCTCCGTTTTCTGACATTTCATGGATAAAACAATTAATTGAGAAGATAACAGTCAGCCCTACTATATACTTATTACTTTGCAGATTTAAACGTTAAATATAAAAACATCTGATCAGTTTATAATATAATGCATCATTATAGATGAAATAAAACCATAAATTGATAAAACTGCTTATCCTCGATCATTGAAACTGCAGTTTAATTTTACAAAATAGTTTTTTAAATGTAGAACATAAACTCACATTGCTAAAACCACAGATTCCCGGCAAAAATACAAAGGGCTTGACCTCAGTAGGTACGGCTATTGTTAGAAGGGAAGACAGTAGATAAGAATAGAAAGAGAAATTTACCATTTTAGAAGATAATATTTTAAAAATCCATGCTGAGATGGACATTATGGAGACAAACTGTTGGACAGAGAGATTTCATGTGACTATTTTAGACACAAATCATCATCAGATATCCACTTATCATGTTGTCTCAAAGAATTAATTAGACATTTTGTGAAATGTGCATATTCATTTTGTTGCAGAGATGTAGAGAGTCTGTTAAATATGAATCCAGAGCCGGATGGTTAACTTAGCTTAGCTTAGCTTAGCTTAGCTTAGCATAAAGAGTGGAAGCAGGTGGAAACAGGTAGCCTAAAGGTAGAAAAAAAATCAATACAGGGACTTCAAGACTGCCAGAAGTTACTGCATTTAGCCAAGAAATAGTCCAGCTCATAGCTCCCTGTAAAACCACAACGTGTCATTTTTTCACCTCAGCTTTTGGACAGTAAACAAACGAGACATACATGTTGATTAGTGAGCTTTAGAGGAGCTTTAGAGCTGCTGATAGGGGTATTTTTTTACTCCCTTTTGAACAGAACTAGGCTAACTGTTTCACCCTGCTTCCATGCTAAGATAAACAAACTGTCTCCTGGCCTTTGCTTCATATCTAATGTGCAGATATGAAGAAAAACTCTTTGGCAAGAAAAGCTGTATTTCTCAAGGAGTGACTGGGAGGCTCAGATCCAGCTTTTAACTGCAGATGCAGAAACACAACGACTGGTTATTTTTATTGTCTTGTCTCTGTCTGTAGATCTGAAATTAAATTACTAAAGTGTCTGTTTCAAAATAACAGTAACATTTGATACCCAAATGCATATTGAAACAGATTTTTTTTTTTGCCATAATCATTCCTCTCGTTCATACTGATCATTAGTCCTCATTTTGTGCAAAAAATGATTTAAGAGTTTATCTGAAGATAATTTGAGGCTTCAGCTGTCTGAGTTAGTCATATCAAGTGTTTATCTGCCACAGTTACAACCTTTTTAGTGGGGCTGCAACTAACAGTTATTCATTATCGATTAATCTGTCGGTGATTTTCATGATTAATTGATTAGTTGTTTGGTCCATAAAATGTCAGAAAATTATGTTTGTTTGCTTTTTGTCCACATCCCAAAGATATTCAGTTCACTGTCATAGAAACCAGAAAATATTCACATTTGAGAAGCTGGAATCAGAGAATTTGGACTTTTTTTTCTTGAAAAAATGACTCAAAACGATGAATCGATTATCAGAGCAGTTGGCGATTCATTTAATAGTTGGCAACTAATAAATCGATTAATTGGCTAAACGTTGCAGCTCTACTTTTTAGTATGAAATTCACTCATTCGATCGGAACAATAAGAGAGAAATTGGTACTAAAAAGGCTGCAACTTTGGAAAATATGCACTTGATTTGATTAATTTTGATGGCTAAAGCCTCATTTTAGCTTCAGATAAATTGAACATATTGTTGCCATTGCATTGCTCCATCCCAATATAATGGAGGTGAAGAGAATTTTACTTACATTAAAAAAAAAAACTGAATCAATCTCCTTTTTTTTACTGTGGGTTTTCTACCAAAGACATTGAGGATTGGGTGATAACATGAATTGCAAACCACAAAGCACAACTGCAGCCTGAAAAACCAGCAAACAAGCTATGATTGTAATTTCCTGTTTATGAAGAATTGTTAATATTTGCAAGAATTTTGGTATTTGGTAACTCCCTCCTGTGACTACAAACAAGCCAGCAGGAGCCGCTTATCTGTCTTCCCAGCAGGAAATGACACAGAGACAGAAAAAGTAAACAAGAGGCAGAATATCCAACGAAAATAGAATTGGACAAAATAGTAGAAAACGTCGGACGGTCTGATTGTGGGTTTGGGAGATCTGCTCTTTATGATGCTGTATAAGATAAAGTAAGATGTGATAAAGTGAAACAGCTGAATATAGTGGAAATAGTGAAGAAAATGGATCAAATAAAAAGCTGAAGCAGATTCACACGTGTTCATTTTTAATTAGATTTTTACATATTTTTATTTCTTTAAAAAAATCATTTATTTATTTCTTCTATTTCTTGATTGTATTTATTCTAATTTATCATCACACTGTTTTCTTCTGTTTTTTTTGCCTCCATGCTGTCAGTTTTGGTGGAATTCTCGATATTTTCATGATATTTTGGTAAAGGATTTATGCTGCGTTATAGTAGGAAGTGTTGCTCTGTCTCTGCTACCTGTTGGTGGAACTGACACTGTTTGTTTATTTGTTTATTTGTTATGATCCGCATTAGCTTTGCCCTAAAGCACAGTTAGTCTTCCTGGGGTCCTGTGTTAATGATGAGGCTGCAGTCTGTACTCTGTTAGTCTCTCCATCTCTCTCTGTGCACATGTGCATGTCCAAAAATGAATTAAAAATCTACATTTTGCTTTATGTCTTAATCCTACATTTATTGTTTGTTATGAAATACGAGACGCAATTACATTAACTTGTAGTGTAATAGGGTGTTTGTGTTTTTAATTAGTTGAATTAAATCTTGATTTTTTTCCCTCAGATTTCTCATAATGTAGCTTTAAAGTTACAAAAAGAAATCTCTGTGTATAACCTGCACACTATTAATATTCCACGTTGCATATTTGCCCTAAATACAACTTTGCACCCTGCAGGTCCCTGTTCATCCATCATATGTCCAATGAATAAAACCCAGCTGGGTCTCGCTCTGTCCTGACATCCTCTTTGTGTATTTTCTAATTTGCTGCCTCTAACAGTGTCAGAGCTGCTCAGCTGGAAGTTGTTGTGAGGCAAAAATCCTCTTTATCCAAACTCGTTCATGATTTTTTTTTGGCTTCATCTGCTGCTTTTAAAACATTTCTAACAGGTATGTTCAGTTTTAATCCTTCTTATTTTCATATATTATTATATATCGGATCGCTTTGTTGTCTTCTACTGTTAGATTGCTGCCGCTATTTGTCACCAGTGTGTTTCGGTGTGAAAACTTTTCACCTGGACTCACCTGATGTTACGATGTGTTTGCGTCACTGTGGCAACAGGTGGCGGTCGGTGACACAGAGACACAGATCATCAACAGCAGCCGATGTTAAGCACAGAAGGACACACAATATAATCATTTCCGTAACAGCTTTCAACATACAGCCAATTTTGTGTTTGTTTTTGAGTTTGAAACTCAACTCTCTGAATGAAAAAACGCACTGATTTGGATTCTCAGGCGCATTTTTTTTTTTTAGTTTATATTAATATTTAGATGTTTAAATCGCTTCTTTTTTATTTCCCCTGAATTATTGATAATAATCTGAGCTTCAGTGTAAACATTTGTTGCCGTATCTATGGAGATAAAGCATTTCATTTCCGGTCTCCACGTGCGTAATTCTGGTTACCTTGACGTTCACCTGCTTTGCTCTCAGCAGAGGAAGAAGTACGCACTGCGGCTGCCTGTCTGCTGTTTACCGGGAGGCACAACCGACCCTGGAGGTACCGACACCCGCAATGTTGATTATCAGAATAACACCGGAACTGCCTTTGATTATCGATTTGTTTCAGGGGGTGATGATCGGCTTTCTTCTTCATGCTTTTAGCTCTCAATACGCGCCGTCCTTTCTTCTGCCTGGAGTGTGTCACCAAACTTCATGGTAACAGTGTTTAATGTGATAATTTGATGCTCGCCGGTCGGGGTGCACAGTTGATTTATACATGATTTAAACCGGTTTTTACGCATTTTTAGGCTCCAACAGGCGTCAATTCGGCTCATGCACAAAACCTGAATCAAGGTGCAAACCAGATCTGCAAAAACAGATGAAATGTTTGATCAGTGTATGTGCGGAATTTTCCATCACAACGACAGCGTCCTTAATCTTTAATCCTGCGCTGTTAGACCAGAGATTATTGAGAGGAATTTGGTAACTTTGCTGAATCCAAGAGCAGCTCGTGACACAACGGAACCGGTTTGTTTTTCTCGGTCCTGTTATGCAGTTTAAGACTTTTTAAAAAATGTTTAATGATGACTCATTACAGGTTATTTCTGTAGGCAAAGCAGGTTTATTTGTATCGCACATTTCAACAACAAGGTAATTCAAAGTGTTTTACAGAGAACATAAAAGGCATGAAGACAGAATATAAAGGCAACACTAGGCAATATAAAAAGACATTTAAAAACAATTAAAAAGTATTAAATTGGAGATAAAAAATAAGCTAAAATGGAATAAGACCTCAAGAGACCCTCAAACTTGATTTAATAAAAGGCAGCAAACTGAAAAGTCTTCAGCTGTGATTTAGAAGAACTGAGAGTTTTCTGGGAGTTTGTTCCACAATATGTGGAGCATAAAACCTGAACGCTGCTTCTTCATGTTTAGTTTTTTTTGACTCTGGGGACAGAAAGCAGACTTGACCCAGACCACCTGAGAGGTCTGGATGGTTCATAATGCAGCAGCAGATAAGAAATGTATTTTAGCCCTAAACCATTCAGTGCTTTATAAACCAACAGCAGTAATGTAGCCAACAGGATGCTGAGATGCTGATAATCCAGTAAGTTTTCCATTGTGGTTTAAACTGTGTAACCTGTATGCATACACTGCAGATAATTGTAAAGGAATTGAATTTTAAAAAGTGTCATTTTTAATCCATACAGATACTTTTCATTCCATGAGGATTACGAACTGACTTGCCTGAGTTGCACAAGAGTGGTTTGATCCGAAGAGACTGAAAGGAACAAAACAAACTGGTGGGTTCTGACCAAATCTAAAACTACTTTTCTGGGAACTGCAGCAGAAGAGTTTGGGGGGAGAGAGGGTGGGGTATATACAGGAAACCCCTGCATAGAATAACAACAAAAACAAACTTTATGAATAGTCTACAATAACAGAGGTTTGACTTAGTTCAACTGTTCAGTGTTCCTCTCTTGCTGCAGAGCTCAGGAAGCCTGTTGCACTGCAGAATACTGTCTCCGATATTCAAACCTAACTAGACGAGCTGATATTTCAGCTGTAACGACACTTTTGTCTTTGATGATACAATTTAAGTGACTACCTGAAATGAATTATTAGCATCATTGGGTACTGATTGCAGTATTGTTAGATTAGGATTAGAAGTGAGTATTTCTCAGAATAACTCATATTTCCAGCTATAATAAGGCCTTATATAAAAGGCTGCTGATTCACAATAGAACCATATTTTGACATTGTGGTTGCTTTGGAGTGTAGAGACGCTACCTGTAGACCACCAGCACAAATATGATGTAAATACAACCAGTAGGTAGAAAATGACATGGGATTAACTTGATTAACTTTGTCATTGATGAATTTTATGACTTTTGCGGTAAAAAGAAAAACTAGCTAGTCTTGTTGTAATATTTTCCTTTGACTGTTGTGTTTCAGGTGTGTGTGTGTGTGTGTGTGTGTGTGTGTGTGTGTGCGTGTGAGCAGGATGGAGGGTGTGTCAGAGCGCATGTGAGCCATGGCGTCCACGTTGTCCCGGCTGCAGTTCGGGCGGCTGCACGGTCTTCGTGCTAAACTGCTGCGGCGCTACGAGCACCAGCCTCTAGTGTCGTGTCTGGCCGGTTTGTACGGCTGCCAGTGGAGACGCTACGAGAGGAGCGGCGCTCAGCCCGGAGACTGCTGCTGCAACAAGGTCAGAGGTGCACACACGCCGTGGAGAGGATGCTGTCGGTGTCCTCACGTATAGATTATAGAATAAATGACTTGGTTTGAAGAAGATAAGAGTGTCCATTATGGGTTTTAAGTGAGAGTTTTAGTTTTCTGTGACCTAAATAACATGCTTTTAAAAAAATTTTTATTACAGTCTATACTGATTGAATCCCACCTAAAAACCAGTAGTGGAAGAAATATTCAGATCTCTTATATGAGTAAAAGTAGAAATACAACAATGTAAAAAAAATCATTACAAGCAAAGTTCATACTTAAGTACATTTTGGTGATAGTACTTGAGTATCAAACTTGGAAGTACTGGAGTAAAGTACTAAACAGCATTTTGTAGATGGTCAAAGTGGAGTTAATTTTGATTACTGTTGTATAGTTTAATCATATATTGTATAATAAAGTGGATAAATGAAAAATATGAATGCTGTTGATAAACGTAGATGAGTAAAAATCTATCATAGCACTTTCCTTGTAGGTTTTAAGCTTGAATGGAAATACTCAAGTTAAGTACAATAACCTCAGAATGGTACTTACTCGAAGTAACCTTTCCATTACTGCCAAAACACTGTTTGTTAAATACACACTTAGCTAATTTAATAATAATTTAAGTCCAGGTAAACTCATTTCAAACTAAAAGCTTTCTGCAAGATAAATGTTAAAATGATGGTATGTTGTTGTTGTTCTGATTTCAAGTATGAAAAGACAAAATAAAGTTTTCAAAAATCAGACAGAAATTGCACAAATGTATTAACAGGATAAAAGCCCTTGAGATGCAGAGTCTGGTTTTCAAGAGTTTATATTCCAGACTCTTCTGCACTGAAAAGCGAAACAAACACAAGAAGATGAAGAGGAATGAAAATGAAATACAATCACTGTGATGAAGCTGATTCATGAAAGGAATTTACATCAAGGCTGTAACAATCGACTCGAATAAACTTGCAAATTGAAGTGAAAACACTTAAAATCCATTTGATGATGGAATTTTCTTCTCTCATTTTAAGACAGCCAAATTACCAGCATTACCAACATTCAGTCTCAGCAGTTCACATATTGTCCAATTTCTCAACATTTCAGACGTGTGTCATACAAACTATTAAAGCAAGCAGCAAGATGCCTTTTTATCATCCTATCAGTTAATCTTTATTGTCCCCAAAGGGGAAATTTGGTTTGCAGTCAGAAAAAAAAAAAACAGTAATAGTTACACAACACAGTGAAACAAACAAGATAACAAACACAATTTATATCGTCCTTCCGGTGCAGAACGTCCTCTCAAACCAGCCTTTCCAGATTATGTAACACCCAAAGTCTAAAACATTGTGAGAGTCCAATTAAGAAAAAGTATGGCAAGAGTTCAACCGGCCTACAGCCACTGAAACAAAGGATGATTTGACCCTTTGGTCGACCGGATAGACGTAACTCGGACTCCCTGAACGAGCCAAAACAGCCGCAGCCTTCCTAAGAACGTGCTTATTATAGATGTCAGAGAGCTCAACCTGATGCTTGATTTTACTGAACACTTTGACAAGACTGTTTAATCTGTTTTTGTTGGACAGGCTGAGGTTCTCAAACCACACTACAATGCAAAAAAATAAAATAGATTCAACAAAAGTGCGATAAAACAGAGTCATCATGGATCCACAAACATTATGAGTTCATTTTTCTAAGAAAATAAAGACGCTGTTGAGCTCTCCTATAAACAAAATCAACAGTTATCAACAACTGTCCCAAGATATTTATAATTATCTATCGGGCTGAACCGAACAGCCTGATCATCCAACCGAAACATTCAGCTAATGAATGCTTGTAGGAGAGTATAAATCATTATAATGCAGGTTGGACACCGACAGAACAAATCAATAAACCAGTGAAATGTAATGATTTCTTTGAGAGAAGAAGAGGTAATTATATCTCACTGTTTATTGATTTTTTTTTTTTTTAAATTGAAGTTCAGCATCTTTGCCTCGGCTCAACTATCGGCGTATGAAGCCAACAATGTAGAAATGGTTTTCAAACAAGACGGGACAACGATTAAATTCACCAGTTCATTAACGCTGCACTCAGCTCAGACCAGAGCTTCTGTTTCTGAAGGTTTTTACAATCACAGTTAAACCAGTAAAGAGTTTTCAGGTTTTATTTCCTTTCTCTTCACACTGAAGGCGTCAACGATCAGTTTTCCATCTCAATGGAAACGAGGCAATAAATCGGAAGTAAAAAAAAAAAACACATGTTATGTATTAAAGGACAACTTGTGTTTCATGTTTTGACAGTTGGAAGGAGCCAGCTTCGCTCTGCTCGTGGCGTCTTTCTGCTTAACGTTGGTGTTTCTCTACTTCTGGGGACAAGCACAGAACGACTACAATGACTTTGACTGGTGGGTTCAGTAACTCTTGTACTTGTTGTACAGTCATAACTGAACATACTGTACATGTATGTGTGCACAGATTTGCACTAACTGCACACTAGGGGTGTGCCTGAATACAAATACATTATTCGGCAAAGCACAAATAGTGTTTTTTTTTTATGAATATTTGTTTCATACAAATATTTTAAAAATTATTTGTTTTCGGGAAGAAAAAAAAAGTTGAATAGCAGCATGCAGGTCGGTTACATCACTATCTCAGTCTCTCTCCTCTGCTCCGCTGTTACGTCTATCAGCAGGTCTCACTGAGGCGAGTCACATCCACCTGCTACATGATGCATATTTCCTAATTTGGACATCACTTCCGGAGTTGGGGTGTTCCTCAGATATAAAGTTGAGCTACTGACACATGCAAAGTGCTCCTGAGGGACTCTCCATAACCTGTTCCCCTTCTCCTTTCCACAAAGTTAGGTTGTAAAAAATAGGCAATAAATGAGAAGTGCACAGCAAGAATCGCCTTTGAAGCTCCTCCCTACATGTTACACACTGTGCTGTCTCTGTCTTATGGGTGTATAAATAGGTAGAGGTCTGTCTCCAATGATTTCATGAGTAAAGTTTTAGCTCAGTAGTCAGCACAGTCGTCTATGATCTGGGAGACTCCAGTTTGAGACCTGATGTGGGGACCTCCTTCGTAAGTTAGTTTATTCATGAACACTTATTGTAACACTTTAATTTTCTAAAATTAAAAGCGTATTAAAAACAAAACTTTCCACTTTTATTCGAATACAAATACAAATAATTTTGCTGCCTCAACAAATACAGATACAAATACAAGTACTGGGCTCTCTGCAAATCCCTATTGCACACATGAACATCACTGTAGCCTGTAAACATTACATAATCATCTTTGTTTACTTTTACAAACATTTTTAACTTCATTATGTAGTGGCCTTTCTGGTCCTCGTTATTTTTATTCATTGTAATTCTGTTCATCTTGAGTTTTTAGCAGAGGTCTTTGTGTTGAGGCAACAGATGGAGGATTTTGTTCATGTTTTTATTGTTAAACAAGTCAGTCGACCAATGAGACAATCATCCAAAAAACATGGTGTTTGTCTTTTAAAAGTTGCAAAATTTTTCTAAAAAACTTCCAGCACATCTCCTCTGCTGGAGACTCTGTCCTTCTCTCTCTCGCTCTTTGCACAAACTGTATTTCGGGTCGTATATCTACTCGGTTTATCGTTGCATGCTGGTGTTTTCACTCGAGTCCTCCGCTATCGGTCACTCACAACAGTCTTTCTATCTTCACCTGTTTACCTGACATCACTCTGAGAGCGCAGGTTTAACTTTGGGAACTTGGGCTTCTGGTTTCCGTGGTCTGTGGTGCTGCTGGTCATCTCTGCAGGTTTCTTCACCTACATCACTGTGCTGATGGTGAGACACGAACACAACACGGAGGGATATATTTCTGATTTAAAGAACCTTTTATGAAAAATTGGATCTAGAGCTGAAACGATTAGTTGATTGACAGAAAATTAATTGTCCAACAAAGACAAAAACAGTCTGACATTTTATAGATGATTTATATCATGGCCACAACTAACGATTATTTTCATTATCGATTTATCTGCAGATTATTATCTCAATCAATTGATCAATCATTTGATCTGCAAAACATCAGAAAACTGTGGAAAATGCCCACTTCAATATCCTACAGCACAATGTGAATATTAAACTTATTATCATGTAAAACTCTGCAAAAAACAGCAAAGACAGACTAGAAAAAGTGTGAATCCATCCTTTAAACGATTAATAAAATAGTTGGTGATTAATTTTCTTTCAATTAATCAACTAATTGTTGCAGCTCGAATTTACAAGTTTTTAAATGAACAATTACAGATAAATTTATAATGACAATAATCATTAACAGTAGCCCTAATTAAATCTCATCTTAGTGTCATTGAGTTTGTCACATTTTATATATATATATATATACATTTAGCTTTTTCATATTAATTGTTGTTTTTTCATTTCTTTTTGTGTACAACTTAAACAAGTAAGATATGAAGTGTTAATTATTGAGTTTTAGATGTGTTGGTGGGTTTATTATTGAACTTCAGCTGTTTCCATTTGCTTTCAGACTTTATGCCAAACTGATCTAATCACATCCTGACTGTAGCTTCATGTTCAACAAACACACACACTGGTTATCCATCTCTTTATCTAGCTCTCAGGAAGACGGAGAATAAGCGTATTTACTCAAAAGTGGAACTATTTTCCTCTAAACAGAGTGCCTGCTGTAGGTCTGAATGAGTAGTCTTATCTGTCTGAAAACCAGGAAAAGGTCTATTGTATCTCTTCTTGTAATGCTGTGAAACGGTTGGTCTGCGCTGTGGAGACTGCTGATATTAAACTATGACTCAGTGGAGTTTATCCCTGTGTCACTTATCAGAGTTAACGTGTGTGTGTGTGTGTGTGTGTTCATGTCTTATTTCTCTGTGCAGCTGCTGGCTGTGTGTTTATTGTCAGAGGGCCAGAAACTCTATTTACACTGGAGTCACAAGGTAACGCTCTTCTCCTAGTTTTTATATCAAATGACGAGTCGATGTCTGTTTTATATTAAAGTTTTAGTGACAGTTTCCAGATTATTGTGTTTAAGAGATTACATCAATTTTTGATGGATTGTGTTTCTCAGCCTAAAAGTTCATTGATGAAAAATACCAAATTATCCGTATGTCCTTGGTAGATAATTATTAAGTACTGTACTCAAAGCTTAAGTGATTGTTGGCTTCTATACAAAATATTATAGCATCAGCAGAGTCTTCATGTCGAGTGATAATAACATACATGCTGCTCAAGATCTCTTTTATTAATTTAAAGCATGTTCTTTACACCATTAAACCATTAGATGACATTTACCACAAGGCCATTCGATGCATTACTCACTGCAGAAATATTTAACATCATTAGCTTAAAGTGAACAAGCGAAACGCTGCTGAACTCTGAACTGGTTTCCAGTGCTGTGCGCCTCATTACTGGACCGAACTGCCAAACAAGCTGAAAGATGTTCATCCTTGATGGATTTTAAAGTCTAACTGAAATGAAACTTTTTTTTAATTGTCTTATTTTCTTATCTAACTTACAAACATGAACACGTCTTGTGTTTGTCTTGTGTTTGTCTGAGTCACCAAACAAACCTTCATCGGGGGAAAAGTGCATCGCTAAAGTCAGTTAGCAGCTTGGACTTTAAACTTCTAATTGCTGATGTTTTAAATTAATATTATGACTGTTTAATTACTGTATAAACACTCACTGAGCACTTTATTAGGAACACCTGGACAATCTTATGTAACAGCGCTGCCATAAATCCAACTTATACATTTTTAGTTTTTGTTGACATTGTCAGAAAGGTGATAATTCTACTTTATCTTTATTATTTAAGTCATAGTGGGTGGTGGTGGTATACTGGACTGCTTCATGTATGCCGTTCATCTATGTTAATGGGGTCCACCACCAACACTCACTACGACCTCAATAAGCTTTGTAAAAGTAGAATTTGTGGCAGAGCTGTTGTATTGGGTTACAGTAGAGTGCACAGATGTTCCTAATCAAGTGCTCATGAGTGTGTGTATATATTTGTCAGTGAGAGATCCTGAGTGAATGAAGCTTAAACTAACAATCAGCTGCCAAAAAGAAAAGACAGACAAAACAGATGGCCCCATAAAATATATTTTTATAACTTGATACCAATTGACTCAATGATAACTGCATCATTTTTGGCTGGATGACGTGTTTTTCTTTTTGTCTTGCTGTCAGATCGGGATCCTGGTGAGCCTGACTTTCTCCATCGTAGCCACCGCTGTCTTGTCTGACCTGTGGAGTAAAGAATGGACGACGTTACTACTTTCCTTCCAGGTGACACACTCCTTCTGTTGATCCATCCATCACAGCCTCACTGGTCCTCAGTGTGTTTTCGTCTCCTGATACCTGATTGTGTTTCGTATCTTGAACAGATAACAGCACCTTACTTACACGTGGGTGGAGTCTTACTGATGACGGCGCTGGCCTGGCCAATAGCTTTGCATTTCTTTCGCATGAACAGCAGAGGTGAGATACACTGATGTCTCTACACATGGATCTGTAAGGGATAATTTGTGGGAAATATATTCTATCGTTTTCTTGTCGAGAGTTAGCTGAGAAGATCGATACACGCTCATGTCTGTCTGTTAAATATGAAGTTAGAGCCAGCAGCCAGTTAGCTTAGCTTAGCACAAAGCCCTGAAACAGGGGAAACAGTTAGCCTGACTGTCTAAAGGTGACAAAATCCACCTACGATCACCTCTACAGTAAATCTCACTAATTAACTAGTTATATTTAGTTTGTTTAATCCTTACAAAGCATAAAAAACCAACAACTTCTGAACTTCCTGCTGGTTACCTGGTCACTGCTCCTGGCCAAGAAACAGTCCATACATTACATACACTAACCCCCATAAAGTGACAAATTGACATTTTTACACTTCCATTTTTGTACAGATTGAACTAACAAGATATAACAAGTTTATTAGTGATCTTTAATTTATCTTTGGACAGAGAGGGCAGTTTCATATTTACCGTACAAACATGAGAGTGGTGCTGATTCTCTCAGGAAACTCTCGGCAAAAAAGAAAATCTTATTTCCTAAAATGTCAAACTATTCTGATACTTTATATCCCCGTTTAGTGTTTTTAAGCAGTATACAAACATTTCATAAATGGTTAATAACACACTATAATGTAGTTGTTAGCAGATATGAGTTAACATATTTAACAAACTATAACTCCCCATTTAAATGTTCTTATATCTGCTTATAGTTTACTAAATGTTTATATACTGCTTATAAATGCTAAATAGAGGGACTTAGAGTTAAGTGTTGGCAAGTCATTTAGTTTAGAAGTTTTACCTGTTGATTTTCTTTTTTTTGACGCAAATATCAGTATCTTGAAATAAGACCGATCATCCCACTATATCAAGATGTTTCTTGATTTTAAAAAGATATTAACACATTGATTTGCATTGGAAACAATAGTGAGTGTGTGTGTTATTGAATGTCCTCAGATGCTTTCAGTTAAACTCTTTTCTCTTTGTGTATTTTTTTTTTTTTTTAATGGGCGTCTGTGTTCCAGTAAGACGGAGCCTGATCATAGGGGTCTACCTGACCGTCCTGTTCGCCCTCTACTTGGTCCCCCTCGGTTTGTATTCTCCTTGTATCAAAGAGGAGGGGACCCTGGGCCCCGCTCCGGCCCTCATCGGCCACCGAGGAGCACCCATGGTGAGCAGGAATGAGACGGCTCCAACACTGAAAAAATAACAAGCTTTAATTGTTTCTTCTATGTTGTCAGATGGTCTTACTGAAAGCCAGGATCCCTGAGCAGGATCAGGAATGTAGAGAAAACGGAATCAATTTGAGCTTTTTCAAGAAATTAAAACTAATTTGAATTAAAACAGTTAATATTTCTCAAATTATTCTGACAGTTACATCTTTTCACCTGAGGAAAATCACTCGCCAGAGCAGTAAGATAGCAGTAAGATTTTTTTTCTGTTGCAGAAGAGTTTTAAGTCTGGAAACAAGACAAAAATCCCTTTTTATAAAGCAGCGTAACACTAAATATTCTCTTGGATACTGTTTGGAGATAATGCCTCTTCTTAAGCTCTATATTCACAAAACGTTTTATTCTCCTCAGTGAAAGAGCAACCTCAATGTCCTGTACATGTATTGACTACAGCTGTAAGTCCCTGCAATCACTGCATGTGAATGTATTGATCATCTATCGTTTATCATTGTGTGTAACTCTATTTGCAGCTTGCTCCAGAAAACACGCTGATGTCGTTTGAGAAGGCTGTGGAAGCTGGAAGTGGAGGTCTGGAGACGGACGTCACTATCAGGTCAGTATCTGACTGCCAAGATGTATAAACTGTACGGGGCAATATTGGCCTTTTTAGTACAAATCTGATATATTTATTGTCATTGATCAATCCTGTAGACAATCAGTATACAGTGAGACTAACAAACTGTGAATCAAACAGAACATTTTCAGTGGCTTGTATGTAAAGCAATATTTAATAAGTGGAAATGTGAAGTTTTACACATATTTAACATTGGTGCAAATTCTAGCTTTATCATAACAAGTCTTAAAGTAGTTATAATCAGTATTTTTCATAATAACAGTGTGTAATGTGTTGGCTGTGGCTCGTAGTGATGAACCTACAGAGAATTATCAGTGACTGCAGCTCCCTTCGGCTTTACGCAATTGTTTATCTATCCAGCTGCAGCTGTTTTGGTTTCACTGAATCTTCTTTCCAATCCTTCCCACAAACACCTCATAAAAATATGTTGCATGCAGTGTCCTTAGATGACATGTTGATCTTTTTAGGCCTCTGATATTTAGTCTCAATTAGATCATGCTTTTCTAAACTGAGACCAGGTGTAAAACGTTATAAACTATACTGTTGTCCTGTCATGGTTGCAGCTTTGATGGGGTTCCCTTCCTGATGCATGACCGCACCCTGCGGAGGACCACCAACATCCACGAAGTTTTTCCCAACCGGAGTGACACCTCGGCCGCCATGTTCACCTGGGCTGAGCTGGAGAGCCTGAACGCCGGGTCCTGGTTCCTCTCTGTGAGTGACATCATCAGCTTTCTTTAAGTCCCCTCCCAGTCAAAAATAGATTTTTTTTTTTCTTCTTGTTCCTACAGTTGGATGTTTGAGCTTCATAGTGCAGGATGATGTAAGTGCAGAGTTTGACACCAGAAGGCTGTTTAGATATTCATCTCATGCGTCTTTGTTCTCACCCTAACTACTCTGGAGCCAGTCGTGGTCCAGTGTGCAACTTCTTTGAGTCATAACTAAGTAAAATCTGAACACACAGACATGATTGACATATTTTTAGATTCTGTGAGACTTACACTCGTCATTGTCATCGTCCCTGATGTGCATCTCGAATAAACATCCATAAATCTGCTTAGAAGAAAGACGCTCCCCATAACTCCAGAGCTTGTCTGAGAATCATCATGTTTTAAAGTTTTCTTCAGTATCAAAGTAACGCAGTGAGAAATCCTACTCCTAGGCTAGTTGAACTCTTGAACTTGTTTCTATCTGAGGGTTGTTTGTTGACGTCTGGGGTTAGCTAGAGATATCTTTGCCCACTGTCTTAGAAACTGTGTGGATCATGAGGTACCTAGACGGACTAAATTTGAAGGATGTCCTTGTTTGATCATACTTGTTCGTAAGAAGGTGTAACAGTTTGTGGAAGTGTTATGTCTGTGTGTGGTTCTTGAGCAACAATGCTTTCAAATTGTCACTTTACCTGCTCGTCGGATGTAGAAATGAAGTAGAGTTGAGGCAGATGTGCTGCATCTGTACCGTGCTGCTCTACATATTCTCTGTTCTTTCAGCTTTGTGTACAGACAACATGTGGCAATCAAATCATTAGAGATGAGCTACTTCCTCATCACAACAATAGTACTACACCGTAATAAGCTGGCAGATGAAGAGCATATTGGCCAGCGTGTTATGTCACTGTATTAATTAGATATTGATGTTTTTCCCATTCTAGCACAATCCGTTTGGTACAGCTGGCTCTCTGGGCGCGGAGGACCGACTGCGGGCAGGAAACCAGTCCATCTGCAGCCTGCAGGCCTTCCTCCAGCTGGCAGCTCAGACGGACAAACTGGTGATCTTTGACCTCTACCGTCCGCCCAGAGGTCATCCTTACAGGGACACCTGGATCCAACGTACGCTGGAGGTCATCCAGAATGAGTCCTCCATTCACTCCTCACAGGTGAGTCTTTGTTTCTCTGTTATTCCAGCTTGTGATGTTTCATCAAATGGACATCAAAGTAAACAAAATAATAAAGTAAGACTTGCTGCACGTTGTTGGCTCTGGGGGTCTGTATCAAGAAGCGAGATTAACCGGCTATCTTTGGGCTAGCAGTATGTTTTATTAAACATTGCCGGGTATTTCTCAGAGATACGGATACTTAGCTCTGTTTACTTGAATATGAAAATAATAAGCAAGAGGCACAAACTGGAGCTCTTTGAGTTTAAAGGACTGGTTCAAATTTTTCAAGTGTGTCTTAAAACAACAGTCAGGAGCCCAAATGAGCATTGAAACATGTTTTTCTTGCTGTAATCATTCCTCCTGTTCATATTGTGAAGATCCCTTCATAATGTACTTACAATGTAAGTGATGGGGGACAAAATCCACAGTCCTCCTTTTGTACAAACATGTATTTAAAAGTTTATCTGAGGCTAATATGAAGCTTCAGCGTCCGAATGTAGATATCTTTCAGCGTTACAGTCTTTTTAGTGCCAAAGTCCCTCTTTTTGTTACTATACCTCCACCACAGCTCAACAGGGAAACACTGTCTCATCCTGTAATGTCTTTTTTTTATTGAACTAGAACCAAGGAGTAAGTTAAGTAAATGTAAATAAGTTGACTTTGCTGCATTATGTTCTGTTCAATGTTCAACATCGTGTCGTGGAATTGCTGCTAAAACGCTGGACACAAACACAGAAATAAAAGCGCAGACGCTGGTTAATCTGAAGATTAATGGAATTATTATTGATCAATAAGGACACAAAGTGAATCATTCCCCCTGTCTCACTATACAAAGCCAAACTTATGTAAACTTATAGTCTTCAGAGACAAAGAAATGATCACCGTATATATTTACATGCCCATGTATGCTAGATAAGAGCAACATCTCCCAAGGACACAGGAAGGCAAGAGCCCAAACCTATGTGTGGTCATATTTACTCCAAGACCCAGGATTTTACCTTATCTGAGCCTCTGCCAGAATGAAAAGAGAGGAGTTGGCCTCTTA
Organism: Thunnus albacares; assembly: GCF_914725855.1. Taxonomy (NCBI): domain Eukaryota; kingdom Metazoa; phylum Chordata; class Actinopteri; order Scombriformes; family Scombridae; genus Thunnus; species Thunnus albacares. Next base: position 27,414,752 of record NC_058118.1, read on the forward strand.
AAACACATTCCTTCTCTCAAGGACGTGCACACATTAACGGAGCAAATCATCATCCTTGAACAACTCTGCATATTAAAAAGATAAGCCAATCCTTTCAAGTCTTTCATTACCTTTTATAGTTGTTTAACAAAAGGCTTTAACCACTTAACTATGATGAGTCATATTTGAATAACAATAATTAGGACATGCTTTATGCCATAACTATGTAATGCAATTACCACATACCCTCTATGTCTTGTCAACTTGTATAAAATCCCAGACCTCTAGGCCTAACTTTACCAATTTGGCCATCTCCAATTGGCCAAATAGTGCTAATTGCTTTTAGTCATTACTGTGTGATGAAGGATAAACACGTCTGTATCTCTGGATGAACTGAGCAAGGTTTTTATGTATTTTTGCTTTAGAAATTTATTTATTTTTCCATGTTCCATGATGCTATTTATAATTTTTCTCCCTGCTCAGCCTCCACTTTGCCTGCTTCTCTTTTCTCAAAGCACAAGATTGAAGCATTTCTACACATGTTGAGATTTCAGATTTATTTTTTTGTTTGTTCCATCACTGTTGCCACAGTCTCAGTCATCATTAGGTTATATATATTTTCGTAATTTTGATGGCCTTTGTGTTATGTTTTTATCACCACGTGGGTTACTGTGTGTGTGTGTGTGTTGGTTACTCTCTCACCAGGTGCTGTGGCTGCCCTCAGATCTGCGGGCTCTGGTCCAGGAAATTGATCCCGAGCTGAAGCAGACTTCAGGCAGTCGGCTCCCTCTAGAGGAGCTCAAGAGCAACCACATCGTCAAACTCAACCTGCACTACAGCTCCATGTCCACCGAGCTCATCAGGTCTGTGTGTGCGTGTGTGTGTGTGTGTGTGTGTGTGTGTGTGTGTGTGTGTGTGTGTGTGTGTGTGTGTGTGTTTCAAAGATGGCCCCTGTTGATTTATAACACAACGTGACTTTCTCCTCACTTGTGCGCAGCGAGTACGCCGCAGTGAACATCACCACCAACCTGTACGTGATCAGCCAGCCGTGGCTCTACTCTCTGGCCTGGTGCACCGGAGTCCACTCGGTCGCCACCAACGCTCCTCAGATCCTCAGCACCATGAGCTCCCCGCTCTTCCTCATGGTGAGACGCTCACAGTTCAACCCGCATCTCTAATAGTGTTCAGCTTCTCCTGATAGAGGCGAGGGAACGTTTCTGCTTTAAAGGAACTCCAGAAATGTTGTATTTCACTTCCACAAAGTTGATTCATGACCTTGGAAATAGAAGTTTCACTAAAATGTTTTTAGATATACTGTAGGTCCACTTATTAGTTTTTTTTACAAGGCTTTCAACTTCATCTCATGCCCCTCATCAGCAGATAAAGGTTGCTCAGTTGTCATGGAGATAGCTTAAGTAAGTATGGAGCTTGGGTCATGTGATGACAGGTGGTCGTATTTGACTTCCTGTTTTTTCCATCCTTAGGTCATGTGATGACAACTGAGCAAACTCCTTCTAGTAAAAAGCTAGTAAGTGGACCTTGAGTTAGGATTTTGTTTTTCAGGAGAAATTTATATCAGAAAAGTAGATCTGAAGTTTATCAAAAGAAAATTGGTGCCTTTTTTGATAACTGATTAATTTTGTCACTTCCAGCAAACATGGTTACAGATTCTTAAATTTGAGAATTTGCTGCTTGTCTTGGTCTTAGATTACAGTAAATTGAATATTTAGGGTTTCGGACTGTTTATCCAACAAAACAAGACCTTTAATAGCAGCACCTTGTGGCATTTTTCACAGTTTTGATGCTTTACAGACCAAACAATAAATCCAGAAAATAATCGGCTGATGAACCAATAATAAAAATAATCGTTATTGGGTCCATTAAAGGGACAAAAACTAACATCAGGTTATTACCTTTTTATTTACTTGCACATGTATACACTTATTGTGTTTAAAGGATAAGACTGAATGTTCTATATTTCTCTTATCATCAAAAAATCTCATTGAAAAAACGAATGTTAGTCGGTGTCTCGATACATTTCGCATCTTGTCTGTTCACTGACGTGTTTTCAATAGTGTCTGAACAACACTGGAGCTCTATGGCACAGAGGAATAACGGCAATAATTAGTCAATTAAATAATTAGCTGATTGACAGAAAAATAACTATTTTTGGCAGCTATTTTAATAATTGAATGATTGATTTAGCGAATTTTAAAGCAAAAAATGCCCAAAATTTTAGATTGCAGCTTCTCAAATGTGATGATTTGATATTTTTCTTTGACATACATGATCGTAAACTGATTATCTTTGGATTTAAGAGCGGTTGATTGGACATTTAAAGACATAACCTTTGAAATTATAACTTTATAGACAAAGCAATCATTAATTAACTTAAGAAAATAAATGGCAGATTTATCGATAATAAATAATTTTTAGTTGCAGCCCTACTTTGGATACACACACAGTGCTTGTTAGTCAGAAGGTTTTATACTTTTCATGGGTTTTTGAGGCAATAAGAAAATATAAAAGCCAGAGTCAAGTTGAATTGAATTCAAAAATAGTAGTGCAATAAAATTAAATACATTTTTGAATATAAATGCATTTACATAAAGAGAATCCCCTCCCCTCTCTTCCTTTTCTCTTTTCCTTTATTCTTTTTTTAAATATATATTCAATACCAAGATGGCGTTTGCTTGTTAATTTATCCGGATTCATGAACATATGAACATATTAACCTTGAGACTTTATATTAAAGTAAAGAGAAGGTTGGATTCAGGATCTTTTAAGGTAAAAAAACTACAGTTAAGTTTGGTTTGTTACCTTTTTATTTACTATTTACTTTGTTTACGTATGAAACACTGACCTCTCTGTTTCCACACTATTCTTTTTTTTATCTCCTTCCCGTCTCTCTTTCAGAGTCCAGATGAATATAACCTGATGTGGATTCTTATCGATCTGGTGTCCCTCGTGCTGATCTTCATCATCTTCATCTTTCACTGGTGAATCTCACACACACACACACACACACGTCGATAAAAACAAAGACAATGAATAAGCAGTCAGCAGAGCATCCCACCTGTCTGATTCCCTGAATAAACCGGAGATGTAGCAATGACTTTTCACCCCAGACAGGACGACAGACAGAGGTTTGATGTGAATGAAGTGAGATAAAAGCGTCCGGTGCTGACAGAGGTCACGGGGGGGTCGTGTTGTGTTTGCTGACAGGTGGCGAGAGCAAGGACTGGCTTTCTGCTCGGGCAGCAAAATCATGTTGGACAACAACGGCACTTACAGCAAATACAAAACAGGTAAAGAAGTGCGATTTAAAAGCAGAATCAAGGTGTCTTTGTGCTTATTGTTAATCCACATCTTTCTGAATCTTAATTCCCGTTACAGAGATGAGTGACATATGGTCAGTCTCCAGCAGTATCTCCCAAGCAGAGAAGACGCCGTCACTGAGCACTGACGTCTGCCTCTGAGCCCTAAACTGCCAAACCTGTAAGATCTCAGTAAAATACGTTGTACAGTACAGGTACAACACTTTGTTTGTGAAATAAAGTGACTGAAGCCTTTCTTCACTTTGTTAGAATTATCATTCTACACAAATATTAAAATGCTCTTCTGAGGTTGAATAACAAAGTGGTTTTTATCTCAGAAATGAAAAAGAACAGCTGATGAAAGCTTTAAAGAAATAGTTCAACAATAATCAGCTTATTCATGTTTTGCCAAAATGAGGAGATTGAAGGAAAAAGTCGAGGATGTCCACACACTGAAAAGTGCAAGCTCCCAAGTATTTATTATGTTTTATCTTCCTGTAGTTTACTTAATTTCACTATGATGATGTCGCGTTTACGTCATACCAGGATTATCGTAACTACGAGATTGCGTCTTGTAAATGGCGTCCGTGCCAACTTCCAAATTGTAACTACGATTTGGCCAACTCTGGAATCATACAACCGCCTTCAGTTGTCTGACGTGAATATTTCCCATCTTTCCCATATGACATGAACACAACATAAGCAGTATCAATACTGTATTAACAAACAATGAATTTTATATGGTTTATACAGTTTTGGGAGAATATGAACTGTAAATAAAAACATTCTCTAGTCTCGAAAAATAGAAATAAACATGCAGAGGAGGTGACCAGACTTTTTCCAGACTTCAGTAAAAGTCTCCAGTCTTTCTCTCAGGCTGCAAATCCACAAATCACTCGCTGCGGTAATAACTGAAGGTGACTCCGCTGTATCAACACTGATAAACTCTTCTCTTCTCATCTGTAATTTGGCAACTGAACAGTCAGCGGGGGGGACACTGCTGTTTATAGAGATCTTAGTGAGTAAATCAAACTGAAACTGTAAACTGTTAATTTAAAAAGTGGAAATTGCACCCTTGATTAATGGCAAGAACACAATTTCTACAGAATATTTATGCTTTTTTTTATCTCCACTAGTCTTACTTTGGAGTCAAAAAGGATCAAAGCTTTCAAGTAAAACTGGTAACAGAAAAGAAAACATTCTTCAGACAGAGCAAGGAGAGGAGTTTTATTTAATTTGGCATTAAAATGCTGAACGCTTTTGACCTCACATGGTCTTCATCACGGCAGAAACAGTGAAAACAGATTGCTTACATCTGGTACTCTGAGGAGACAATACACCGTGAAAAAAACCCTGACCGACCCTGTGAGATCGAAACTGCTCAGCGTTACCCAATATGAATATGAAATAAAGGCTGTTAGTGTAACTCCTCTCCTTGCTCTGCCTGAAGAATGTTTTGTGTTCATCTTCAAGAGCATCTTTCCTGGACGTAGCTTTTCGTTTTTCATTCACATGAAGCTTTTGAGGAAACCAGATTAAAGTGACTCAACTTGAGTAAGAAATGTGGTAACGCTTTATTTTATATTAATGTCCTGGAAGTAATTTTCAGGTAATTAACAGTTAATTTTTTAGGACATTTTACAGAGAAGGTGGTGCAGTAAGGATCAAATTAAGAGGAAAACGTGTTAAGTTGGTTTAGCTGAACATTATATTTGGGTTCATATGTAGTTGATGCAAAAATTCTTAATAAATTGAACAATTCTTTGACAGAAAAAACTTTTTTGCGTCAAATAAAATATTAACATATGAGATTCTTTCCTTAAAAACTCTAATGAGCACATTTCCCACATGCTACCAAATTACAACCATTTCAAAGAAATAACAAAAATTACACAGCAGCAACATTAGTATGTTAGGTAAAAAACCTAACATACTAATATGTAGTTAAACACACAAAACTACACTGAAAAGTATTTTCTGTCAGTTAAAAAATGCAAATGAACAACTACATATGAACGTAAATACAATGACCAACTAAACAAAACTTTTTTCTTATTTCTACCAAAATTGCACCTCCCTCTATGTAAAAGGTCTCAAAAATTAACCGTTAAATACCTGCAAATTACTCAGAAAATTTCCTGGGGACCTGTAAAATAAAGTATTACCAGAAATTTCTATTTATTTCATGTTTTACCACTAACAATATCACCATCCACTGTATAAACCAGTGAGCACCATCCCTCTAAGAGAGTGAGTGTAGAATATTTTGTATAATTATAATGTATACTTACATTTGTGTGAATGTTCAGCATCTTCTGGCTCCTTGATCAAATCTAAAATCACTTGTGTTACAGCAGAGCAGCTCTTATTAAACAGAAATGAACTCGTTGTGCTCTTTTGAAAAATGTAATTTATTCATCGCTACATCAGAATACGTGGTCACATCCAGGATGACACAATTTCTCCTTAATAAACAAGGTCAAAAAAAGTATTATGATTATTACTTGATGCTTAAAAATCAATGCTAGTGGTTCATACATTTAGAAAAAAAACATTCGGATCATTCACCAGCTACAGTACATGTTTACATGGACAAAAACTACTGTGGATCAGCTGATCATCAAACAGGTGGTGTTTGAACTTTGTGGCACACGTATGGTCTGTTTCCTTTCACATTCATGACTAACAATGCTATAAAAATATCTTCAGGTTATATTTTCTCTCCACTGCAGCTAACCGTAACCGTTCACAGTGCTGGAGTTTCATCCAAATCCGTCCATGATAACACACATTCGACTGCATAAATTGGTAACGAAACAAACCAATGACCAACTGATTTGTGAAGGGTCATTTGTTGAAGTATTGGTTAGCTTTGGTGTAGTCTACATTTAAAGAGATTTGATCTAAAACACATTAAAAAGTGACACCACATTTGATGCTGGTTTGGTAAACATGTAAAACCTCTGAGCATAAATAAGGATGCATCTGAAAAATGAAGCTAATTACAAGACAAACAAAAAGCAACAAGACAGACTGACTTGTGTTTTGGGGATTTTAGTCTTGGTTGTCGAGGGATTTTTTACAGCTGGCCACTTACTAACTAGTCACTGATCTTTTTTTTGTACAAGTTATTAGAGACTGGGACCGTATTCACAAAGTATCTTAACTCACCACTTGGATTCTTCCTAAAAGGCACTAAAAGTTCCTCTTAAGACCGATTCACAAAGCTGCTGAGAGCAACTTTTAGTAAAGAGCTGAGAGAACTCCAAGAGAAGCGTCGGGATGACCCCGTTGCTATGGATGACGTCATGTTTCATCACTGTCTCCTCAGTGATTGGTTAACAGGTGACTGGCGTTTGTGTCAGTAAATGTTAAGCATCTACAGTCTGTGGTTGATACCAAGCGGCAACCTCCGGGGCTGAAAAATGAAGCCAATGCGGAAGTGCCAAAAACTGCAGTTCCTTGAATGGCCACTTGAGGGCAGATCCAAAAGCGAGTCATTCTCCATAGACCCCCATGTTAAAATGCCCAACTTTACAGCAGAAATAAACATGTTTACAGCCTGGTACAAAAAACGATTTTGGTCTCTATAGCTAATTTCCCCTTTCATGACAACTGTACGGAGGTTGAACTCACCCGTTTAAATTTTATTAAGCCGTAAAGTTACGCATAATGAAAGAGATAGCTGCTTTGAGTGACAGGTCCGCCAGCCGCTAGGTGGCTTGTTTCAGGCCCCGCCTCTTTGCCCATTTTTGATTGGCTGGGAGTTAGGCAGCGTCACGCACTGCCAAGATGGCGACGGCCGGAGCGGCTCACTTTGAGCTTCAAAACCGCTCTCCAGAAACCAACGGATGATTCACGGTAACTACGTTCATATTTTATACAGTCTATGGTTTATATCGAGATATTTTTTCCAGTTGACTGAACAAATCATCTTTTGATGGGATAACTCTACATATTAGCATCGTTCCCTCTCCGATGATTCAATACGTATCTATATAACGCTACAGTGTCCACAATGTACAAAAACGATAGATAAATTTGTAACGATTACCTTTGCGATATAAAGCCGAATTGATTCAGCTGCGATTAGGAATTGATATTTTAACTTTTTGAACAAAAGTATGACTAAAAAAGAAACAAAAAATTCTACATATCTTATTTTAAATACAAAATCATAAACACTCCAGAAAAGTACGTCTTCTGCCACACTAACAGTAGTAAACATGGGCAGAGATACACTGGATAACCTTTTAGCCATTAAAACGCTGCCAGGGCTCAGTTTGAAGTAGCATTAGCTGCTAACGCCTTGTGTTGACTTTCAGTAACTTTTCTGTCAGTACACACACACACTTCGCCTTCATAAATTAGCAGAAAGATGTTTGGTTCCACCAGCGTATTTTATGATACTGCGGTGCGTTTTGAAGACTGCAAATAAAATGTAAACATCAGGTAGCATGAAGCCGGTGGTACCAACATTTCTTTCAGTGTGGGATGGTTGAATGGTGGCGGATGAAGAAAAGCCCCGTTTGGCCTATTTTTGGTTTGATGAATAATTCTGACAGATGGCGGTTATACTCTAAAACTGCATGTTTCCAGTGGCACAGTAGTGGAGAGTTATGTAAACTGTTTTTCTTTTTCTGGTATTATTGTGTTGTTTTAATATTTTGGTACACTGATTGAATCCTTATTAACTTACCTGTCATCAAAATACACTTTAGAGAGTTCATTATCATAAATTTTTTTCAAAATCCTGATGCTGGGAGGCACTTTTCTCAGATTCAGGAGCTACTTTTATCACTAAAATGCTTTGTGAAAAACTCTTAGACCAAAAACATATGAGAACTAAAATTCGTTCTGACACGCCCCTTATTTTTAGGAGTTTCTCCTGCAGTAACTCAGCCAGTTAGGAGCTACTTTCAGCCTTAAGATGTTTTGTGAATACGGCCCCAGACTGACATTTTATTTTTGTGTGAATCCAGCAAAAAGCTGGAATACAGTTTGATTGTCTCAACACTGATTCCTGGATTTGAAAAAAAACAAACAAAACAAACATCATGGCATTGAATTCAGTCTGAAAATGTCTAAAACTAGTCGTAATGAAAGCTCATTTAGGAAAACTTTACAGCACAGAGATAATAAACTGAGAAACCTCACTGACAAAACAATGCAGACTGCTGGAGATGCAGGAGGACGGCAGATAACATGACAAACAGTTTATAGAGAGCATCCAAAATTGTCCACCTTACATGTGTCATGTTGGGAAAAGGTCATTTTAAAAGGCAACAGGTGAGTTTTTAAGACAGGGCCGATAAACAATAAGATAAATGAAAATGTTGGCATTACAGTGTCACAGCTGTTGGGACAGTTTTTGTATTTTTTTTTATTCACACTGTGCAGGAAACGCAGGATCGACTGACCGTGCCTCGTCTGTCACAGAGATCGATGAGTTTCCAGCCGTCTGCTCACTTGCTGTTGCCTCGGGAGGTTCGCTGTTTGGTCATGGTCGTCAGCATCTGGCTGATGTAAGAGGTCAGGAGGTCGTCCATTTTGTAGCCCTGAGGGGTCCAAGATCAGACGCACTTTAGTAAACTTGGGAATTTAATACTCTTTTCCAGGCAATCCTGAGATTTCTTGCCATAAAGTAAGTCTGATGTTAAAAACAGAACTGCAAATAATTCAACAATATCTTTGAAGTGGAAAAAAAACGTCGTCAGCCATAAAAAATCATATGAAACTCAGTTTTTCAGTTCTAGTTTTTGAGTGTTATACAGGAGACTAAATATTATATCTGAAGTCTTTTTTAATTTACTAGCAGACAAATGATGATGTCTGTGTGGCACATAGGACATTTCCACTGATTTAAATGTTATTTTTTTATATGTGTAAAACTTTATTTTGAATGTTAACAGACACCCTCCCCCCATTTAATTTCACATACTGGTAGTTGGAATGGAAAAGGCAATAGACCACCTGGGGGTATATAAGGAATGAGCGGTTGCACTCTTCAGTTGGCAGTTAACGTTAAGAGTAAAGCCACTGAAGATCAGCCGACTCACCAAGTGTCAATTTGTTCTTTCAGTTGGGTAAATGTCATGTAAGTGTGTATTCAATTTTTCGGTTTTTCTATTTAATGTACTGTTTTTATTGTGTTATTGTTGTTTTTACTGTTATTGTACTGCTTTATGTATGGTAGCGTGTCTGTAGGTTATTAGTGTATATGCGCTAGCTAGGTGGAGCAAGTTGGCACTAGCTTGCCAGTTACAATGATAGTTATCTTTAAATTAAACAGATGTAAGGTTTGCCTGACTGCACTGATATGTATGTATGTATGTATTTATGTATAAGATTTAATGTTATAGTGTTTTGTGGTTTGTATTTTCTTTGTTTTGTTCGTTTTCCTCTAGCAGTTAATAACGTTTATTTTCAGTTTGTTTATAACGGATAACGTTTATTTTCAGTATGTTTATAACAGTTAATAACGTTTATTTTCAGTTGTTTACAACGGTTATAGAACATCGTCAGTTAGAGCCAGAGCCCGAACAGCTGATTAGCAGCGCTGTTGTTTACCGTTGTCAAGGCAACCAGGCAGCTCACGTTGTAATACATCACGCGTAAACAGAGGATGAATGAGTGAGATTATATTGTAATGTAAATGTTGCGTGATTGAAGTTATGAGGGAATGAGATAATTGTTTTATACCTGAAATGATAAAACTGTAAATAGACTGATATAGTACTTTCAGTGCTCTGTTATAGAATTGATAATTTTTAATAGCCTATTTTATGTATATATATTTTGTGATTCTGTCAGACTAATGATTTTAAATGGAAATAGCTAGTTTATACATGATTACTGTATTTTGAAATATTGAATTTTTATATTATATTGTTATTGTTTTGGATTGTTGTTCTATTGTTCCAACTAATTTAAATTGGCAGTTAATGTTAAGAGTAAAGCCACTGAAGATCAGCCGACTCACAGAGTGTCAATTTGTTCTTTCAGGTGGGTAAATGTCATGTAAGCGTGTATTCAGTTTTTCGGTTTTTCTATTTAATGGACTGTTTTTATTGTTGTTTTTACTGTTGTTGTACTGCCTTATGTATGGTAGCGTGTCTGTAGGTTATTAGTGTATATGCGCTAGCTAGGTGGAGCAAGTTGGCACTAGCTTGCCAGTTACAACGATAGTTATCTTTAAATTAAACAGATGTAAGGTTTGCCTGACTGCACTGATATGTATGTATGTATGTATGTATTTATGTATAAGATTTAATGTTATAGTGTTTTGTGGTTTGTATTTTCTTTGTTTTGTTCGTTTTCCTCTAGCAGTTAATAACGTTTATTTTCAGTTTGTTTATAACGGATAATAACGTTTATTTTCAGTATGTTTATAACAGTTAATAACGTTTATTTTCAGTTTGTTTATAACGGTTCGTAACGTTTATTTTCAGTATGTTTATAACAGTTAATAACGTTTATTTTCAGTATGTTTATAACAGTTAATAACGTTTATTTTCAGTTTGTTTATAACGGATAATAACGTTTATTTTCAGTATGTTTATAACAGTTAATAACGTTTATTTTCAGTTCCAGTTTATAACGGTTCGTAACGTTTATTTTCAGTATGTTTATTTTCAGTTGTTTACAACGGTTATAGAACATCGTCAGTTAGAACCAGAGCCCCAACAGCTGATTAGCAGCGCTGTTGTTTACCGTTGTCAAGGCAACAAGGCAGCTCACGTTGTAATACATCACGCGTAAACAGAGAGGATGAATGAGTGAGATTATATTGTAATGTAAATGTTGCGTGATTGAAGTTATGAGGGAATGAGATAATTGTTTTATACCTGAAATGATAAAATTGTAAATAATGGACTGATATAGTACTTTCAGTGCTCTGTTATAGAATTGATAATTTTTAATAGCCTATTTTATGTATATATATTTTGTGATTCTGTCAGACTAATGATTTTAAATGGAAATAGCTAGTTTATACATGATTACTGATTTTGAAATATTGAATTTTTATATTATATTGTTATTGTTTTGGATTGTTGTTCCATTGTTCCAACTAATTTAAATTGGCAGTTAATGTTAAGAGTAAAGCCACTGAAGATCAGCCGACTCACAAAGTGCCAATTTGTTCTTTCAGAATAAATTATTTTTCTAAAATATGTCACCCCTTGAGTGAGCTTCCACTCTATGGGTGTAACATCTGTCAAAAAATCTTATAAAAATATGCCCCAGTCCATTCTTTTCTGCTGTTTTGGCCATTTTTGCCCAAAAGCTGCTGAAGTCAACCATAAGACAGATGTCCAAATACAGAGAAATTTTGTTCATGAACATGTTATTTAATTCGTTTGGCTCACCAGTGAGGTTTCACACAGCAGCTTGCTGCCTCGGACCAGGTTTCCGATGGTGATATGGAAGTACGTGTTGCCACTGCTCCAGTTGGAGATCTTAGTGAAGGGGTGAGTGGTGAGGATGTCCTACGGGAAGTATAACGAGTCAGGTGAGCACAGATACACTGCTGCTGGCAGAAACAGCTATATCATACATACAAGGAAATTAAAAATGACACCACAGTAACAGAATGAAAACACATCGTGGTGCTTTAACTAATATGTAACTTAAAGCCAAAATGACTGAGATATAAAAATCCCAGATCTTGTTTTTAAAGGTTTGTTTGGTGGATTTGTGGGTCATAACTCCAACCTTTCAGGCAGCCAAATCACAAAGTTCTCTTTTGTAGCTGTAAACATTTGGATCAAATCAAAACTATTTTTTTAACACAAATTGACACAAACAGATAAATCTGGACCCACCTTAGACTTTGGATCAATCAGACTGACTCCATGTTTGTTGATTGCTATCAAGAGGGTTTCTGGGTAATTTGGATCAGTTGTTTGCTGCAGATAAAACAGAATAATTTTAAAAAGAAATTTCACACGTTATTGTGTATTCCTGTTTTCTTAAAATGAGAATAAACACAAAGTAATCACAACAGATGACAAGACAACTCTCAAATTCAACTTTTTATATGCTTTTATAAACTAATTACTGTGATCTAACGTCTTTACCTTGATTTCAAAGAAGGCAGAACCAAATGTTGACCACTTGTAAATGATTTTCAGGAAGGAGAGTTTGGCTTCTTCTCGAGTCTTCCCTGAGTGTTTGTTGAACAGCGACATGATGGACTGAGAGCACAAAAGAAAGACACTTTTTCACTTATTCATTAATTATGTTTACACTCTTATCTCTAATCAGGGTTCAGGGCACTGTAGCTTTAACTGGCGTCCATTTAGCAGAGATATTTGAATAATAACATTAAAGTCAGTTTTTCTGTGTTTCTTTGAATTGACCTCTAAATGTGGGACGCTATTATTTTGTATTTGTGTTGTGTTTGTAACATTAATTGATGCCTGTGTAATTTCTAGGGTAAGTAGCTCTGGTTTCAGTCTATATTTTGTATATTTTTTAGTTTTTTTTACTTATTTGTTGACTGTGATTGAGCCAATATTAATATTAGAGTATCGCCATACACTTTTATGGATAAAACACATCTATTCTGATGTATGTTTTATCTATGTGAACATCAGAAGTCAAAATACATGCGAACTACCAACATCAGATTTAAAATTTGTATTTTTGGATGAGAATAGCTACTAAAATAATGAATAAGTTAACAGAGAACTGCAAACCAAGATGCTTCAATCAAAAGTTTTTTTATTCTACGTCTGTGGCCACAAGCTCAAATGGAAAATATTTGTCAACTGATCATTGGTGCATAACCTGACATGAAATAATACAAGAAATTTCATTCAGACGTCTCGGTGTGTGAGTCAGTTCGTGCTGCTCTCATATATCAGCTCACCCTCTTCCAGTCGTCGGGGGACAGATATCTGATCTGCTCCTGAGGGACGAGCTCCTTGATGATCTTGGAAATGTTGTGGAAGTGGGATTTGTCTTCCTCATACTTCACCCTGTAGATCAGCGCCGCCAGCTGATGCACTTCCTCCTTGGAACACTTGTGGTAGCCACGCAGATACTTAGGCAGCTCCTGCACAGAGAGGAACGTCATTTTTACAATACTGCACGTCTGCATGTGTTTAGTTCAGTTTTTTCAGTTTGAAGCTGTCCGTTGGTGTTAAACTCATCCCTAAACATACACAGAACATCCAAACTCCTTTAAAAAGACCATGTTGATCCACTTGTTAAGCTGTTTTAAGTAAAATAATCTGTAGCAGAGGCCACTCACTTGGTAGTAGTGGAAGATGGAGTCAGCCATGGAGTCTTTTCCCGGTATAGTGTTCGTCCACAGCTTCTTCATGAAGAACACCTGATATGTCAATGAAGGCACAACACCTGCACACCCGCGACACACAGTTGAGAAGATAAACTGTTACAACCAGATGAAACAATCAGACAGAGGACACATTTACAAGATTTGCCTTTTGTTGGAAGAGATATAGTTGAATTTTAGTTTACCATCTTTCACGTGTCTGGCTTTCTTGATCCAGTCAGTCAGGTGCCTCACAAAGTCGAAGAAGAAGTCGCCATCAGGCACACTGATGACCTGGAAAACCACAAAATAACAGACTGAAATTACCAACATTTATATTATAACCCTCTGTACACAACATGTCATATTTACACTTCAGTTTTTACACAGATTAAACACACAAGATATAACATGCTGATTAGCACGAAGCAGATTTTTTACCTTCAGAAAGAGCCAGGCTAGCTGTTTCCCTCTGTTTCTGTTCTTTATGCTAAGCTAAGCTAATCTGCTGCTGGCTGTGGCAACACATTAAACAGACAAACATGAGAGTGGTATCAATCTTCAGAAAGAGCCAGGCCAGCTGTTTCCCTCTGTTTCTTTTCTTTATGCTAAGCTAATCTGCTGCTGGCTGTGGCAACATGTTAAATAGACAAACATGAGAGTGGTAACAATCGTCTTATCTAACTCTTGGCAAGAAAGCAAATAAGTGTTTTTCCCAAAATGTAGATCTGTTCCCTTAAACAGCACTTACTGTACACTGTACTCAACTGTTCTGACAGACATCTAGTTTTAGAATAAAAAACATATAATTCACAGTATATTGATGCTACAGTACTAACATACAGGGTATTTACTAGAATCCAGTTAATAAGGCTACAGATTGTCTTCACCTTGTCAGTGATCTTGACAAAAAGACTGAAGCCCTCAGAGGATTTGAGCATCAGACGTCCAGAGATGTTGTGACAGAAGTCTTTGGCTTTGGTGCTCGACTCCACTTCAAACACCTGCGAACACAACACAACATGACAAATGAGAAAGAAACTGAAATTGTGGGGAGAAAAATGTGAATTTTGAGCAAATATTTTCAGTGTAGCAGGTTTACAGAAGGCCATGTGCAATATATGATAATAAAAATGTCAATGCTGTTGTGTGGAATCTCGAATTATGATTGTTTTTTATAATTTCAAGTAAACTGAAGGATTATATTGATCAATTTCCAACTATTTTACAACCTTCTAGACTCATAAAAATCATTCAGAACCCTTTGGATAATGTCAAAAATGCTTCTTTACATACTGTATGTGGAGTCCAAAATGTCTCAATGCTAATCACAGACAATCAGGGTGTTGATTTTTAAATAAAAGCTAATATGAGCTTCGTAGCTAGTATCAGTCTAATTCTTGCAGTTATTATATGTTATGTAATGATATACATTTTGGATTTTAGTCGTCACTGACCTCATCTGAGTCATCAGGGAAGTAAACTTTGTGGAAGATCTGAGTGGTTTTGTGCTGGATGGCCTCCACCTCCACCAGGTGAGGAGGGTACTTTCTCGACCCATTTCTACAATAAATGAAACAGAAGAGAGACGAATGTAAAGTGAACAGAACAAGAGTATTTATGAAGACCAGAAGAAAGGGACGTGTGTGTGTGTGTGTGTGTGTTACCGTAAGGCTTTCTGTAGTCGCTGCATGCAGTCTGGAGCCAGCGGATAGTGTTTCTTAGCCTGTAGGAACTTCTGGACATGAGGCAGCAGGATGTTACTGGGAGGAAACAAACCAGTGCAGAGCCACAGCAGCTCCCAGCCCTTCTCTTCACTGTACCTACACACACACACACACACACACACACACACACACACACACAGAGTAAGCAATGATCTAATGATGAGCTATGATCCAACTGAGTTAATGGTCAAAAATGTGTTCTTTTGGCATTAAAATATCAACAGCAGTGCCGTTGTGTGAGTTAGAGATCTAAAAAAAACCCTCTCATTTAGTGAGTTAACCCTCCTGTTGTCTTCCCATCGACCATGCATCTTTTGTCTTCCCGGGTCAATTTTGACTCGGGAAGACAAAAGTCCACAGATGCTATAAATTTTAATAAAACACCCAAAATTCAATGAAAGTAGTGATCATTACTTTTACTTGCACAGTGTGTGGTATGGAACCATCCATGTGATCTTCAGGCAATAACATGAAGGAAATCCACATTTCTGATATAAGAACATTTGAAGACGGGTCAAATTTGACCCGAGGACAACAGGAGGGTTAAATATACTTAATGGCCAAAGAAAGAATCATAAAGAAACTGTAGCACGGAGGAACTCGACTGAGTCCTGATCTCCCATCCAACACCTTTGGGATGAACTGTATCGCCAACTGTGGGCCAGACCATCACCCAACATCCAACTCCAGATATATTCTTCATATCAACTGATCTATAATTTTGTCATCCTGTTTTTTCATGCTGTAATTTTGTCTTAGTCTATTCTGTTCACACAACATCTATTGCATGTATCCGTCCTGGGGAGGAGGAGGGATCCCTCCTCTGTTGCTCCCTCTGAGGTCTCTCTTCCATTTTTTCCCCTTTAAAGGTTTATTTTAGGAAGTTTTTCTTTATTCAAATCGAAGGTCTAAAGACAGAGGATGCTGTATGCTGTAAAGATTGAAAAGCCCCATGTTGTGATTTGTGATATTGGGCTTGTATAAATAAAAATGGACTTGACTTGAACATCAGTGTTGGACCTCACTAATGCTCCTGTGGCTGAATAGGAGCAAATCCCTGCTGGCATGTTAAGTCTTGTGATAAAAACCTTTGCCAGAAAAGTGGAGGCTGATATAGCTGCAGCTTATTGCCAATGGGTTGTGAATGACATGTTTAACAATCACATGAGGGTGTAACGTCCCGGCGTCCATTTACTGTTGGACATATAGTGTACCTGCTGTATTCATGCATTAGTTTTCCTTAAGTGTATGAAAAGCTGTATGAAAGCTGTGTCATTATGCATTTATAACATGTTTTCTTATTCTAAATAAATGAACGTAAGAAGAACCAAAACTTTCATCACATCTCAACTGTCCCTGTCATGTTCGTAAATACTGAACTCATAATTCTGACATTTGTAAGAGCTCCTTAAAGGCAGCATCATGCTCTGCTACATGCTTTACATCTTTGATATCTGTTTATGTGTGTGTGTGTGTGTGTGTGTGTGTGTTTTAAACTTACTTGATCTGATTATCGGTGAGCTGTTTGAGAATCTGACAGAAGATCTCGTCTTTGAGCGGCTCGGCCTTCAGCGCTCCTTCAAAGATCTGATCGGTGAGCTCGTTGACAGAGCGTGCTCGTTTGGACGGGTAGTCGCCCATATACTTCATAATAGGTAGGGCCACAGTTAAGGACATCGACTGTTAACATGACAACAGGTCGTGAGGTACAGTGTAATGTGACTGAGTGGTTCTGAAGCTTATATGAGGCTTCATCAGTCTGAGTTATTCATATCAAGTGGATATCTGCCACATTTACAGTCTTTTTAGCATCAAACTCCCTCTTTGTGTTTCCCTGTTGAGCTGCAGTGGAAGTATAGTAACAAAAGGAGGGACTCTGGCACTAAAAAGACTGTAACGTTGAAAGATATCTACTTGATTTGACTCATTTGGACGCTGAAGCTTCACATTAGGCCTTGGTAAGTTTGGAGAAAAGGTTTAGAGACTATTAAATTTACAAAAAAGACATTAATGACAAAAAAAGAGCCAAACATACAACAAAACCTGTTCATCCTCCACTAAAGGATATCTATGAAGGCCAGGCAGGCCTCCTGGGAGAGCTCCTCGTGGGCCAGAACCTTCTTCAGCAGAGGCTGTTTGAGAGGCTCCCTGCTGCAGCTCCACAGACGCTCCTTCCCTCGGGCTTTAGAGATCATCACCCTGCTCAGAGTGCTCTTAGGAGGAGGCCTGGAAACAAGGAGAAGAAACATAACATTCTTGCATAATACAGCTATATGTTAACAAGGCAACTGTATACGTTCAATATCAATATTGTTTGGACACATGGAGTAAGACGCCTGAATTATATCTGTATGTGTGCATGTAAAGATTTGGGAAACACACCTGAAGTAGTCGTAGGAGAACTCCTCCAGTGTGTAGGCCTTGGTTTTGTCCTCATTGTCAGAGAGGTTACTCAGGGAAACACTGATGGATTCTCGCCTCTGATCAGGAGTCATAGTTACCAGGGCCTGAAAGAGAAAAGAGGAAGAAAGACAAAGAGACAGAAAGAGTGAAAAGAGGGCTGAAGACTTGTGAAAGGTGAAGCCACAGAGAGGAGACGTCTGAGTTATTAGACTCACTTGCAAAGACAAGATGTTAAGATGTAGTTATATAGTTTTTTATAAATCGACAGAAGGATGCATCAAATGACTTACACAGAGAATGTTTTTAAAGCAATAGTTTAACATTTTGGGAAGATTTATGATTTCTTTCCAAGAGTGAGATGAGAAGTTTGATTTCAGTCTGATGTCTGTGCACTTCATCTGCAGCTGGAGTCAGGATGTAGTTAGCCTAGCTTAGCATAAAGCATAAACTAAACTATAATGTTAAAGACAGACGAATGGACAAATGAATTGATCACTGTTTAAATGCAAAGTCTTGTTGCTCCTAATTACTTTCCAGCAGCCAATAATATCTCTTGTTCAGAAGTTGATTTAGCTGTTTCACCTGTTGCATTGCCGTTAATAAGACGCATCTCGCATTCAGTTGAGTTCTGTCTCTGTCAGTAATGTTATCTCACGTTACTGGTTCTTGGAAAAAACAGATTTATGAACTACATTCATCTGCCGAGAGAATTAGACAAGAAGCAGCAACGAAACAATTGGGACAAACTACAATAACATGCAGGCAGCACACCCACATTTATTAAGATGTAAGCTAATATAACATTATCAACTGCTGTGGCTGTAATGTTACTTTCAGTTGGCTATCTTTCCTCTTGTCAATGTCAGGAATTGGTGACAGATGTCGATCACTGTTTCCTAAAGCTCAAGATGTTGTTGTTCTGGCTCCACTCACCACTATGTCATACTGCGGTCTGGTGATAGTAGGAAGTACGTAGACACAGTCTGCAGGGAAGTCCCCTCTCTGTTTGGTCCTGTCGTTGATGCCGTGAGCCCAGCCAGAGTTCATCACATGCTCTCCGTCATGTTCATCCAAGATGATCAGATCCCCCTTGGAGAAACTCAGGAATGTGGAATCTACCCCCGCTGGGAGATAAAAACGAATATATGCACAATTAAGGAAAACAAAAGCCAATGTCTCCCAAAAGTGAGGCCAAAACTTACAAAAAATTAACCAAAACATGCTTTTATTTTCAAACCCTCGCTGCTTCTTACCAGGGTTGGGACAGTCCAGCAGTCCTACCACATACTTGGACTTCTTCCTCAGACCCTCCAGGAAGGCGACCACCAGGTCGCGGATGTCTTCTGCGTTGTTGGAGGTGAACGTGTACTCGTCTCCTTTCATGGTGGCCAAGGTAAAACTCTGGCCCTGCAGTTTACCCCCTCTGGAAAACGAAGTTTACTTTAACCGATTGCTTTCATTAATGTATAAATTAATTTCCAAAACATGGACATCATGTAGTAGTTCATGAAAGTAGAAGATCCTAACCATAAAAAAGGTAATTTTTTTCAACTTTGGGATACGTTTTTTAAAAGGAATAAACTACTTTTTTTCTTTTCTGTTGATTGATAATTACAGCTCCAGACCACAGTACCACAGTTTAGTGTTGTATTGAATTCAGAAGTTATACATCTGTGCATAGAAAATGACAATAAAACAAACTCAAGTGCAAACAGGCGACATTAAGAGCATGACCCAAATTAATGGTACTTGTATTAAGTAAAAAAGAAAGATAAAGTCAGATACAACCAGAGGTCCAAACCAAAAATTACATTTTCTACGTAAAAAGGTAATGTTCCTCAAAGCATGTAGACAGTTGTACTTTATTTTGAAATCATAGCAATGCTAGAGCTGAATTTAAGCAATATTCATGCTAGATGGCTAACACAGAGCAAATGTTAAAAAAAAAAGCTAAATTTATGATTTGTTGATGGTTATGAACTCTGGTAAGTTAATATGTTAGTTTTTCTGTTTGCTGAATTAAAAAAAAAATTCTAAAAAAAAAAGCTTAATTATGTTTTTGTTGGAGAATTAAAAGCTTTGGACCAAATTATCCTAAATCCAAAAACTGAGCTGAACCTATTTGTAATGTAACAAATAGTATTCTCATTCTCCCTCATCAATACATCACTGATATATTGATAAACTGCTTGAGTTAGTGTTTTCGTAATATTTTCAGGTCTCACTTTGGATAAAATTGCACATACATACAGTATCAGTCAAACATTTGGATGCACTTTCTCATTCAAGTGAATGGGAAGATGTGTCCAAACTTTTACTGGTACTATCTTGTATAATTTTGACATACGATGTTTTGTTTTCAGTGTTGTTTTGTGTGTTGATACAGTGCTTCATACCTGCTACTGGACACAGCAGTGATCTCAGGGAAAGAAAGCTCCAGAAGGACCTGCTCCTGTTCGTCCACAAAGTAAACCCCGGTCCAGTTCACTGCCACGATCACGTCATTCTTGGGCAGGCTGGGCCCTGTGAACAGACAGTAACATATCCATGAAAACACACAAACATACACAGGAAAACATAGTTTGCAATAGAATATCTTTGCCTTTCAGTGCTTTGGTGTCACCAACCTGAGAATTTGAAGGCCTCGTAGAAGCGAGAGAAGAGTAAAGGCCACTTTAAACGAGCAAAATCCACCACATCCTCCTTCACCTTCTGCGTGTTCATCCTCCTCTTCATGTGTAATCCCTGGACGTTTAGTGGTTGTTAGTCATCTTCACACAATTCAAAAAACTCAAAACATAAAAAAAAAGACAAAGTGCTGGTTTTGGTCACCTTTTTGTGGGCGTTGATGATAAGCTGAGCCCACTTCTCTGCGGTCTTTGTTGAGGTGATTTCTCTGTCGGGGATGTAGGAAGGGATGAGGCTGAGCAGGCGGTCCTGGAGGATCTCTAAACCATAATCCACATAGTACTGCTGAGAGGCCAGTTCTGCTAGATCCTCCTCCTTTGGGACAGATACAGAGTCAAGAGATGATCGCAAGAAATCAAAACCAATATCTGTGATAGTCACTGACTTCTTTAACTGTCTTTTACTGACTGTTCTCCTGCAGCTGTGGTTATAGAAGAGCCCTTATTGTATCAAAAGTGACCAATTTGGACCAGTTTTTGGTTAATTTTTGTTCTGGTGTTGTGTTTTAAGTCTAACTCAAATTTGCAGCTCAACAGTATGAAATATCAATTTATTCAGAAATGTTTTTAAATATTTGTTTGATTGCTAATAAGGGTTTAATTTGTACCAGTACCTCTCAATTTGGATTCAGACTTTTGGCCAACATTTCATGGCAAAAGTCCAGCTTCATAGAAGGATTGCTGCACGATTTTGATTTCAAGCACCTATAGTGATATATTGAGCACATTTTTTTGGCTTATTTTGAATAATTTTCAATGATATAAATATAAATATTTTCTTTTTCTAAGCACAAAAATATCAGATTTTGTGAGATGACAGGCCTAAACTAAAATATGTTTTTGCAAGAGATGGCACTGTCGGTCTGTCGGGTGGCGGACCGTCTGCTTGTCCACCATTTTGGTCCAAATTGAAATATCTCAAAAACTGTTGGATGAATTGGTATGAAACTACAAACACTGATGGCGCCAACCAATTAAACAGAGGATGTGCCCCGGACATTCAGGGGACTATTGTGACCTTTAGGGGCCTTATTTTGTTTGCTGGACATTGGAATAACATTAATGACTTTTGAAATCTCCTAATTTGTGTCTCTCACCTCCAGCAGGTCAGCAAGTTTTCACTTGTCCAATGAAAAATCTCTACAACTATTGGAGGGATTAGAAGAAAATTTGGAACAGACAGTCATGGTTGTCAGATGATGTATCTTACTGACTTTGGAGATCTGTTGACTTTTCCACCAGCAGGTGATATGTCTCAATATCTGTTGCTAGGAAACTTGGTCTTGATATTCATGTCTCCTTCAGGATGATGTAGTAACCTTTCTGATCCCTTAACTTTTCATCCAGCGCCATCATCAGGTCAAAATTTCAATTTCAGCATAACTTTAGACTCTTAGTCCTGTTAAAACATCTTCAGACTTTGCAGAATTGTCTGTGTAGCCTGAACATGTGTTGTTCATCTGTAAATTGAGCAAATGGAGTTGATGGGACTTTTTAAAGTTCTTGCACAAGATCTCCGGTGAAAAAAAGAAATCAATAAGTTACAAAACAAACAAAGCTGCTCACCCTCTCACAGCGGTACTCTCCAAACTTCACCCCTCGGACGATCTGCTGGTAAATGAGGTTTGTGGCGACGTAGTCCTCGGCCGGGTTGTGCCAAGGGTTGAAGATCTCCTTCCTGTAGAACAGTCTCCAGGGGGCGTTCCTCTCCTGGGCGCCCTGCTCCTTCGCGTACTGCTCACACTGGGAGACGGCGTCCATGACGTGGTCGCTGCCGCTGCCCAGCGATGACACCTGAAATAATGAAGTTCACAAGTTTATCCAATAAACAGTAAAGTCAGAGATTTTCAGTTCGGATGTGAATATACAACCTCTATCATATCGGACAACACTGACTGTATGATTTTTAATGAGCAGGTAATACGGTGTCATATTATTGAAACTAATGATTAAATTAATTATTGATTAATCTAACAGTTATTCTCTTGATCAGTCGGTAAATCATTTAGTCTACAAGCATCAGAAAACTGAAAAATGCCAGTGAGAACATTTCTAGAGCTCAAGTTAACGTCATCACATACCTTATTTTGACCGAGCAACAATCCAAAATCATGCCAATTAATCTTCTGTCAATTAGTGAATCAATTAATCAACTAACTGTTGCAGCTCTACACATTATATACTGGTCTAATCCCAGTTATACCTTGTCAAACAAAGCGATGTAGAGCGAGAAACCGAAGCGATCTTTGAGGTTTATCTTGTCTGCCAGAGCGTTGCACAGCTCACTGGCAGTGGTGGCCGAGTCCGCCAGGAGGGTCTTGGTGGTGCCATCCATGAACGTTACTGGGAGCATGATGGGCTTCTTCGATTTAGTGGCCTGGGGGGGGCAAAAAAAACTCTAATCAAAACAGTCTACAGCAATGCAACATCATGCCTTACATAAAAACATCAGATAATAAAGTTTTAATACTTAGGGGGAAATGAAAGAATCTAGTTTGAGGACAGTTTGCAGTTCATTACATTTGAACGGTGCATAATACCTGAAACCAGTTCTGCCAAGATTAGTACGTACATATGAGGTATCTAAGGTTAAGTAATTATTGGATCGTGTGCTGTAGTTACAAGATTTAAATGTAAGAAGAGATGTGAGGTCGTTGGAAAGCTTTAACAGTTGAGCTTTAAAGATTAAGATCATGAGATGATTATTTCTTCTAGTCTGTAAGAGAGTCAATAGAAAACTGGTTACGGAGAGCAACAGGCGTGTTCAGTACCTGTAATTCCAACCAAGATGGCGGCTGGGTCCTTGTGCGGTTGGCAAACGTCCTTCTCAACCTTTCCTCACAATATGGAGCGTAACCAGGTGGACCGTTGACTAGAAACGTCCGTAAATACTGACAACAGAAGGGACAGAGGAGATGGAAAGAAAAAACAGTTATTATCTTTTTAATGTGAAGCACTTTGAGCTGCATTTTGTATGAAAGGTGCTATACAAATAAAGTTTATTATTATTATTATTAGTGTAAAAGTGAGTAGAATTAAGTCCTTGAAGCATGAAAATACAAACTGATTTCACAGGGGATCCCAAAAATAGAGTCATAAAAGTCAAAAATGAAAGAACAACATGTTTTTTTTTAACTAAAGGGGATAAAAGCTATTACATTAGCATAATTGCAATGAAAGATAAAATATCTTCTACTCTGAGGAACTGTAAACACAGTGGCTGCTGAGAATATGCACATTATTTACATTTGACCACAGGAATAAAGACATAAACCACTAAACTCATCACCAACAGCTGTATCTAACAGTGTTTTTATTTCCCTCATTGACTTTGATGAATTTTTGTTAGTTCATCTGAAGAACAGACTCTGTGTCGTTTATTTATGTATACAGAAAGAGGCTGTTATACATCGAGAGCAGCTGACTCTGTGTTTCCAGTAATTGATCTGTCTTGTCAATACCTTCAGTTGGATTTTCATCAATCCAGTAAACATAGGGATTTTTTTTTTCCTCGGCTATGTTCGGTCTGTATTGATTTCTCAGTGTTACACAGCTGTTCTTACTGGCATATTTTGTTTTTCATGTTTTTTTTTGCAAGAAAAAAAATGCTTTTAATTATGGGATCAATAAAGTACAGACAATGTAAAAGAATTATAGTTAATCAAGCAGCACCTGGCTCACCTTAGTAAAACTTTATTTAACTTAATTACAGTGAGACTGCAGGTTTTTGATGATGTTTCCTGAATGTTTTGATCAATAATGTCAAACATTTCTTACTTTGACAAACTTTTCGGAGGGAGCGAAGCAGCCCACGCAGAGAGACAGCAGGATCCATCCGCGGGCGTGGCTGCTCTTCGACGGATTCTGAGTCAGCTGTTTGCAGATCTGACAGTAGATCTCATCCCTGTGAGAGAGAGAGACGGCTGAACGTAACCAGATCCACATCCTGAACACAGTGCTGCGGTAAATCAGAGGCTGTTCTGAATATCTCATTGTAAAAATACAATGAGTTAAATCAGAGGAAAATCCAGATACATATATTCATGGTCCTGGGAGGATTATTCTACATGACGACACTATTATCAGGTCAAACTTACCTTTTAAAGACACAGTGTAATGAAAAATACATTTCCAAGTTCTCATCCTGTGTCCCCACGCTTAATATGTGTTAAAAAATATTTCTGTATTTTTATTTCAAAATTTCTCGCTATTGTTTTTCTGTAAAAATATTTTTTATGACTCATCTTGAACTCAGGGGTGGTTACATAACTTAATCCAGTCCAATGTGATTATGGGGTGACTAACTAACCACATCCATCATATAAAACCACGCTTGATGGTTAGCTCGAGGCTAGCTAGCAGAGTAATATCTCAGTAGGAGGTGTGTGTTTGGATTTCAGCTGGCAAAAAAACATGTTTACATTTCCAAAGACTGTGATTCAGGTCAAATTTATTCATTTCACCCTCACATCCTCCTCCTCCCCGATCAAACATCGTGGTTGAGGGAGTTGTGTCCTCTACAGCTCCATATTGTGCTGTATTCGCTGAACCACAACCACTTTTGAGTTATCCAATCACATCTGTAGAATTTGATTTAACCCTTTCATGCATGGTGTCCACTACAGTGGACAGATATTTGGAAGCCATCTTGAACCATTTAAGTTGTAGTACCATGTCCCAACTACCAGGTGGTGAATCCCCAAAGTGTTGTCTACAATTCCATCTGAATATCATTTTTGACTCTCTGTGATTTTGAGATATTGAATCATAAATTCAAAATGGCGGAGGGTGGAGGAAATGCACCAAGTAGCTCAGGAATATCTGTTAAATACTAACAGGTAAAAAGTATATTTTTCAACTAGATAAGATATTTTAAATACTTTTATCAAGTTTTTAATAATATTTTTCTTGTACATTATTGTCTGTGACTGAAAATACATCTGTCCACTCCAGTGGATGTAATGCAACAAAGGGTATATTCTGTCTATTGGGCCTCGGTCTTGTTTTTCAAATATCTTCTCTATTGTTGTTGTTATCTAATGTGTATTCATACCATTTGCTCTTAGTAATAAAATAATATATATATATATATATATAAACATATATATATATATATTTTGCCTATATTGATTTCCATAAATCACTTTTTACACTGTTGATGCATGGTGTCTACTACAGTGGACACATTTCAAAATTCAATATATTAAAAAAAAGTTACTGACATGATTTTTCACTTGTTTAAGAGTAAAAATAAACAATAACATTTTTTTTTACTTAATAATTCATGCATGAAAGGGTTAAACCCCCCTTGCAACTAAACCCCCATCCCACCCAACATATTCTGTTTCACACAGAAATACATCACATTACTGAAGCTAAAGACCCTCCAACTTCCATTTCACTGTGACTTTAAACCACAAATTGTTTTATGACAGATTTTAAGATATGGAAAACTTATACTGAGCTCTCACAGTGAGGTGATGTGAAAACTAAGGGCTTTGTTAACATGATCTTTTGGAGGGAACTGGAAATAGAATGAAAATGTTTTTGGTGACCCCCCTGACCTTTCCTCAAGCTTCACTATTGGGCCAGAATTTTAACTTGTACATAATAAATGTACTCAGCTTTTCATGCTCCAGAGAGGATAAAAGCTTCTCATATCAGACTCTCTATACATTTTCTTTTATCACCACACTCAAGTAAAAATGTCAACTTTTTAAACAGAGCTAATTTCAACTATATTTAGTGAACAAATTCATGCTCTCAAGCAGATAAAACCTTCTGATTTTAACAAACGATGACCTTCCCTGAGGACTGACTCACTCATTTTTACTCCACTACTCATGAGGCTCTCAGCATAAAAAACCATCAGTATGTGATTTGTTTTATCCAACACAATCATACTGCAGAGTGTTATGAATAATGCAGCTTCAAAGGGCAGCTAAGCATGGATTTAGACTTTCAAAAAAGAGTTTTTAATGCCATTGTTTATGGATCGCAGTAGTCTGGATTCGGTGATGACCTTCAGACACTAAAACTACATTTGCTCGTAGGTCACCTGAGGGCGGGGCGTAAGATGCCGTTTCCGATGATGAAGTGAAGTTTCTCCAGGTTGGAGGTGGGTCGGTCCTCCAGCATGCTGTTCCCCTGGAGGCTGTAGTCCACCTCTGTCAACCTCCTGGTGACCTGCCACAAACATTAAAGAAAACAAACACCTGATCTTCTCCACGCCGAATGTAATCACACTGTTCATTAACGAGCTCCTCTGCTACACACAGAAATTAACCAGTGTCAGCCACATTTGTAACAATGGCTCAGTTAAACAAATAACATATGTAGACTGGAAGAAATAACATATTTAAATCCTGTGTTATGATTATGATCACTGTATTCTGTTGCTCTTCATATATTTACTTCATATACAACGTGTACAGCTTATTAGCAGTTATTTGGGAAAGTCTTTATGAGTTAAAAAGGGAGGGCGTAATAAGCTTAGGTTTCAGCTTTTACCTCTCTGGTATTTAGAGAGACTGTTAATTATGATAAGAAATTATGCATTGAATGTTTTCTTGAATGTATGTTAGACATAATGCTTTGTATATGTGTAAATGGTGTAAACATGATTTGATATGTATGTTGTATGTTTTATTATGGACCGGAATAAACTAATGAAATTTATTCTAATTAATTTCCACTGCAGAAACTTTCCAGAGGACCAAGAACATTTTGATGAACTCAGGAACTCTCTCTTTTGACTGAAAGAACCAGGGACTAAATTTAGTTTTTGTACAATAGGTAGTTCCAGGTGTGAAAATAATTCCTACTCTGGTGGTTGCACTTCCTGATGGTTCAGGGACTGATGGGGCAGAGTTTTCAGGGCTGAAAGTCACTGCATCACAGCTACGTCAACTTGTGTGCAGCCTCGTTCACAAAATAAGGAATTACTGGGAGCCACTAGTGTTAATATCAGGACAGAAGGTGGACTTTTTTATATGTTTATTACATTAAAATGATGTTGTTTGCTTTGCTTAGTTAAAAAAGGACCGAGATGGGGCACCTCGGTAGCTTACTGGTCCAGTTTTTTGAACACACTTTCAAGTGAATGGGGAAGTGTGTTCAAACTTTTGACTGGTACTGTATACCACATAGTCATGACCGCAATGTCCGTGGTTCAGTCCCGGCCACTGGCATGTGTTGCATGTCAAACCCCTCTACCTACCCCTGTTTCCTGTCTGTCTGCACTTTCACAAAGCTGACAAACAAAATGCCAGAAAAGTAGTCTTAGAAAAAGCATTAGCAAGGGAATGAGAGAGAGGGCTCACTGTACGTGGCATTCAAACTGACATTAACCATGCATGAAAAAACATATTGTTTAAATCAGCAAAAAACAGAGTTGTTAAACATGGATCAACTTCAACCAGAACGCTATGCAACGTCATCAGGAAAAGCTCTGCACTGGCCAATCAATAAACTGTATTTCTATAAGCCTCCAAACTCACATCTATTACTCCAACTGGATCATATTTTGACGTTTCTGAAACAACACATTTTTTTAACGCCACTTAGTTCATGAGTGTAGTTCCTGAAACTGTTTAGTCGAAAAGGACTATTCAGGAAACACATAAGAACAAACACAGAATCCAAAGACTCACAATTTTAATGTTAAATATCAAAATATTCACTATTCCGAGGGTTAATCTAACAGTAGTCGTATCAATATGTTGGTAATCTGTAAGCGGTGGCTAAATGCTAAAAATATCACCGTATAAACAGCAAATATTGGTGTTTACTTTAAAAAAGGAGTTGCTGGTATGAGTCTCACCTCCTCAGTGATCTTGGATTTCCTTTTCAGAGTGAGAGACACAAGTTTATGTCTGACGCTGTTCCTCTTCTGGCTGTCTATGGAGCTGTTCTGTAGATACAAACACGGGATAACAATGATGTTTTACATGCTTGTAGATCACATCCTCCACTGTCACTGTCTTCAAAAAGGTAACAATCATCATGCTCCAGAATTATTTGAAATGATTTGAGTATTTTTCACTCCACGTTCCAGCTTCTTTCTGTTCATTTCCTCTCACCTCTCCTTCCACCTGCAGCTCCTGCAGCTCCCTCTTGTAGGTCCTCTTGCCGAGGGTCTCGTAGATCTTGGTCATGACAGGGATCTTTTCGCTCCCGTCATTAATGACCATCTGGCATTTCGGCTCAGGCAGGTCCCCCATGAACCTCAACACGGTGATCCAGACTGCTAATGCAGCCTGGAGGACAAGACAGGATGTTTAATACAGCAGTGAGGAGAGAAATAAAAGTGCTTCATTATGTGACGTGACAGTTAAAACTTCTTTTCTTATCATATATACACATAAAGGTACTTTAATAACTGTTTTAATATCAGTCAATCAACCAACAATAATACCAATAATTAACATGAACAAATGACCATTAACCTGCACTACCTTCATATATTGTGTGTCACTTGGTCAAATTTAGTGGAAAAATCCACTTACAGTAGAACAAAACTGTCATTTTTAAGAGATATTTCTCACATTGTCGTTATTATAGAGTGAAAAATGATCTTTTCATAATGGCAAAACATCTGATTATAACGAGAAAAAACAACAAGTTACATGTTACAACGAGATGTGACTATCTGGATATAACAAGCTCATTTTCTAGTCATAAACAAGAAAACTTTTGTGGTATAATCTGGTTTAATAACTGGTATTTAATAACTGATCAGTCGCTACGGTGCTCTTGGAGAAATTTGGCAGCTCCTGAGAAGGTTCACGACTGTGCAAAGTTTTCTCCAGTTGGAGATTA
This sequence comes from Thunnus albacares, assembly GCF_914725855.1. Classification (NCBI taxonomy): domain Eukaryota; kingdom Metazoa; phylum Chordata; class Actinopteri; order Scombriformes; family Scombridae; genus Thunnus; species Thunnus albacares. The sequence goes on from NC_058118.1 coordinate 27,443,967, forward strand.
TGGCTCTCACTGTGGTTCTTTGGAGTCCCAGAGCCTTAGAAATGGCTTTGTACCCCTCCCCAGACTGATGTATTTAATGCAGTTCAATACTTTATTGCCATTTCAACAAATTGATTGGAATTTGGTGCAGTGCAGCTCAAATACAATGCAGTTCATGCATACACATATCATTTCTATTATACCTAAGAATGATGTTTAGTCCAAATGAACCAAATTATCAATGAATTTCGGTGGATTAGTGGATTAGTAATTATGGGGGCAAATACTTTTTCATGCAAGCCAAGTTGGTGTTGGATATCTTTTTTGCTTATATAAAGACAATTCTAATTTAAAAACTGTATTTTGTGTTTACTGTGTTAGCCTTTGTTTTATGTTAAATTTTGTTTGAAGATCTGGAACAGTTTAGTATGAGATATTGTACTGTACATACAAAAATAGAAGAAATCAGGAGGGGAGCAAATACATTTTCACAACACTGTAAATAACTCAGTGGACCGCTGGGAGGTGAAGAGGGCTTTATGTTTGTCTCACCAGTTGGTCTCCTTCGTCCTCGTGAAAGAGCAGAGGTTGTTTAAGTGGTCGTCTGATGTAGGTGTGAGTGGAAACACCCTGGAAGTAGGTGGCTGCGAACTTAGAGAACTTGTACTCAGACAAATCCTCATCTTCCTCGTCGGGTAGCGGCGGAGCTTCATTCACCACCTCCTCTTCGGCTTCCTCACCGCGAGGAATGTTCTCCAAGTCCTGAGCGACAGGAAAATACACACATGAAGAAATACGTTAGAAATAGCAGACTAGCTGGTGTAGTAAGTTCAACATTTAGCCAGATAGAGCCAGATATTTAGGAGGTAGCGGAGACCAAATCAGAGTTAAACTAAATGAATGTTAGATTTTAATTCATCAGGTGGACAGAAACATGACTCCAAATGAATGCTAATGTTGCTCTGTGTCTGCTGGATGTGTAAGTAGGTAACTGTTTGCTAACATGTTAGCAATAACAAAACCTTTACCATCATAATATGTCAGAGCTGTATGTATGTCAGCTTGTTGTGATGTTGTTCTGACCCAAAGTGGCCAAAAAACAAGATGAAAAGCAGTTTAAATCTATTACTTAGGCTTTGAGCTAAATGCTAACGTCAGCAAGTTAGCATGCATGCTAACTTGCTCACAATGACAATTCTACTATGCTGATGTTTAACAGGTATAATGTTCACAAAGCTCACCATCTTAGTTTAGTGTGTTAGCATGATAACTTTTGAAAGTATACAGCTAAAGATGATGGGAATGTCACTAGTTTTGCAGATATTTGGTCATAAATCAAAGTGTTGGACAGGTTGAAATGTTGGCATAACGATGAAAAGTTAAGAGATTATTAGATTTAAACCAACTATTTAAACCAACGTTTAAGGCCAGTATTTCCACAGTGGATGTAGCAAAGAAGAGAACAGTGTTTGTAGTTCTGTTTCTGAAAAAGCTGGGCAAAGTTTGTGGAAATACTGGATTTAAACGTTGGTTTCGCCCAGAGCAAAGATGTTCTCATCCTGAGCAGACAGTTAATACCCATGTGATCATGAAAATACCTTGGAGCATACAAAGCGCTGCCAGATAACAAGTAAAAAAAATAATGTTTGTATTTCCCCCATCAGGTTTGCACTGAGAAACCAGTCTGACTGGGTCACATATGGGGCTGAGGGATCACCAGAGTTATCAAAATTCATCCTGAGGGGAACATAAAAGCAATCCATCCAGTGGCTGTCATCAAGAAGGATTTACCCTCTGGGGACCATGAATGTATGAACAAGATTTCATGGCAGTTGTTACTGAGATAGTGGTTAACTGACTGACTGACATTGGTTAAAAATCAATATAAAGTAGTACAAAAATTTGAATTTATATGACTACAAAACCCATAATAATACATACTTCAAAGCCAGTTGGTGCTTGTCCGTCCTGGTTGGGCAATGGCCCGGAGTTCCCCAGGAAACCAAACATGCGGTCCACCATGTCTGAGTGGTCCACGGGCTGCTCCTTCTCCCTCTCCATCTGCTCCAGAAGCTCCTTCTTCCTCCTCGTCTCCTCCTTTTCCTCCCTCTCCCTCTCCTCCTGCTGCTGGACCAGTTGGTCGAGCCGCACCTGGTGTTTCCTCTCGGCCTCTGCCTTGGCCCGTCGAGCCGTCATCTGGTTTCGCAGCTGCTCCTCCTCGGCCAGGCGCTGGCGCTCGGCTTCCAGGCGATGCTGCAGCTGTGACGGGAGGTGAGAGAGGAAACAGGGGGAATAGGGTTCAGGTAGGGTGTTATGTATAAATCAGCAACCTGATTTGCATTTATTAATTTTCTATAAGCTTTTCATAAGTTAAAATTCAGAAAAAACTAGAGCTGAGGAACTGAAGGGAAATATTAAGGGTGTAAAAATGACTTTTTGTTATGATAATTCTAAGAAATGATTACACAACAGTGAGCAAAGAATATAAACTATTCTCAAAAGCTGAACACAATATAAAGTACTTTTACCTCTATTCAGTGTTTGGCTAACGCATGCTATTTACCAGACCTTACAGTAAGTGCTACAGCAGAATACGTCTACATTTCTACATGCTAACATGGCACACAACCAAAAGTAGGTAGTGCAGATGCCAAGGTCAACATCTTTGGACGCATGTGCGACATTGACAATATATAAACAGCAGCCGCATCTCGTCCGTTCAGGTCCACACGCTGCTCCGCTGTTGGGCTCCCAAAGAGCTCACCCATCTCGCCCAACTGACTTCGTCATTGTCGCATCACTGGAGCTGCAGACTTGTTAAGGATTATTATTTGCAAGTTCTCTGAAAGCTATTTGTAACTGATCAATTTAATAACAAGCTGAGATTTAGCAAACATTTTAAAAACGACTGATTTATTCAACATTGACTCTCAGAACAGGAAATGTGCAACAATGGCAGATAAAGTAGCATTTTTTAAAGCACAAACATTCTTAGAAGCTCACAAACATTTTCATATTTCACAAACAGACATGCAAACAGGTTAAAACAAGCTTATTTAAAAAGAATGTATAAAATAAGGTTTTATGGTAAAACATTTCTAAACATGCAAGGTTCTTTTGAAAAGAAAAAAACCCTACTCTTAAGAGCACCTCAGATTGGATTCAGTGTGCTTAAAGGCCTCAGTATGCTTCAAATGAAGTGCTTGTCGGATTGTCCAACAGTGTCTAAAACTCCCTTTCTGATGGCAGAGCAGTAATTTGACAAATATGTGCCACCTAAAGCAGCGACCGACCAGATGTGCAGAGATGAGAGTGAAAGTAAGGCAGGGTTTGAACTTCTCTCTCAGACTCTCTTTTTGCATTCTTCACACGACTATGTTTGTGAGTTTTTGTGTGTACAACTAAGTGAACTTTTGCCTTTAGTCGACGTTGGATGACATGTTGTAAAACATGTCGTTTGTTTGAAGCATACTAAGGCCTTAAAGCTGGATTAATAGTTGATGAATGAGTTTAAGGGGTTAAGGGTTGAACTTTCCTTTGCGTGATAGGTTGTGTTAAAAATAGCACCAGCCACCAGCCAAATGCTGGTAAAATATGCAAGTGGTGGCAGATTTGTGTCACTCACCAGCCCAAAAAACAATAATCTATTGATTGGCTGGTAAAATCTGAGCATTCATTAGCCATTTGGCTGGTGGACAAAAAAAGTTAATTTTGTACCTTGCCCACATCATTTATTTCCCAAACTTTTCCAAGAAAAGGAAAGACACCTGTAGTATACAACTTACTGTCACAGATACAGGTGAGTAAAAGGAAAGTTGCACCCATAATTCACACAAGGTGTCATGGGGTTAGGAATAAGGTGGATAGGCATCAGATTTCACATGTTTTCTATCACCACTGCAACACCAGACAGATGTATTGTATGCAGCAGTTGATCAAGAGCAAGATATTGATTTGTCATATCCACTTTTAATCCCAGTCACATGATCCCTTCTGTTATCTAAAGAAATAATTCAAAACTTTTGAAATTATACATTTATTGTCTCTCTTTGCCAAGAGTAAGATGAGAAGATCGATACCACTCTCATGTCTCTATGCTAAATATAATGCTACAGCCTAACAGCTGGTTAGCTTAGCTTAGCATAAAGACTGGAGGTAGGGGGAAACAGGTAGCCTGGCTCACACTTGGGTTTTTGTATATATTAAACAAAGTATATTGGTTAAATAGTGAGCTTTAGAGGTGTTGGTAGGTTGACTATTCAACCTTAGGACAGAGCCATGCTAGCAGCTGCTGTCTTTAGCTTCATATTTACCTTACAGGTATTGATCTTCTCATCAAACTCTGCTTATTTCCCAAAATGTCAAACTATTCCTTTAAGGTCAGCTAATGGTTTCAAGATATCCCACCAGTTATTGGTGCAACCAGAATGATCCCTCACTCACAGCTGATCTTTGTATTTGAGTATGAAGAAAAACCTTCTGTAGTATTTATCTATTAATGGCATCACAAGAACAAATACAGTAAGGCTTCACATCTTCTTTTAGCCAAAACCCTCAGCACCAATATCCTTCTCTTTCTGGCACATTAACAACAAGATTCGAGTAGCAGTAGTAAACATAATAACTCTTTACCTCTGCCCTGAGCCTCTGGCAGAGGCGTCTGGCTATCATGCCCCTGGTGTAGGCCTGGATGGTCAACACAGCACGAAGACGCCGCCAAAATGTCTGCCGGATGAGGAAACCGCGGGAACGGGCTTGGATGAGAGTAACACAATGGCGAGTCTTCCGGTAGCTTTTGTAGTGCTTCCTCGACCTGTAGACGGCCTGGAGACGCAAGAAGCCAGATTGCATCTGAAGGAGAGGAAAGTATTTTAAAAGGTGGAGTGTGATTAGTTTGGTGTAGAAGTTGTATAAATTAGCGTGAATGGGACACTAGACTTGTGCAGCTCGTAAGAAATTGGGGATTTATTGGGATAAAACATCATACTGCATCTAAGAAATTAGAGAGCAAACAGCTATTAAGATGTTTCTGAATATTTTGACCCATGAAAACTCACAATTTGGTAATTCTTCCTGCACCGATAACCCCTCCACACCTTCTGGATAAAAATCACAGCACTCCTTAATTTGAGAAAGTTAGTCCTAAAAAGAAAGACAGAAATGAGTTTTCACACCAGGACGTACAGCAGAAGAAATGTATCCTGAATCCTTTAGAGCTGAACATGAAATTGAACACAGAGGTTCACTTATCAAATACATCAACATGTAGGAACACTTTTATTTAAAAAAAAGACACTCAAAATAAAGGTACATATATGGAAAGTTCCTGACCTCTCTTTAAGTCCGCGTACAGCCTTCTGGATGAGGATGACCTTGTCAGTAATGGCCGTGTCTCTCTCGATCTCCAGTTGCATGTCGTGGTGATCCTGACAGGAAACAAGCAGAGATACAGCAGCAAATAAAACCACCAGCGGTTGAAAATCATGATGTTTTAAACCAACAAGAAGAAGAAGAGAGGCACTGATTATGTTTTAAGATCAAATATTCTTGTAGATTACATCACTTTAAAGGATAAGGTGATTATTGTGTGTGTATCCAAAGTCTGATATATCTTATTCCTCTATGCTGTAGTCCTAGTTGATGAGCCACACTGCTGCACTCTGTGACATGTGCCTTCACCCCGAAGAGTTTCGACACCTTTGTTTATTTGTTTGGGTACGTTCTGTGGTCTACGACACAGAGGAATTAGATACATCAGGCTTTGGATACACACACAATGTTGGTTTGGCTCTGCACATGAGATTTGTTGACAACAAGACCAGCTTTATCCTTTAATGTTATTAAGTGTGATATTCAGGAAACCTTCAGGAAAATCTTGGTCTTTCCGATCTGCCAGTCATCATGTTTCCCCAGCCGGGCCAGGACTATCTGTTGGCAGGTCCCTCGTAGGTCTTCCTGGAAGGAGAAAGGACTTTGTAAAAGAGAAGTTAAAGACTTTGTACTTTGATCTAAGGCTCATCAGATACCGCAAACAGGAATGTTGTATTAAAATCAGTTGAAGTTAAGGCTTTACATAATTAATGCAGTATTGATCAGTTCTACAATAGATATTTATCAAACAAGCAGATCATACACAACACATTAGAGGTGAATGATACTGCCTGGCTGATATTTGAACACATTTCTACTGAGGTGGACGTAGAAATCTAAATATAAAAATCTGTCTTTGTTACAGGCAGTCCCTTTGAACTAAAAGAAACTGAATTTTAACAGATGCAGGCGGTGCTGTTGACCTGTATGTGGGCAGGTTTGATGCCAGGCATAAGGACTCGGTAACGCTCCACAAATTCGGCAAAGGTGTATCGGATGGGATAACCGGCCCGTCTGATCCGGATGGTCTCCATCATGCCGGAGTAGCGCAGCTGACGAATACACAGCTCTCTGTCAAATAACTGAGAAAAAAAACACAGAGAAACAAGATGTGCAACATTAAAATGAGGTTAAAAAAAGTCAGAATGCCCCATGTAAGAAGACAAAAGTTGAATTAAAGTGTCTTAATGTGTCCAGTTTCTGCAAGACTTTGAGCTGTAAGGTAAATGAGAGAACAGATTTAATATGTGTAACTGTACAAGTGTTGCTGAAATCAATGTTATTGTTAAATCTACAAGTAATAAACACTCAGAATACTCAGTAGTTTTATTTAATATTGTTTGAATTACACTTTTATGCTCTCTGATTAAAATAGCTAGCACTGGCTATGCAAGTAAATAAGACTGATTTATGTAGCACTTTTCAAAACAATAGTTACAAAATACTCAAAATAAAAGCATTAAGCACAAAATATTAAACATGCATAATGGCAACAGACACAAGAACAACAAAGTCATAAATCTGAAAACTCAGAGGCTTCATCATGTAGAGTTTGGTAGGTAGGAACTAAAATTTTATGGACGATGGGACAAGGTGAACTTAAACCAGGGAAAGTCTTTTATTTTGAAAAAAGAGTTGTAGAAATCCCTTCTCACACACACACACACACGGCACTCACCATAGGTTTTTTGAGCTCGTTGGGTTTTATACAGCGAACGAAGAACGGCTGACAGACGCTGAGTGTCCTCATCAGCATCTCGAGGGAACGTTTGAACTGGCTGCTCAGAGTGGGAGAGCGCTTCCTGGTCTCAACACCCTGCGCGCGCGCACACACACACACACACACACACACACACACACACACACACACACACACACACACACACACACACAAGGTGGAAGTAAATAAAACAGTTTCAGAAACCCAAATGACCAATTTTTTAATTTTTTTTTTAATCTTTGTCATGCTAGTGAAATTTGTCTCCATGAGCTGACTGTTGGCTGTAAGTTGGCATTTTTTGGTGCCAAACTCACTTTGCGGGACTCTACGACACTTTTTAAGAACATTTTTACGTGTTTTCACCCACCAATTATTTTAAATAGTCTTTTCTTTTAATTCAAATGTATCCTATTTTAATGTATTAATCCTTGTTCTATTGCAAAAGTCTGATTACTTTGTGTTGCATTTCAGACACGAAATGTGCTATAGAAGTAAAATTTATTAATTACCAAAATCAGTGATCAGTGTGGAACCGTCGCTCACAGAGGGCCTAAGATTTATCCAACTCTAATTGTAAAAAACATTTCTTGTTTATATTTATACATTCTCAAAGTAATTTATCATAAAATCTAAATGTCTCCAAGTCAAAATTAACCTTTGCAACACCACAATAATTTGGCTTAATTGTAACAATCAAGCACAGACAAGAAAATCACTTCGTCTGTTTCCCACCCAATTAGGGATCTCTGTGATTGGTGGCCCCTTAGTAAATTTGCAGAAGGCCTTAACAACACAACAAAATTAAAAAAAAATACAACTAACCAATCAGATTGTACCCACAGACTTTTCAGCAGCTGTTTCAAACTGAGGAAAGTAGAGATATTTAATTACTGTTGCTAAAGTTAGCTTGTTGCTAAAACCGTTTTCACGCCTGAACTTGAATAAAAATGACAACTTGGAATAGATTTGGACATTACTGTTATTTATGGATTTTATTATTTAAGTTTCTGTCACCTGCTCTTCTTATCATCAAGGCAAACTGTTGTTTTAATTAGTTAAGCTGCTTAATAAATTGTTCTGCATTACATGTGGGTAAACACGAGATAAATGTTCACACAGTTGTACACAATGCAAGAACAGGGTGCACACACATTATTACTACAGCACACAATAAAAAACAAATAAAACAGGAGACAATACAAAATCTCTGACAGCTTTCCTCACTGTAATCCTTTCAGTGAAGCCAAACAGAAAACAACTCACGTCTAAAAGTTTTTTAAATTGTCCCGTCAAAAGCAGTTATTACAAGACTTTGCCTCTACTTTTTTTTGCCACAAGACTGAGAAGTCAGAGAGTTTGCAGATTCATTTTTCATTAAATTCATGCTAAATTTCCCCAAATCAACACAATTTTCCTTCTGGTTTCTGCTACAACAAACTGCACACCTGTGGAATAAAGAGAAGAGCTTAAAGAAAGGGGGGGGGTGCTACTATCTGGAGGTGCGTCGTGGATATTTGGATTCATGGGTTTTTTACTCAGTTTAAGGAAACACACACACACACATGTTACTAAAAGGCCTATGATTACCTTGGGAGCAGGGGTGCTGGGCTGCTGATAGCCACACAGAAACTGATGTCAGGAGGAAAAGACAGAGGAAACAGAGAAGAGACAGCAGATAGAGAGGAGGGTTGTGCCATTAGTAAAAGCCAACACCGTGGGGAGAAAAGCTAAAGGGAAGCAAAAGTCACCAGTGACATCATCACTTGAAGACAGCAACACCTTTAAAAGTCATAACAAAAGCGAATAAAAGGAGGTAAAACTTATTAGTCGACCATTACAAGAGTTCATGTGCTTTAATAACGAGTTAGACTGCGGGAAAACCTAGCGGTATTACAGTGTTTGTTGGTCTCACCATGGCCACGTCAGCCTGGAAGATCTGCTTGATGAACTTGTTCTTGGACGAGTGGACGAGCTGGATGATGTCGGTGTGGAGGCTGTCTCGGTTTTTCTCCAGGAATCCTTCAGGGAGGGAAAGAAAGAGAGAGAGAAATACCATGAGGTCGCTTTCACACCTGTAGTTATACATAGTTGTCTGTCACTTATTGTTCACATTGGACAGTTGACCCATGTTGGGAAATTCTGGTGATTGACAGCAAGTTTTGCAGACCTTTAATGCGCCTGATGTGTATATTTATGTTCTCTGGTAGACAGAAAGAACAAACAAAGAAATAATTGATTATGAAAACTGATAGCTGAGACTGAAACTGGACCTCGTATATATATATATATCTCATAGTGACAAATGTGTAGAAACGGGCCGTAAATTAGACATTTTGTACTGTAATATTAGAGTTTCACTTTCAGATTTGTCGGGGAAAATCAACACACAGCATAAATATAAAGATCACTTCCTTGATAGTTCACGATCAGCAGATGGATTTAATAGAAGTTTAGCTTTTTAAAGTCCTGTTTCAAGATTGTTATTGATTTATAAAAGAAAAAAAAAAAGAGGGTGGACCCTGTCAGCTCTCCTCCCTCCTCCCGGGCTGCACTGAACCCCTGCATAACTGAAGTCAGTAGTAGTAGTAGTAGTAATGGTAACAGTAGTATTATGATACTATATACATATGAGCATGTTTATACACATACATGTATTTTCTTTTCCACCATTTGTTTTATTATTTCATTTTATTTTATTTTTCCCCTTCCTTGCACAGACCTGCACATTCCCTCGGTCACAATTACACACACATACATACTATGTTATTTATCATTTACGTAACCGACTACAAATCTGTACCAACTCATGACCTCTGTTTGTTAAGTCTTACTGCCTTTGTATTGTTGTTGTATTGTTTTGTCTGTATATTTTGTTACACAGTTTAATTTGTCACTTTTTGTACAGTATCTAATTGTACTAATAAGAAAAAAAAATGAAGTCATGTTACAATCACATACAGTATTTACTGTGCATTCGTAAAAGCATGAATCAGACTCTTACAAATAGTTTTTTTTGGGGGGGCACAGGCCAAAAAACACTGGTATTAGGTGAAACTGTGTGTTATCATCACATTTGTTCAAAGGTGTTTTAAATAAGAGAAGACAAGAAACTTAGCTCATTACTTTTAATGCAACACATGACTGGATTAACACTCTCCCATCATGTCTTCATTATCTATGAAAGGATTAAAAGCTGCTTTTCTGATCTTCTTCCAGAACGAAATCCACATTTTTGCTCATGAACAATTTAATTCTGTCCCTACAAATTAGCAGAAAGGCTGCTCCTCTGGGCAAACCACTGGCATAACCACTGAAACAATTACACGAACCAGTACAAACAAGAGAGGAAGGAGGAGAAAAGCTTAAAACAAAACATGAAAACAAGACAACATGGGGGACGGATGAGACTGATGAAACAGAACCCACCTCTGGTCTCGTAATGCACCACACCAGCGAAGTGTTGGATACCAAACTGGGTTTCATAGCTGTTCTTTGGGGGGATGTAGTTGGAGTTGAGCTTGTGCTGTGAATTGAGCTTATACAGCATCGTCGCATCAGTTCCCTGAAAAAATACAAAGAACCAGGCATCAACTCTACACCATAAACAGAGTAGAAGAAGTATTGAGATGTTTTACTTGAGTAAAAAGTAGCAGCACTACAGTATAAAACACTCCATTACAAGTAAAAATCTTGCATTCAAAAGCTTAAGTAAAAGTACAGAAGCATTGAATGCATAATGTAATTTAAGTATTAAAAGTTCTCATTATGTCAAATGGCCACAGTCAATATTTTTGTTATATATACTGTATATATATATATATATATATCTATCCAGATATTCAGTGTTTGTTAAAAGTATTAAGCCCCCTTGGATGTTTTATTGTTTAAAACATTGAACCAAAGAGGATTTAATGTGGCTTTTGACACATCAAATGGTCTTTTTTCTGTTGATCAAAGCAAAAACAGATCTTTACAAGTGATCTAAATTATTAAAAATATAGAAAATATAAAATAAATCATCTGTTTTACTCATTAAATCCATCTGCAGTGTTTAAATAATAAATGTAGCACCACTACTGGCCTCAGAGAAACAAAATTTCATCCCTATTGATATGAAAAGTAACTACAGCTGTGAAATAAATGTAAAAAGTAGTAAAAAGTACAATATTTCCCTTTGAAATGTAGAGTGCAGAACTTTAGTAAATGTACTTTGTTACATTCCAAAGAAATGCAAAATATATTATTTAAATATATTGAAGCTAGAAATTTTTGTTGAGTTTTAAAGCCAAAATACAGAATATGCCAACATTTTTACTGTTGAAAGTTTCTGACATTACACACTTGAAAAATCTCATAAAAAGGCCCCAAAAACTTGCCCAGCATGTCAGAAAATCAACATATCACTCAAACTACAGACCACAGTATCCGTCGACATGATAACTATGAACATTTTTAACCTGGTGGCTCAAGACAAAACCATTTAACAGCTTTTATGCAACTCTCGCTTGTATTGTACCTTAGGAAATTTGCTCTCCTCATCAATGAGGGAGATGATGTTCATGGGTTTGTTGGCGATCATGTCCAGTGCGTCCTGGTTGTCCGTGAACTCGATGTGCTTCCAGCTGATGTCCTCCAGGTTGTACTCCTCCTGCTCCAGTTTAAAGACGTGGCGAACAAAGAACTGCTGCAGGTTCTCGTTGGCAAAGTTGATGCATAGTTGTTCAAAACTACAGTGAAAAAAAAAAAATCAGAAGAGAGCAGAGAGCAGGAGGTGTCAAGGTATTAAATTAGCAGAAACAGTACAGTTTTTTATGTTATACGAATAAATAACCAATAAAAAATCGACTTGACTACGCATCAAACCACAAAGTATAAGTGACCTGTTGACACTGAAGTTCTCGAATCCAAAGATGTCCAGCAAACCGATCGACCTGCGCATGATGTTACCCTCAGAGGACGGAGGCCTGTATATAGCGGCATTAATCTTATCTACAATCCAGACAAACAGCCTGCCGTAGATCCCCTGGAAGATAAAACACAGAGGCAATAAGAATATACATATTTTTTTTAACTTTTCATCCTTCTTTTTAACTTTTTATCATCTCTTTATTGTCTTTCTTTGCCTTTGGCCGCCATCTTTTTAAGGTCAGATCTGTTATTGTCTCTGTTTCATGTCTTTGCTTTGTCTTGTAAACTTTGTTTTTAAAAGGTGCTATATAAATAAAGTTATTATTATTATTAATTTTTGGACATTTCCATTGTAGATACACTTTTCTGATCCAGGACCTGTAAACATTTTCATGAGAGGACCCTCCAAAGACTGCGATAGAGGGACCAATAAGGAGAGAATCCCTAATCTAATCTAATCTAATCTCTAATCTAATATTTGCTTTCATGATAAATGATTTTAAAGCAGCGATTCTCAACTATTTTAGCTTGTGATCCCTTAAAACAAACCACTGTATACTTGTGACCATCCATAATTGGGTTGTGACAAGTTCAACCAAAGAGTGACTTTTTTTTCATTGTTTCAAATATTTTAATAAAAGCTAGAGATGCCTAAAATTATCCAGTAATTTGCTTGAAAAGATAGTCAGTTAGGAAGCCTCCTGAGCGCCTCGCTTTGGAGGTTTCCCCGTCCAACTGATAGGAGACCTGGAGCAGACACAGAACACACCTGGAGAGATTATACTGTTTATATCTCATCTGGCCTGGGAACATCTAGCGATGGATGGATGCAAGAAAAGTTTGATTAGTGAGCTTTAAAGGTGCTGGTTTTGGGGTTTTGTTACCTTAGGAAGGAGCCAGGTAAACTGTTTCCCACTGTTTCCAGTCTTTATGCTGAGCTAAGCTAACTGGCTGCTGGATGTAGCTTCATATTTGCCGACCCTGAGAGTGGTATCGATCTTCTCATCTAAGTCTCAGCAAGAAAGCGGACAAGTGTATTTCCCAAAATGTCGAAATTCTCTTTTAATAAATTATACTTCAGGACGTTTTGGTCCACATTTTGCTCATTTAGTCATGAATTTTTAAAGTCTTCCTCCACTAAAAAATGTTTTTTTTTTCTGCTTTCTACAGAACAGAATGATGTATGTGCAGAGTTTGACACTGGAAGGCTGTTTTCAAATTAGTTCACAGAGTTTGGAGCCACTCATGGTCCAATATTTAATTTACACAAGTGTAATATAGAAACTTGAAGCCTCCAGTGCACATACACTTGAATGGACTTTACAGTCAAGTCAGAGGCATCTTGTGTCCATCAGTTCAACTTTTTAACATGCTAATTATTCTTTTTTGTGAAAAAAAAAACCCATAAAAATAACTGAAGTTTTCAAACTAAGTTTTCAGGGGCTTTAAAGTGGTAAAAATATCAATACCTTGACAAAGGCATCCCTGACATCCAGGCCTTGTTCCACACTGAGAGGCGTGGCGACACTTTCACCACGTGTGATCAGGGTTCGTGTGGTCAAACACACCATCACGTCCTTAGGCTCCACCTACAGAGAACAACAAGCAGTGACGAGCAGAAAAATTAAGAAAAAAGAAAACCAGTGAATGACGAAAAAGTAGTGAAAACTTATTTTAATTGAAAGCATCATCCATCACTGCAAGTAACCCTTTATCAGATATATCAGCATATGAGTTAACTGTCCCTCAATGCAGGGATATTGCTGGATTGATGCAGGTGATTACTTTTTTTGATACATAATAATTTAGTTTCTTATTCACTAGATCAATGTGTAGACTTATAGATAGTACACACACACATACTCATACACTCATACACACCTCCATGAGTGAAGCTGCAGTAACCAGGTCAGGAGATCTCACGACCACACAGGCGTCCAGGTTGTCATACGTACGAGCTGAGGAAGACGAGAAAGATTATTAGTTTCCTCACAGCTCTTAAAGGATACGACTTCTCTGATCAGTTTTTCAACAGGCACAATATTAGAAACTCCTCTCAATATTATGCAAAGCAATACAATACCACTACTAACTACAGCCTCTAATGTGACACTAGAGTTGAATCACTTCTCTGACTCTGTCAACAAAAGCTGAAGGTTATTGTATAAGCTAACTGTATGTGTGCAGTGAGACGTACCCTCGTATCGGAGGTTGCCCATGTGCAGGATGGCAGCCAGTAGCTTTGAAATCTCCCAGTTCTCAGTCTCAGTGAACATGAGGACCTTCATGGCTGACAGGATGCTGGAGTAATCTCTAAGATCGTCACGACCGTCACATTGTGTACATTTACCCTGGAAGGTAAAAAAACCAAGAGAACTTAAGATGATTATTTTTAGCCATGCTAACTGCTCTAAAGATGTCAATGTCTGTCTGTTGGTTGGTCCACATCTTTGCTCCAGACTGAAATATCTCAACAACTGGATTGTCAGGACTTTTTGTACATATATTCATGATCCCAAGAAGATGAATCCTACAGAATTTTTTCATCTAGCCCTTAATGTTTATGACCAAATAGCGCAAAACTAATGACATTCCCTTCAGCCTCAGCTGCACTTTGTGTTTTTTTTTTTTTGCAAATTAGCAAATGTTAGCATGCTAACATGAGAAACTAAGATTGTGAACATGGTAAACATTAAATCTGCTAAACATCAGCATGTTAACACTGTCATTGAGTCTGTTAGCATGATGAAATTAGCATTTTAGCTTCCACTAGCTGTGTTTGGATGCCTCCAGGGAAGCGGCTGTGTGCTGCTCTCTATCGGAGGTACATTTGCCAAACCAACCACTATGCTGGTTTTGTTTGTCATCTATGATGTTAAACAAAATATGTTTTTTGGGTTTTCAACTGTTCAAGCAATTTGAATATGTTCACTTGGGTTTTGGAAGATTGTGATGAGCATTTTTTAGATTTCTTCTTTTTTTTGCAGGCATCATGTTACCATGCTAACAAGACAACATGCTAGCTAACTATGAGCATGACATGCTAAATGTAAGTATGGATAAAGTGAAGTATTGGTATCAGTCAATATATCATACCACACTGATATAATAATGTCAATAATGACCTCATTTATCAGTCAATACACAGACTCATAAACTGGTCTCACACACAGCTGTAAACACACCATGGTGAGGTAGGAGTAGTCTGTGGCGAGGCCCAGGCCCAGCTTGGCCTTCATCTCCGGAGCCATCCCCCTCAACATACAGTAGAAAACATGGTAGTTCCTCTCATCTGGAGCCTGGTGGAGAACAGAGAGTCAGAAAAGAAAAGGAGAAAAGTGAGTTGAAGGAACCACTGTGATCCTTACTGACACTGAGGATATATTAAATCTACCAAGATAGGTGTAAAATATGATCCGGTGTCTCACCTGCCGGCACACACGAGACTTCTCCAGCAGGTACTGCTCTATCTTGGCTCCTTCAATGGCCCCTCGCTTGTTGAAGTGGATATCAATATACTTCCCAAAGCGACTGGAGTTGTCGTTACGAATGGTCTTGGCATTTCCAAAAGCTGAATGAGTTGACGAAATCAGACAGTGAGGCGACAGGGGAAGAAGCACAGAAATAAACACACATCAAGCTGGGAGAGGAGTCTGACAGTATGCAGCTATAGTGCAACTGGAGTCATGTGATGTTTGACAGTGTACAACTATACAGGACTGATATCGCAAAAAAGGATTAGATTTGACATCTGAGGTACAACGTTCACTCTCGACATCGGAGCACTTTAAGGACTTCCTGTGCAGAAGAAAAGTCCTTAAAGTGCTCAGAAAAAAAAAGGTTTGAACATTTCCAATTCCATGCAAACTGGTTACAACGGCATCTGCTGCTAATGAAGATCATATGACGTGAGCAAAAGCTCCAGAACAGCTACTTAATGTAATTTATGGTGAGGTTGTTTTCTTAACTTCTGTTCCCATGGTCAAGACTAAACTTTGAGCTTCAGCTTTTAATCCAACATGGCTGAGAAGTCCATAAAGTGAAGATCATGTGACACGATCTAAAGCTCCTGAGCGGACTTTGTGGTGAGATTGCTTTCTCACACTTTGGTTCGACTTCTGTGTGTACAGATTTGCATGTACATTTATAAAAAAAACACACAGAAACCAGACTAGGAGATGGTAAATGATATTTTGTGTCAAAGCACCGCAGCTGACCTTCCAAGATGGGCGTGGCCTCCAGGACTTGCTGCTCAATCCAGGAGTGTTGACCACTGATGGCTGCGAGGAACTGCAGAATCAGCTTCGTGCTCTCAGTCTTCCCAGCTCCGGACTCACCACTGTCACACAGAGAAGACTGTTACACACTCATCCAATACACACTTACAAAGACACCCATTGTCTCTCGTGGTTGTAACAAACAGGATTTTGATCATCACAAAGGTGGTGCTGCACATCTGCAGTGCAGTGTCACTATCAAAGCATAAATCAAGGTAAATTAGCTCCTTTCAGGCTGTATACATGCAGTGTTCTCCACAACAGAGCACACTCACAGGTTCACAATCAAAAGGAGAGCCTTGACTGGCTTCATCTAAAAATAAAATAATGTCCTTGCACAAGCAGCGCAGAAGTCAAAATCATGCAACAGGACATATTTCGCAGTCAGCAGTGTAATTTCCGCTGGGGATGGGGGATACATGTCTCTCTCACTTTCCAAAATTCAATTTTTATTTAGTCCTCTGACTGTTCAGCTGCCAAAATCCATATGAGAGAAGAGAAGAGCTGATAAAAATGTTGATAAAATGCTCTGACAACAATTTTATCTTAGTAATGAATAATTTGCAGAATTTTTTTCGCCCTGCGTTTTGTCTTTCAGGCAACATACAAGCTGCCTTGCCTTTAATGGTGGAGGCTGTGGGAGCTGTATGCAGCCTGAGAGGAAGCTCTGCAGACACTGATCGTGCTCTGCATAATTTTTGGGCAAAAAAAAAACAAAAAAAACTTTTGGTCTATGTTTTTATTTACAGCCTCTCTTCTGCCGAAAAGACGCTCAAATTACACATCAATCAAAGAAAAAAGACAGGACTCTTTGCGGTGAAGATGGAACTATCTCATTTTCTTTCAAGGGTCTGTCAAGGAAACTAAACAGAATTTTAAGTCTCTGATTTTATTGTGTCACACACAACTGTCAACACTCAGCTTTCTCTGAGTATTCAAAGGTTGTTTGTGTTAATTATTGAGTGGGTGTAATCCTCAGTACACACACACACACACACACACCTGATGATGCAGCACTGGTCCTTGTTGTTCCGCTGCATGTTGAAGTAACAGTTGTCTGCTATGGCGAATATGTGTGGCGGCAGCTCGCCGATCTTCTTATTGGTGTAGAGGCGGATCTGGTCTGGAGTGTAGATGGGCAGCAGCTGGTAGGGATTGACTGCGACCAGGATTGAGCCTGTATATGTCTGCAGGAACCAAAAGACAGAAGAGTCGATGTTTCAAACACTGACAAGAATATCTCCACTTACAAGATGTCTTTTTATGCAAATAAGTGCTGTCATATTTTCCCAATCACAAGATCACAGGATAATTAATTATGGATATGATCTTACTGTATTCACTTCTCTTCTCTTTGATTGGCATTTGTTAAACAGTGTTAAACAATTACAGCTTATTTTACTCTAATTAGATTATCTAATTATTATCTAATTTGACTGATTAGAAAATGTGTCACATTTACAAAGTGACTCAAGGAACTCAAGAGTCCATTGCATCAATCACATGACACTGAAATTCTTGCAGCAAATTTACAATTTTTAAAAACAACTACTTTTAGAAATACAGTATATGAGCAAAAATCAGCTACTGAGTATCGAGTACATTAGAAAGTATTAAAAATCAGTTATAAATAAGGCCAGAAAAACTTGACCAGTAACATATAGAAACCAAGAGAGGCCATGAATTAAATACATTTTCACCCCTTAAAAATCAAGATCATGACTCATTAATCTTTTCAGTTCTTGTTGTGATACAACAATTTTCTCATTATCTTCAAATGACCAAAGAATTGTTTGTTTCACAACTAAGCAGTGATGTGTAAAATAAAAACAGATATACAGAAAGAAAACAGAAAAAAGTATGTTAGGAGGATCGCAAAACTGTGTTAGCATACTTTACTTTCATACTCACCCTTCCACCACAATTTGTCTACACAGAGAGAGAGAACAAAACAACCAAAAACCATTATAGAACTAACTGGGACACAATCTCAAAAGGAACACAGCACACGTTTTCAGGAGATTGTCCCTTTGGTCAAATGAGCTGTTAGACGATATCCACCAATATCCACCTATATCCACTGATATCCACCTTAAACCTATTTAAGCCTGCTTGGCCTCTCGGTAAAGCTGCTACACAGGTGTGACCACAGATCGGCTTGTTTCGAGTGAGAAGAAGCTGATAAGGTGTAAACCCTGTTACCAAAGTAACCTGTATGATCAGTGCATGTATGGAAACATCTGACAGCAAGTAGATAGTTAGTAGCTGCTGTCACTTTTATGTCTGAAATCCCTCTCACACCTCAGTCAAAGAGCAAGGTGGGGATATTCTTTTAATTGTGTTATTTATAGTAACAAGTAAACTCAACCGCAGGGCATTAAACGAACAAATAAACAGCTTAACCTGAGTAAGAACTTAATAGTCAGGGTACTACCAGCATGTAAATATAGTCAGTGAGGAAAGCTTGGAAGTCACACACTCTCTCTCTCTCTGCACCTTGTAAGTCCTCGTTAGGTATGACTATAAACATTTGAGTACTGTTTGCAGATGAGAGCTACAGCGGTGTCAGAGGGGGGAACTAACATAGATGACGCGTTCATTGTAGCGGATGAGCAGATTGCGGAGGATGCCAGCTTCGTTGAGGTCACCCAGACGGATCATGTCCTCCACCCCATGGATGGACGTTGGGTGCATGGGCTTGATGTTGGTGGCATTTTGAGGGGAAATCCAGTGTTCCTGAGTGAGATGGGAAAAAAAGGATTAAATTAGAAAGGACTACTGATGTGATATGTTTATAAGGGCGGGACTGAGAGAAAAAGGTGCAATTACAAATCTGTCTGCTACTTCAGCACCACAGACAGCACCATGGATTAATCAATACACAGCACAGTTAGGCTATTGATATTTCAGAGCCACGGTCGGGCCATAGATTTCAACGCACAAGCCTCAGTCAGATAAAGCATCAATGAGACAGGCAGACTACTAGGTCTGCACTCTGTCTGCTGCTAGGGGATGGAGAGGGGGGGTGGCAGGTTAATAAGGGGGATGGCACGCCCTCATTATCCCTCCTCAAATCGCCAACTGTGATCTACCCAATGGTAAATATAAAGTAGTTCAACTTATCTCTACCTCAACAAGCTACAAGAGTAAGACTACATTTGTTTGACAATTTGACATTTGTTCGCTAATGTTACTGCTTATTTTTCAGATTAAACTTTACATCAATTAACAAATATCAAGCCTAAAAAATACAACAAATTGTGACAGTTAAAATAGTGGTATCCAATTTTTCTGGCTTGTGACAAAAAAAAAAAAACAGGGTCTGGTTTGGGGCCCTTGTCACGTTTCAAATGTCTACTGAATAAGTTTTTAGCAGTTCCACCAAATTTTCCATCTAAACTTCTTACATGGTTTCATTTGATCAACTGTTTGAGGCCCAACACATTGTACTTTTATGTGAAAAATTAAGATTTATTTGATGTGATTTGATTTGATATACGGAAAGTGCAGTGGGTGGGAAGTTGGTCTGTAAATTGTGATGGATGTTCACAAAAATTTCTCGTCTTTGATTTCTCTTCCAAATAGGTTGGACATACTGGGTGTGTTTCTTTCCCCTTTTGACTTCTTTTTGGCCATGATGCCTCGTTTAGTGAGTACAATGTTATTACTACTGAGAGAGGTATGTTGTACAGATTGTAAAGCCCCTTGAGGCAAATTTATGATATTGGGCTACATCATTGAAATTGACTTGAACTTGACATGAGAGATGGTGGCCAAAACTACAAAAATAAGATCCAAATAAACTGCAATCCTCCTTTAAGAATAAACATGACTAATGAAAACATGTAGTTATTGAAACAGTTAGTAGTAATAAAGTAGATATGTATTTCCTGTAAGTAGAATATGTGTAAATAAAGGTTTGATTGATTTTACTAAGGCTTATAAAGGCATAAAGTCAGTGTAGCTTAAGGCTAAAAGCAGCAGTATCAGATGGATTAAAACAAACAGAACAACGGCTCTCACAGATCAATAGTCTTCTCATTTATCGTTGGCAAACTAAGGCTTCACATAGACCACCGTTTTCATTTTACTGATTCAAAATATACAATAAAAAAAACACAATGGTCACAACTATTTCTAAGTACACAACAGTCAATTTAAACAAAACATATGTATATATACATATTATTTAACAAAATGCAAATACAACAGCACAAGATTCCTTTATGTTTTGCTGTCGACTCACCCTGCCTTCATCATCCAGAACCTGGATCTGTCCAGAGTCGCACAGTTTAACCACGGCTCCCACAGGAACGTCAAACTCTCGGCCCGTTTTAAGGTCCAACCACACATAGTCCCCCTGGATTACAAAAGCTCTGGTTAGATACAGCACCAAAATGACATTATAAACCTTTTTTTTTTAAAAAAAAAACATTTATTTCCTATTTTCTGTGATGTTTGGAGTGACTTTGGGGTGTGCAGTGTTTGTTGTGTGTCATATGAGCAACGGGTGGGGATAAGGTGAGGCCAGAACAATGAAGTATTTCTGTATTTTTATGTGGGGACTTCCTGGAGCAGATAAAGCACCAAAAATAGCCGATTATACCTTTATCATGTAATTCGTTCTACTATAATTGTAGTATTTAGTGATTGTTTCATCATGTATGTTGAATAACTAGGAAATATCAAAGTTGCATCACACACCCAGAGTCACCCAGTTTTTCTGCTGCCAACTCACTCAATGGGAGGATTTAGTCCGAAAAAGGCTTAGCCTTTACCACCTGCAGTCCACAAAGGGATGATGTAACCCCCTGACCTTAAAGCTTGATGTTGTTTGGGAGGGTATGTAACACTGTGGTGAGGTTTAATTTTAGTGAGGTGGAAGGAGATTTGAGTTTTGACCTGTCAAGTAAATCCACGCCTGAACTAGAAGCGTGCGCTCAGTAGAGTGCAGATCTCCGCCAGGTGTGTCTTGGGGGCATGTATGTATAGTCTCAGTTTTCTTTATGATGCATAGAATAATGTAATGGTATTGTAACCCAGCATCCTCCTGGGTTCGCCTAACCGTGCACACTTAATAAGGTAATAAGGTAACATAAGTCCAAATGTCTAAATTTAAACAGTTGTTATTTATTTAGAACATTTTGCTGTAAAACACCACACAAAATAAAACCCTTGTTGAATCTCACTCCTGGCTCCCTTGCAGTCAAGATGGCGGCAAAGCTAACAAAAACAGGAATTTATTCATCTCATATCATGTTTAACTTTAGCGGATCATAACATAGCAGGTACGGAATTAAACTGCAGATGCTCCAATTCAAGACGAGACCAAACTTTTCTATTGATGTCAGTTTTTGAGCCATGACGAAGGCCAAAATGTAGCCTGCACCAGATTTGTTTTTAGCCTTGCCGATTGCCGGAAATGCCTTTTGCTGCAGTTGTTGATCACTTGCGCCTCCTACTGAGTGAAATGAGGAGTCAGCAGTCAATGTCGGTATAAAACGGGTTATAAAATAGGTTTTTCAACAATTGTGAATCACTGCAACCACGAGAGGTCCTTGAGCATACAGTCATGAATGTGCACAAAAATATTAGGCTAATGGGTCCGGTAGTATGTAAGATTAGCTGCAGACAGAGACACACACACGACCAAACACATGACCATCACATGATAATTAGTTGATATGGAAGCAGCTAGAAGTCATAGATTATGTCCCTTTGATGACTAACCCTGTAAATACATGTAAAAACAAAATGTTGGTCATCAAGAGATTTGCAGCTAAAAAAGAAACAATTTGTTGGTATTTCTTGTGAATTATCTTGTATGATGTATTGCATTGAGACAACATGGTCAAAACAACTTAGTTTGACATTTACTGAACTCATTATATCCTCTTAGCTTCTGTACAGATGAAATTACTTTACTGGTACGATGAAGATAAATAGTGTATCTTTAGATAGCTAGACAAGCTGCCATTACTGTGGTGACATCAGACTTGAAAACCCACGTATAACACAGTTTCACTTGAAGCACTTTGCTCAAGAAATCCGTTCAGGAACCGGTTATATGTTGAAAATATAGACATCAAATACCATTAAAATAAAGGTTATAATCTACAAGACTTTTAAATGAAATGTAGTCCCCAAACCTCTGCTCCATGATTAAATAATTAATTTAACTTCTCCATTAATCATCATGTTTTGATTATGTTTTGAGTGGCTGCTGATGTCTTGCTAGCTTGGCGTCACATTTACATCCATAACATCTATTTCTATAAATTCAACTTTAACAGTATCATGTGTTTCCAGTTTTTTATTAAATAATGCATTTTTTTTTCTGATCACAGTTTGATGATTTGAATCATACACTAGCAAGTAATTCCCACTGGGTTTAACGAGTTACTTCACACAACACTTTCACATCCAGACTGTTGAGGTCGGACAGACGCGGTTCGTTTTCATGTTTCTGCATGTCCCTGATTTATGTTTATGACTGTGTGCTGTTGTTTGTTAGTTTTCCTGGTGAATATTTATTTATGTTATTTTTTCCTCTCGAAGTCTATCAAAACCAACTTCAGACAAGTGTTTTGAGTCTGAATGACTTCAGCTTTCATGCAGACAACCTTCATCTGTTGATCTTGATTAGTTCTGCTTTCACTGTCTGTGTTCAGTAATGGCACTTGAAAGAGCAACACATAAATCAGCCCCTTGATTCGACTATAGGCCACCATCTAAAAATACCCACAGCTCTTGACAGTCCCTGGTTTGTTTAGATGCTCAGCATAAAGAGGGCTGCTGGCAAATCTCCTCATAACAGAAAACACCGCAGCATAAAGTCGAGTGCTCATCCCGACAGTCTAGACCGTGACCTTAAGGATGCTATTTTTGCTTCCATTTAACAACATCCAGATGTCTCCTATTAAATGAGATTCATAGCTGAGGCTCTGAGCTGAGATTGAGACAGCAGAGTGTGTCTGAGCCGTACCCTGCAGGGGAGTGAGGCGCCGGGATCTAGTTATTGAGGAGAAACTATTGATGGGCTGATATGGGGTAACCACAGCCGACTGAGACATGCTGGCTTCTGCTATATTTAGTGTGCTGGGACTTGGGAGCTCTACTGGTGAACAGAGGGTGAGAAACACGATGTGCACATTTAGTTTCCCCATATATGGTGTCTACATCTACCTGCATATGTTTAAATTTTCATTTAATGCCTAATTTGTAGCATTTAAACTTCATTTCAACTTCAAACTCAGTGGCTGGTCCAATAAGACAAATTCAAGGCCTTAAATGTTTCCAAACGTACCAAAATGTCGGACTGTATTTTGGGGATATTTGCATAAGAATAGTAGGGTAACAGTAGTAGTTATGTTTTAGCTCCTGTCTCTTTGAGGCAGCATCCTGTGAGCACACTATATTTGAGTTGGATATCTTCTGGAAGCTGCCCCCGGAGGACTTTTCCCGGCTCTGGAGGCTACGTAAACAAGCAGTCGTAGAAGAATTCAATTCTTTTTCTCATTCTTTACTCGAAATAGAAACTTCTGAAATATATCAGTACATGTTCGAGCCCGAATCAGATCTGAAATATTCAAAAAGGGGACAACATGAACAACCTTAGGAACAAACTTTGATTTGTGGTCATGCACGAACGATCTGACGTCAGGTCTATGAGGAATTAGAGGTGACTGCAAATGAAGCGTTCAGAGCAGGCTGAAGCCCTGGCTTTTGACTCTCAGGGGGCATTTTTACATACGTTCACCTCATGTTTTGGAACTTTGATCATGTTTATCAAAAACATCTAACATTATAACAGTATATAAACGACAGAAAATCACAAAAAGCACGATATGTCCCCTTTAACACTCCTTTGCCGTATTCTTGATACCTTGAAGTTTTAATTATCATTTTTTTCTGATTTTGATGTTGCAACAATCCTATTAATTTATCAAGTTCCATCTTATCTTTCACTGATATTATAATTGCCTTCTGCTTATCTGGCTTTTAAGCCAATTTTATGCGACCAGTGTCACCCAAAGTGTAATGCAGTGAGGTTGGCAGCCTAACGGAAGAATGCTGAAGTGAATCCAGCAGAGGAAAAAAGAGCAACCTTCTGCCTCCTTCAACAGCTACTAATACTCAAATACCCTTGAGTCAGGCCCTAAAACCCCAAAATGCTGCTATGTAGTTGCTGAGAGGCTCAGACTACCTTATGTGCTTAATTGTTTACTGTAAAACTAGACTAAAACTGTGTGTGACAGGAACTGAGCAGTCTATTGTTCTTCCAGCTCTGTCAATCCTTCACGCTGAACACTATATTATAAAACTGGTCAGACATTTGCTAAAATGTAGGCACAAGGTGATCATAAGCAGCAGATGTCAATTTACACAACATGACATATCCCCACTTCTGGTGCAGACAGTAAGTAAAAAGACAAAATTATGGAGTCAGGGCTCATCTATAAGGGTCTATAAAAACAATAAAGAAGATGGACAGTTGACCGTCGCTAGACTGCTGCCCCTAGCAGTGACTGTCCAATCATAGCTTAGCAACTGTTACTGGGCCTGTCAATTGTCAAAAGTACATGGGGATGTATAACAGCAACACCTTTTATATATATTGAGAGTTTGGGGATTCATGTCTTTTTTATCACCTTTACGAAACAGGAGCAAAAGTGTAAGAGTTGGATTAAACTGTGTGCTTATCTGCTCTAAAGTAAGCGTCAATCATTAGCATGCCAGGCTAAATATCTTCAGGACTGGAACATCCACTGACTGGGAACCAAGATGCTACTATATCAGAGTTAAGGCTAACAATAGTGGCTCTGTCTGGATTTGTTTACTCTCCAGCAGCTCTAGCCAAACTTCAGTCGATGGTGTTAAGTTTGCCAAACTCAGTGGTTACACCACATGGCCAAATTCTTTTCCATTGAAAAAGTGAAACATACTGTTGAAAATACAAACATTAATGCATAAATCTAACCTCTCTGTTGCTTGTCCAAGTATGTTTTTCCAAATAGTTGGTAAGGGTTGTGTTAGAGGAAATACTATTTAATTAAATTTGTATTTATAATACTGTACTCTAAAACTAGGAGTAACTAGTTCTATTCTGTAATACATGAACAATACTGCTTCTTTAATTTCATGTCTTCTACTGTTTATAAGCTGGTGAGGATGCAGAGTTTTTTCCTCGGACATGTAGCTTTAGCCTCAGTGTTTTAGCATTATATCATGTACATAACCATCATGTGCATATTTAAAATGCATGTAAGGATTTTGCTTTTAAACTGAATCAGCTGGAAACATTAAAAAAGTCAGCTGGAGACAGTGTTTTCAATCAACTCACTGAGTTTTAGTGTTAGCATGAACTTACCCTAGCGTGCTACAACTGTGAAAACATGCTAACCACAATTGTCATTTAAGCCTACAAAGTCCACGGTTTTTAGCTAGAAATGAGAAACTGCTTTTCTTTGTAAACAGGAAAGGAGTTATACATAAAAACCTAATTAAATGAACACCTCCACCGCTATGGTACAACAAAATAGCAGATTTAAATATGGACTCTTAAACAGTAGATCTCTGTCATCTAAAGTTGTATTAATAAACAATCTAATATCAGATTATCATATTGATTTATTTTGCCTTGCTGAAACCTGGCTGTGTCATGAAGAATATGTCAGCCTAAATTAATCCACTCCTCCCAGTCATATTAATTCTCAAATTCCTCAAGACACCAGCTGAGGAGGTGGAGTTGCAGACATTTTCAAGTCAAGCCTAATAATCAACCCTAGACCTAAACTTAATTATAACTCATTTGTTCTTAGTCTTTCACACCAAACCTGGAAAACATCACAGCCAATTCTATTTGTTATAGTGTACCATCCTCCTGGCCTGTAGTCTGAATCTTTATCTGAATTCTCAGAGTTGTTTTTTTAAAAAAGCCGTCTCTTGATCCAAATGTTTTAGCCAACTATAGACCTATATCTAACCTTCCATGTCTCTCTAAGATAGCAGATAACACAAAAAGCAGATGCAATCAGTTGTGTGACTTTTCTACATAACAATAGGATTTTCAGTCAGGATTTAGAGCGCATCATAACACAGAGACAGCACTGGTGAAAGTTACAAATGACCCCCTATGTAATTGCATCAGACAAAAGGACTTCTCTCTGCACTTGTCTTGTTAGATCTTAGTGCTGCATTTGACATCAATGACATTCACATCCTATTACAGAGATTGGAACATTTAATTGGTATTAAAGGAACAGCACTAAGCTGGTTTAAGTCCTATTTATCAGATTGATTTCAGTTTGTACACGTTAACGATGAATCCTCCATGCACACAAAAGTTAGACACGGACTTCCAAAAGGTTCCTTGCTTGGACCAATGCTATTCACCTTATATATGCTTCCTTTAGGTAATATTATTAGGAAACATTCTATAAATTGTCATTGTTATGCAGATGATACCCAATTATATTTATCCATGAAGCCAGATGAATCCAATCAGTTAACTAAACTCCAAGCATGCCTTAGGACATAAGTGACCTGCAATTTTTTTTTGAATTTTTCTCCTTGTGTGTGTGTGTGTGTGTGTGTGTGTTTGTTCTAATTACAGGAGTGAAGACAGGTGTGTGGGAGTCAGGCAACCAGCTGTCGATCATCATGATTAGCCCTGCTTAAATACCTGGTTCAGCCTCCACCTGTAGACTCTGTTCATGCATTAACTTCCACCTGACTTCAGCCCCTCTTTCCAGACCTCCTGCCTTGTCTGTCTCTCTCATCAGCTCTGCACAACTCCCTGCTCACTGGATACCACTCTGCCTGGCTCTCCTCAGCTTTTCCCCTGCCCTGCTTGGCCCAGCTTTATGCCCAGGTCTCAGCCCCAGGGTTCCAGCTACCTGCCCAATCCCTTGCCCTAGTTTCCCCAGTTTTCTAGCCTGGCCCTGATATGTAGCTACTCTAGATGGCATTACTCTGTCCTCCAGCACCACCATAAGGAATCTGGGAGTTATCTTTGATGAGGATATGTCCTTTAACTCCCACATAAAATAAATTTCAAGGACTGCCTTTTTTTCACCCACGTCACATTGCAAAAATCAGGCACATGTCTTGTTACTTCTAGGCTGGATTACTGCAATTCCTTATCAGGCTGCCCCAACAAGTCTCTAAATACTCTCCAGCTGATCCAGAATGCTGCTGCACATCTACTGACAAAAACTAGAAAAAGAGATCATATTTCTCCCATATTAGCTTCTCTGCACCAGCTCCCTGTAAAATCCAGACTATAATTTAAAATCTCTCTCCTTACCTATAAAGCCCTTAACTGTCTGGCACCATCATATCTTAAAGAGCTCATAGTACCCTTGTGACATCCCTCTCTGCCTTTTGCTTAAGAGGCTGCTTTGGCTTCCTGGCTCAGGAGCCAGTGGGTGGGATTGGAGAGGACATCAGGGAACTACCTGCACCTGGGTAGTTTAGGCTTCCAGCCTATGTAGGTGTCTTCTTTGTCAACCTTTCTTCTCTTCCTCCCAGGCCTCCATCAGCCAGATGGGTTAGACTTTTGTTTTGTTTGCATGCATCATGCATGTCATTTCAGAGGCTTTATGCAAGAGGTCCTGGGTTCAAATCCCAGATGAGGCCCCATTTGTCATGGACTGGCTCAGGGTCAGTGACAAAAAAGGGAATCACACATGATAAAACCTCTAAAATTACATTTATTGTCGACTTAAGATAAAATGTAATGTTAATCAGCTAAGTCAGTAATGAATGCACTGTGTGGATGAGTGAAGTATGTGATGCATGCAAACAAAACAAAACAAAGCAAAACTCTAACCCATCTGACTGGTGGAGGCCTGGAAGGAGGAGAAGAGAGGGGTTAGCAACAAAGACACCTAAATAGGATGGAGGCCTAAACTACCCAGGTGCAGGTAGTTCCCTGATGTCCTCTCCAAGCTCACCCACTGGCTCCTGAGCCAGGAAACGTAAGCAACCTCTTAAGCAAAAGGCAGATAGGGATGTCACAACCTATTACCCCACTGGAACACTGCACTCCAAGAATCCAGGCTTACTTGTGGTTCCTAGAGTCTCCAAAAGTAGAACAGGAGACAGAGCCTTCAGCTATCAGGCTCCTCTCCTATGGAACCATCTGCCAATTTGGGTCTGGGAGGCAGACACCCTCTCTACGTTTAAGTGTAGGCTTAAAACTTTCCTTTTTGATAAAGATTACAGTTATGCCCAGGCTCACCTTGGACTAGCCCCTAGTTATGCTGCTATAGGCCTAGACTGCTGGGAGACTTCCCATGATGCACTGAGCTCCTCTCTCCTCCTCTCCCTCTCCATCTGTACGCATTCATGTCCCATTAATGCATGTTACTAACTCAGCATATTCTCCCTACCGTAGTTTTGTGCTTTCTCACCTCTCTCTTCTCTCCTCCTGTTGCAGTGTGCAGGTATTTCTGCCTCTGGAACTGTAGAATCTGGATCTGTGATTGTGGGACACCTACTGCCCCCCACCGCTACAATTATTATTATCATTATTACTACTTCCATGATTATTACTATATATCTATGTGGAACTTGCATTGTGCTATGCTCTCCTTCCTCCTGCTCTCTCTCTTTCTCTCTCAATCCAACTGGTCAAGGCAGATGGCTGTCCACCCAGAGCCCGGTTCTGTTCGAGGTTTCTCCCCGTTAAAAAGGGGAGTTTTTCCTTGCCGCTGTCGCCAAGTGCTTGCTCATGGGGGACATTAAAGACTACAGTCTAGACCCGCTCTATATGAAAAGTGTTCTCTCTACTAAAAGGAAGGAACCTCTGTTTGTATGTATATCCTTTGCGTATATCGAGAACCATTCATCCAATTGACTCCAAACTTGGCGGGTGTTTGTATGTCAGTTACAAAAATTTTAAACACTGAGATGGGGAAAATAACAGATGAAAGCCGCTGCTGAGCAGATGGAGTCATTTCTATCTAACATGACCTACCTGCTGCAGAATGACCATGGTTCAGCCTTGGGTTGATTCCAGGACATCAGAAGTCACCATGTGTGGGCTCTGCAAAGGAGACAAGTTACAGACATCATGTAGCTGAAAGAAAAAACTACTTCTTTCGAATGAATTATACATAAACTGAGAAGAAAAAATAGATTAACATTAGCATTCATTTGGAGTTGTTTTTCTGGCCATCTGATGAATGCAAGTCCAAAATTAATACTTCTTTTAGCTCTCTTTTGGTCTCCACCAACTCCTGAGTACAATATCTGACTCTTTAGCTGCTAAATGTTCCATTACGTTCAAAAGGTTGTCGGTAACTTTGTCTGTCTGCTGTTTGGTGCTGGGCTGGTTGTGTACAGTTGGTTTATCAGAGCTTATTTGCTGAAAACTACGTCTGGAAATGAGTTTGATGAACTGAAGTGAAGGAAACAATGCACTAAAAGAGGGTAAAAATGCGAATTCTCTTTGAGATCTTTACTACAAGCCACCCCTTCTGCATTTAACAGTCATTTGATCAATTGTTCATATAAACACACAGTATAGGGCAGCAACTAATGCCCTCATCATTATCAAATAATATGTTGATTCCTTTTTGTTGATCAATTCATTAATCTTGGGTCTATAAAACATAAGAAAATACTGAAAAACTTTTCCCCAGAATCCAAGATGTCTTAAAATATCTTAGTTTGTCCAACCACTGGTCCAAAAACCAAAGATATTCAGTTTATAATGATATAAAACAGAAAAAAAAAAATCAACAAATCCTCACACTGTAGGAGCTGGAAACAATAATGTTTTTGTACTTTTTGCTTAGAAAATGACACAAACTATTAATTGATTTTCTCTCAATTGACCAACTTATTAATCAACTAATAGTTTCACCTCTGTGAACATATTAATTAGACAAGATACTTACTATAATTTAACATAGCGTACACAGGAAATGCAAGCACACACAATCATCCACTAATGATGTGAATGAGTAATATCAGTCACAGCAGGTTTAGAGTAGAGACAGTCATCTATGTGGTTCAGCCCGACATGGGAGACCAGTGAAGGAAAGGGGGGTTGGGAGGTTAAAGGGTCTGGTGGGGGCTGCTGAAGGCTTACGTAGATTCCTGGGGCTAATCCCATCGCTTAAGTATGAGGCATAGTTTAGTATGACTGCTGAATCATTTTCTCCCTCACTGAGCCGTCTTTCCTTTGTTTCCCTCATTTACAGTGACGTTGATGTGGTACTATGTACAGTATGATGGCCTGTTTTCAGGTTTAAGGAGAATTTTGAATATTTACAGGGTCACTTTTAGGGCTGCAGTTAACTATTATGTTCATTATCAACTAATCTGTTGCATGTTTTTTTTAAATCGATTAATCGTTTGGTCAATAAAACATGGGAAAACCAAAACAGAAACAGTATCCTAGAACAGATGTCTTGTTTTGTCTGACAAACAATCTGTCCAAAACCCCTAAATATTCAATTTACTATAATGTGAGACCAAGAAAAGCAACACATGTTCATATTTGAGAACCTGGAAACATTGAATGTTCTGTTTTTGCTTGAAAAAAAATAGTTAAATGATTAATCAATTGCCAATATAGTTGCCATTTAATTTCCTTTCAATTAGATCTGCAACAAGTTGTCAATTAATTGATTAGTTGTCAATTATTTAATTAATTGGCAAATATTTTGATAATCTATTAATCATTTGGAGACTTTTCTAAGAAAAAAAAAATCAAAATTCTCTGGTTCCAGCTTTTCAACTGTGAATATTTTCTGGTTTCTTTAGTCTTTTATGACAGTAAACTGAATATCTTTGGGTTTTGGACTGTTGATTGGGACAAAACAAGACATTTGAGGACGTCACTTAGCACTATGGGAAGCAGTAATCAACATTTTTCATTATTTTCTGACATTTTATAGACAACAACTAATCAACAGTTTACTCGATAATGAAAATCAATACTGAAAATAACTGCCACTGTTGATCATTGAAAAATAAGCTCTGACTCAGTTGTGCTGCAGTCCAGATCCATCTAAATGACTGATTAAAACAGGACTTAATTATGAAAGGTTAAAGGAAACTACATACATACAAGTTGGCAACATAAATGGCTTGTGAGGCTAAAAAAAACCCCAGACTGTATGAGTGATGAAATTAACCCATGTCACAGGGGGAGGTGCTAAGTGCAATGATCCATTAGTGTTCCAATAAGTAGATTAACATTTAGTTGTATGTGCAGCGCCTCACTACAAATCAAAGGAATCTGTATTCAAGACACATTTTATATGGAAAAAAAAAAATCACAGATTCACCTCCAACAAGGGAAGCAAACCTTTGGCGAGCAGCAGTGCAGATATACAGCATGAAATTAATTTCCAGCCAACTTCATCCATATGCAGTGACTGTAGTCACAATAGGCTCGGCTTATGCCAAGACAGAGCCTCTTATCCAGAACCACAGGGTGCCAATCTGGCAACTGTCCCGAACACAGACCTTAAGACCTGTACTAACCTTACAGTATGGCCTACCCCATATCAACAACCCCAAATTCACAAATTACAAACTCAAATCTACTGTAGATGCAAACCATTAGCATCCACACACACACAAGCCTGAACTTCGAGCACTTGCAGATAGAAAGCAGAAGTATGCCATATTGAAATACACATGACAACTTGGCAACGTGTTGATAAAGTATTAAGCTTCATGCTTGGGTCAAGTTCAAGTTTGTTTTTTTATCTAATGTAAATTTTATGAGGACGTTTCTCTCTTTCTCTTTCTGACTGTGCCAGTCGTTGCAAGCAGATATGCAGTGCCCAGTGGGAAGAGAAAAACAGAGACAGAGTAGCTGTAGTATTGTAGTATTCAAATTGTAAAGTGAGCTAACGGTCAGAAATATATGAAATTAAAATAAATGACAGCACCAGTCAGGGTCATTCGGTTCAAGTCTCTAAGACACAGTTACAGTCGAGATTCAGGTCTCAGTTTTAGGCCTGTGCAGATCTCAAGTGGTTCTGCACACACCCTTATTGGGCCCCAACAAGACAAAGAGTCTACAGCCTTGCTAGCAGCTTTGTGAGGTGTTCCGAGGGGTGCTTTGTGCTAAATGCCAATGATAGCATGCTAACATCCTCACAATGAGCATGCTAATGCTTAACATGCCATACCATATTCACCATCTTAGTTTAGCATGTTAGCATGCTAACATTAGCTAAACAGTATTGCTGAGGCTGATTGGAATGGCATTCATTTTTCAGGTATTTGGTCAAAAAACAAAGTATTGGACAAATCAAATTTTGCATTTCGAGCTAGGCTAACAGTCTCTGGGCTGCAGGCTTGTATTTAATGGACAGATATGAGAGTGGTATCAATCTTTATTTTATTTATTTTACTTTATTTGTAAGGGACCATGTACAATATTAAATATAAATGTTACCATACGATGTACAATGTTGTACTAATTTTCATCTGCAGTCCCTTAGCAGGTCACAATTAAAACATATAAGCAGTACTGCACAAAATGCAAACAGGACACATAATACAATTCACAGTTTCTCAGAGGCCACAGTCATTTCT
Source organism: Thunnus albacares (assembly GCF_914725855.1). NCBI lineage: Eukaryota > Metazoa > Chordata > Actinopteri > Scombriformes > Scombridae > Thunnus > Thunnus albacares. Next base: position 27,476,790 of record NC_058118.1, read on the forward strand.
TCAATTTGCTTTTTTTGTCTGACTAAGAGCCTTAAATGTTAAGATATTCAATTCACTGTCAAACAGTAAATAGAAAAGACAGCACATCCTCACATTTGGGAAGCTGGAACCATCAAATGTTTGGCATTTTTGCTTGAAAAATAACTGACATGATGAATCGATTATCAAAATAGTTGCAGATTAATTTTCCGTTGATCTAATAATCATTGCAGGTCTATACATTACACACACAGCTTCAAGTGTATGTTTAACAAATTAAAAGCAAAAATTATATTCTTATCTTAACTTCTTAACAAACTGTTCTTATCTGAACAAAATTTCATTCTAATCTTCGTCGAGACATTTCACTCAAGAACCATGAATGTTTGATCCAAATTTGGTGCCAATCCATTTCAAAGATGTTGAGATATTTCACTGGATAGTTGAAAACTTTCACGTCATGGTTGCACTAAAGGAAAAGCCAAGGGATCACCAAAGTCACTGGGTTTCATCCTCTGGGGACCATGAATATATTCGTACCAAATTTCATGGCCATCCGTCCAATAGTTGACAAGATGTTTCAGTCTGGACCAAAGTAGTGGACCAACTGACTAACATTGCCTCCCCAGAGCCACACTGCTAATACCGCTAGCACAAGGTTATAGGCCAGAGAAGGTTGAGTAACCTTGATGTAATATTAGCAAAGTGCGACTTACCAGGTGTTACGTGCTTTATTAGTTGCACTGTTAGTTTCTCAGTTCCATAATCAGCTCATACTGGATGGCTTTATTGTTCTTTGTTTGCCATATCATTATTTGCCAAGACTCTAAATAACGTTTGCTATAATTATCTGCATCTAAGATGCTAAGCGAGTTTTTAGTTTAGCATGAGTAGAGAGCAGCGTCACAGGTATCGCTTTGTTTTTTATTCTTTTCACATCCCTTCATCCTTTCTTGGGCTCTTTTCAAGTGCTAAATTCACAACACAGTCAAAATTGATTTTGAATTGATAATATATCATAGCCTTCACACTAAGACAACTCAGAATAAGTCAGAAAACAACCCAGAACATCCAGGAGATGTTTAATCAGACCTCAAAGTTCAAACCTCAACTCTCTGTCATCAAAGTCCAAGTCAACCTGGTCAGAGATTTTCATGCACTAGCCAACAGCAATCTTGCTAAAGCCTTTGCTGCTAATCTGTGTGTGTGGCCCATAATGCTCTTTTAACAAGTATGTGTATGTTTAACAGCTCTGACTCACATGGCAGGGATTCAGAGGCGCAGGCACAGAGGGGCTTGAAACATTCATCGTTGACCAAGCAAGTTTAAGAGCCTTGCCTCCATGTCCTCCATGAGTACTGAGGTTCAGTCTCTGCAAAAAAATAACACAATTTAGTTTTGGCAATTTAAAGTATCTTGGATTTACTGTTAATATTAACAGTTTGTGTTTCAATGTTGAACAAAAAGAAGTACATTTGCACTCAAAAGACTAAGAAAATATCCACTAGATTTGACTAATTTGGACATCTGAAGCATCATATTGGCTTCAGATAAACACATTTTTGTTTGAAATGAGGACTGTGCATTTTGTCCCCCATCACTTACATTGAAAGTGCATCAGGAAGGGATCTTTTAATAGTCAGTATGAGCAGGAGGAATGATTACACTTGAAAATAATGAACCTTAATGGGTGGAATATTCTGTATCTGTAAACTGTATTTATGATTAATATTCACACCCAAGACTCCCTGTTTTTTATGGCTGTACCATTTCATCACATTGAAATAATCTAAATGTTTTGTGCATAATTTTATACACATTTCCTCCCAATTCAGGAATCTTTGGAATCTGAAGGATCTCCAGTAGAATTTAAAATGAAACTTTATAAGTGTGAAAAGTTTTGGGTGCAGAGCATGAGTTTGTATAAGTTCAAGAGATTAAATGAATAATTTGACATTTGGGAAAACAAGCTTATACACTAGCCTGTTCTATCCAAAGGTAAAAAGCTCTAAAGCTCACTAATATCGTTTGTAAAATCTTTACAAAAATAGTTTGTGGTTTTACAAGTAGAGCGGAAGAAGGGAGGTGGATTTTGTTACCTTTGGACAGAGCCAGGCTGTTTTTGTGTTTCTAGTCTAATTTTCATTCGCAGTCCGTTGGCAGGTCACAATTAAAACATATGCAGAGTGAACAGAGCAGCACTAAACAAAATACAAACAGGACATATAATACACAAGTTACACACAGTAAACCACACACTCCCATAATGTTAGCTACAAGTCTATGTTTAACTCTCTGCAAAAAAGGGAATAAGTGTATTTCCCAAAATGCCGAACTGTTCCTTTAACAAAGCTCCAGCAACCTGACCTGACTGGGGTTTAATGTGAGGAGAAAAACAGCTGTTATTTGATTGAAGTGGTTGACCAAAACACTGCAGGTAGTTGTAATGAACATGCTAATTCACATATTTGAGCTCAGCTGCAATACAGTAAGGCCCAAACTAAACAAGGAAGTGTGGTGAGACAAGTTTTTCAGTATAATCACCAATGTTTGGTTGTGTCACTTTAAGACATTTTAGCACACATATTGATTGTATGAGTTAGTTTGTCCCACATTCAGCCGTCTACATTTTAGACATAAATGCTCATTCATGATCTTGGAAACAGTAGTTTTACCAGGAAAAAAAAAAGACTTAACTTAAGGTCCACTTTCGGGCTGCAACTAACAATCATTTTCATTACTATTTGGTCTACAAAAATGTTTATAATTTAACAATTTCCTAAAGCCCAAGGTCACATCTTGAAATAGCTTGTTTTGGCTAACCAACAATCCTAAAAGGTCTGTTGACTAACACACTGAACAAAGAAAAGCCCCAAATCCTCAAAACCCAGACTCTGGAACTAGAAAATGTCATTTTTTGCTTGAAAAATGACTTAAACGATCAATCAGTTATTAAAACAGTTGCAATTTTTCTGTCAGTTGACTAATCGTTGCAGCTCAAGTTACTCTCATTGTCACAAACATTGAAAGCACTGTAAAAATCTAGTAAGTGGACATTAAGTTAAAATATTTTGTTGTCAAACTATCTTGATTTAGTCTTGTTCTGACATAAATATTGTTGGTTGCTACGCAGTCACATACACGTTATTTTTCACTGTCCCCACTTCTCTGCTTTTATGGTGAACTATTCACTTTTCTAGTTCGTCCAGTAAAGTGTTACTCTCTTTCTTCTCTGTATATTTATATCTGCTTCCGCAAAACTGTTGTCTTATCTGGCAAAAGATAATCTCTAATGGAATCTAAATTGGAAGTAAAGAAACCATTTAGACTTTATGCAACAAACAAACACACACACACACTACAGCCAACTGTATTTACTTGAAGGGTACATAATGGCTCCTTTAAGTGCTGGCACAGTGATGAAGAGCTTGGGGGTGAGCAGAGGGCAGTAAGAGGCTTTGGCCTAAAGCTACAGCAGAGCAGCAGCACTGTGGCCTGGCTGCACGCTAAGCCCTCAGTCTTGACCCATGTTCACCTGCCCCACTTACCTCTCAACACACTTCATAAGGTCCCTTTTCCTTTCTCCTGTACTTTTCTCGTTTGGTTTCTGGTCCTGCTTTATCTGGGAAGGTGTAAGGTATTGACAGGTTGGTTGACAAGATGGTACAGCAGTGGAGAAGAAGTTGGATGAAGAGGAATTTATCTGCGTCTCTGCTCCTGTATTTGTTTGTCTGTCCCCCTTCCTTCACCTCTTTTCCCTTCTTTTGTGGTCCCAGCCTCCTGTACGTGGTTCAGTGTTCACGGCAGCCGAGTTACAGTTTGACGTCTGGGTCAGTGAAGGGGCTCTCCAGACTCTCTCGCTGCGTCTCATTCATGGCTGCTGCTGATCCTGATTAGCTGGGAGGTGGAGCCTGTTGGTGGCAGATACAGAGACCAGCTGGGAGGTGGAAAGGGAAGTGACCCAGGTCATGATTTCCAAGTTGTTGTTTTGTTACCACAAGCTAAGTTATGTTAATGGGTCAGCACACAAAAATGAAAAAAAAACTAATCAAACAGATTTTCTTGCAGATATTTTTAGTGTTATGTGTCCAGATTGTTAGATAAGTGTTTCTGTCTCCTCCCCAACACAACTAAAGTGAACAGAACTTTGTTTGTGATGGTCAAAGCATTTAAAAATTATATTAAAATTTTCATCGGCAACATCTCTTTCCAGATGCAGTGTTACTGTTACTTTGGATAATCTACAGAACACACTGTCGTCAATTTTCATCGGGAATGTTTCTTACGTTGACAATATATGTAAAAACTATTCTGAAAACTGTTGACAGTTTGACAGTCCCATGATTATCTTGAGCACTAGGAACTACCAATGCTGTGAGCACCACAAACAAAATCCAATTAATCTCCATTGTGTTAGGGTAAATAAAACTGAGAGAAAATGTTTTTGTTTTTTTTTTTCAATTTGAGTGAATCTATAATACTATATTAATCTAATACTTTCCTTTAACGTCCAACTCTGCAGTTCCTCTCAGCTCTACGGAGCATTTTAGCATCTTTTGGCTCATTGTTTTGATTTTATAGCTCACAACTTTACTGTTTTGGTTCACTCGCACCAATCTCATCAGTGTCATTTCTCAGCAGCAACAAAAACACTGATAACTGCACACTACCTGCCCAGCACCAAACAGCAGACAGATAAAGTTGCTACTAGCTGGTGAAAAAATTGCAACATTTAGCAGCTAAAAAGCCATTTTTCTAAAAGTTGGTGGGGACCAAAACAGAGCCAAAAGGTGAGTAAATATTGGAATTAAATTCATCATGTAGACACAAGGACGATTCCAAATTAATGCTAATGTTGCTCCGTGTTTCCTGTGTAAATAAGCAAATGTTTGCAATACCCAGGGTAGCGTTGCTTTTGCTAAACACATCGGTTAGTCCTCATCCTAAAAGTCTTTTCTCTTAAAATTTAAAGTGAAACATACTGTTAGAAAATACAAACAAGTATGTAAGCTAAGCAGCCAAAAAAATGAATGAAGTTACATTTTTCCTTACAATACTAAATAATGCTACCACAAGAACATGACTTTTCCAAGTCTTTTGGATCAGAAACTGTTAGCTTTAGCCCCCGTCTTTTAGCAGGATATCATGTATATAATCATCATGTCCTTATTCAAAACCCTTGTACAGGATCAATATTTTAAAAACTAGTCAGCTGGAAACATTAAAAAAGTCAGAGACTGCGTTTTCAGCCAATTTATGAAGCTAGCGTTACCTAGCTACAAGTGATAAAATCTGGCAATGACAGTTGTCATTTCAGCCAGAAAAAGTGATGGTTGCTGGCTGAAAATGTGAAGCTGTTTTTGTCTAAAATCAACAATCCTTGTTTCAAAATGTATGAAGAAATTTTAGCAGTGTGTCCAAAGGAGGCAAATATATTTACTTTATTTACAGTAAGACTTCAGGCATGGATTTATTATATATAAGACACATTTTTCTTTATGTTTATGTTATTGTCCACTCAGTCTTCCTGCTCATTACTATACAATGATGACAAACCCAGTATAAGTTTTCCTGTTTTATTTCAAAGTCATGCCACAAGTTGACATTAAATACAAAAGAAAAAATAATAATTTCAGATTGTAGCTATAAAATAACCACAGTGTAACCGAGAACCAAAAATCAACAAACACGCATTGAAAAAGAAAAAGGAAAGCTCAAGCTGAAAAGAACACACAGACAAGCACACAGTACAGAACATACAGCAAAGCGCACTGATACCTAGCTATCAGTAAACATACCAGTTTGGAACGCAAGGTAAAGTGGATATATAAAATTAACAAGGTTATAAAATACAGATAAAAGATACTTGTTATAAAGACTGTAGCATCTTCTAGAAGTGTCACCATGCAGTAGGTATTTCCAGTCTCCAGTTAATAAATATCAGCAGAAAAAATACAAGAAGAATCACAAGCTCATTCCTTGAGTGGACAAGACTCGATCTCGGATAAAAACGTCAGTGACAAGAAAGCAGAAGGTATCCGGTGACCTGGTACAACTGAGTCAAATTCAATACAGTCCACATAATGCTGTCGTTCAGATAAACATAGAACCTGGTGCTGTCTCTCTGCACTTCCATCACCAATATCTTGTAATTTAGACACATGCAGCAGTATGCGAGTTGACAAGGCCATAAGATCAGCAGGCAAGCGAAGCTCAACTGCGACCATGTCAGACGGAAAAAAGCCTCTTAAACACTCACAAAAAAAGTATTTTTCAGCTCTCCGGATCCTTCATATTTTCAGTTTTGTCTGTAATTCCCTTATTTCCTCTCTTGCTGACCACTAGAGGTAGTGAGCAACAACATTTTCCCCCTTTAAATAAATGTACAGAATATACTCTATAACATCCATCAATACATGGATCCCATAATAACTGATAAATCGAAATTGCTGCTACTTTTATATACATACTGTATACTGCAAGTTACTGAATACACAATATTATAAAACCGGATACTGTTTTAATGCATGCAAGTGTGCAACATAAGCCTTGTACTTCACACAGTATGTTTATCAAAGTAGCAACAGCGGATTATGTTCAACAACACTCGCGGGAACCAAAAATATATAATCCTGTGATTTCGTAATGTGGTGCCGGCAGATTTGAAGCGGGTGGTTGCTACATGCACTGGTATTTTTGGATTCGTACATAAAAGTAATTTCAGCTTCATTCGAATGGTTTCGTAGTCTTAAAACCTGCTTTGGCATCACCGTGCAGAAAATATATACAGAAAATCAATATGCTAATCATCAAGGTCCTGACACTCCAACCAACCTTGGTCAGTCTAGTCGCTGGAGTGTTTGTGTGTGTGTGTATATATATGTGTGTATGTGTGTGTGTGTGTATATATATGTGTGTATGTGTGTGTGTGTGTGTGTGTGTGTGTGTGTGTGGAGGTTAACAGTGAAAGCCTTAACACTTTTGGCAAAGAATCACAATGTGCGACAATTACAATGAGTAACCACGGCAACGCAGTGAGATTACAAAGACAGACACAAAAGAGGACATGTAGAGAAGAACGAAAAAAAAACAAAAAAAAAAGGTACAAAAAACTACAATTACATAGCATCCCTTCACAATAGACCACCTGTCTTTTTGGCACTGCTGTAGCACATGAAGAACGCCTGGATGAGGTTTCACATTTATCGAATTTGAGAAGGATTTGAGTGACACGCTGTTATTTTGGCTCCTTACTCTTAATACTATTTAGGATTGTGAGTGACACAGTGACTCTGAAACCCAAATACTCTGATACATATATCAAAGATGTCAGGTTAGCTGTGTTAGCTGTCATATTTCTGTGCCAAATCTGTACAAATACAGAAATAAGGAGTTCAGAAATAACACACGCTGCTGAAAACCTGATGTGAAACCTTAATGTAGAAAATGGTACCGGCATCAGTCGAAGAAAATTCAACAAATAACAACAACATGGCACATTCATGAGTACTAATTCACTCTTGGATGCTTGAGCAGAGAATCTATTGTTGCCAGACCAGCTTGTGTCTCTAAAGTCAGTTTTACTTGTATATAAATATCTATATTTATTTATAATTGACATGAAATTCATATTTAAAGTAATAGATCTTCATTCGGGTAAATGCACAATTTTTACTTTCTTGCCAAGAGTCAGATAAGAAGACTGATACCACTCTCATGTCTATTTGTTAAAAGAGTACTCAGTAGCCAAAATCGATGCAGCAGAACTGAGTTATTGGGCATCATGCAAGAACAGTTTTATATTTTTATCCTAAAACTATTTTCTCTGAGGTTTACTCGTAAGAGTTTTTCAAGTCGGATTCAACAAACTCTCTTAACTGTCTAAGCTTGTCGTAAATCTCTTGTTCCAGCCTGTGACGATGTGACCTGTTCGTGAGGAGGTGCACATTCATGACATTTAAACATTAGCATAATAAACGCCCCTAAAATGTAAATATAAGGCGACATGTTCCACTCCGTTTGTGAGCAAGTTTCATTCACAAAAATGTTACCAAAAGAGTAAAAACAAGAATTTCACACCACAGAGCTTCAAGTCCTGTTTTCAGCTTAGCTCAGCGTAAAGACTGGAAACAGGGGAAACAACTAGCCTAGCTTTGTCTGAATATAACTATATCTGCCTACCGCTACCTCTAGTGGCTACCTAGAGCTTGGCCAACAAATAGTCTGTACATAACCCACTGTAAAACCTAAAACTGCTGCTTTTAGACTTCTGTTGTTGTTTTTTATTTTGATTAAACAAAACAAGATATAATATGTTAATCAGTGAGCTTCAGAGGTGCCGGTAGGTTGATATCGTTACCTTTGGACGAAGCCAGGCTAGCTGTTTCTCCCTGTTTCCAGTCTTTATGCTAAGCTAAGATAACCGCCTATCTAACGCTCTGACATGAAAGTGGTATCAATATTCTTATATAACTCTCGGAAAGTAAGAGAACTTCCCAAAATATGGAACTATTCTGTTAAACTTTACACCACTATCAAAATAATAGTGACTTTCTACAATAATTGCTACAAACAGCTAAAAGTCAAATTATCTCCCAGCTGTATTGAATATAAATGTATTTATTTCAGTAATTAATGCTTGATAAACGGCTCATTAACACTGTGCCATGACACATCCGGCTTCATCATATGTGTCTGTGTTACTATGATCTCTGTATTAAAATAAAACTCACACTAATTTACATGGCTAAGAAGAAACAGTGTCTACTGCCATTAATAATTGTTGAACATTGATTCACAGCTATTACAATGACGGAAATATTACTTTAAACACAGATTGAAATTAGACATTAGGTTTGAACTGGCATTCATGAATGTACCACAGAGCAGTTATTAGCTGAAAGACATATTTTGTCGTTAGTGTCGTTATTAACTGCTTTATTGACAGTCAAATCAGCATTTACATATGTATACATACAGAATATCCTGTAAATTGTGATGTAACATGTCGGTATTAACCCAACATGGTTTGGTGAATTTTGTTTTTAACAAATTTATGTACTCATGTAATTTTTATGAACCGCAATTTTAGCATCCAAATGGAGGTTCAATGTGTCTACCCATGTGGGTCACTAATGGATGGATGCTACATGTTAGCAATCATCCTCAGATCCCACATGAGTGTCGACATAATCTAAATGGGCTGATGATTGGGGCTACGAGAGAGGAGTCTATATGGGTAAAATAAGGCCCGATATGGTTTATCTATTTGTTATAATTAAATCTGGGTTACAGAGAAGAGTGGAGCATTGCAAGGAAATCCTAAATTCATGATTTACCGTTACATTCAGCATCCATTCAGAGATCCACTGAAATAAATATCTGGCAATTTTTAAAAACACTTACCACTGCTCTGAAGGTATTTCCTGAATCCTCAAAGACTCTTCAAATCATCTGGATGAAAAAATATTCTGTTCACCGCATGATTAAAGTCGCAACTATATTTTCTAATCCAGGAAGATGAAAATGACAATCTCCTCGCTCTTTTTGTTTTGTTATTTTGTTTGAAAATATAAGATAATAGGAAGCAACATCAACTATACACAAAATATGTGATTGTTAAGTTCTTAAGGTTTGGTTCAGGTACAAATTAAGCAAAGAAATATGACACGTACGGCTTATTTGGATTTGGAAACAGAGTCGCAACTGGAGAAACTGATAAAAAAAATCATCTTTACATGCATCATCCTGATGGTTGAGGCGACTAAGGTTTCTAGAAATACCTTCAGAACAGCGGTAAATGTTGTTAAGCGAACTTCTGATGGTGTTTAATATTGTTATTGATTATTTGATCTTCTTTTATGTATTGGATTTTATTTACTTTTCATTCTTTGTTTTTGAAAGGTGCTATACAGTATAAATTAATTTATCGTCATGATTATGAGGTTTTCAGAGATTGGCAGGTATTTATCAGCAGAAAATCAGACATTTAGCCCTGTAACTCGTATGTAATGGTAATGCGTGAGAGGCTAGTATTACTCCCTGGTCTGTTTAACCATATCCATGGAGCGAGCTACCAATTTGGCACCAATTACCTCTCACCATAAACCCCATTATTCAACCCTCAGTTAGCCATTAAAAGCTGAGTTTGAACATATTCACAGTATTGACCTGTGGAGGGATTATTAGAGGTTTTAGAGAGGCAGAGTTACACAAACATGTGCAGTCACACCTGGAAGCTGCCCTGTACAATAGCTGATTATTATGTTATGTTATGTCTGGAACAGTTAGGAGTTCAGCGCCTTGCACTAAGAAACCTCAACTGTACTTAACGAGGGAGGAAGAAGTGCTTCTTTCTATTCTCATCTGGTCTATAAATGTGCACCAGCAGCTATCCAGGCACATGTTCCCACATCTCATCTCTCGCTTCAGACTGTTGGCACCACAGTTTCTAACACTAGCTGTCTGCAAGCAAACATTTTACAAATTCAGTCTTGTCACATTACCAAACCTTCATTTTCTGTACCTTTGTACGACTGAATACAACATAAAAGAGCACAGAGAAGATAATTAGCACCTAAATAGTAGTCAACAACTGCTGTTAACAATGTTCACTGATGCTAGAGGCGTTATGAATGCATCACTGTATTACAAGACTGTTTCAAAACTGTTGATATGATCAAACTGACGTGAGGTGCGTTACTGTCGACATGCTGATTGCTCAAAACTAGTGTTTCCAAGACTTTGAGATAGAAAGAATAAATATATATAGTAACAATTGAACAGTACAATACAAGGCATGGACATATTGGAAAATAACCCATGCAAGATACATTTATAAAGATGCTGTACACAAAGTGTGTGATCAATTAAATGCCATGTGTGACAGTTCAAGTAATGGCAAAAGGCGCTGAAAAACCAGGAAGAGTAATAGTTTGACTGTCTAACTGTTTGTTTTACATTCAAAGGAAATCTCTTGATAATGACTTTAAATTACAGTTTTAATTCTTATTAAAACACAGACAAAAAAGACTAAGACATACCCAAAAGTTAATTTAACTTGGAATGAAAAGTCTCTGCAATTATATTGCACTTTTGAATAAACAAGAACAGGTTGTGATTTTTCTGTCTGAGCTTCTGTCACAAAAAGCCCCGCTAGGTGCTCGAAGGTCAAATCGGATGGCCACATGATCTTCGCGAGAAATGCCATCAGAGATAGATTGTACCAGTGTTGGTTCAATATGGAAAAGCCTCTAAAATCCCCCTGAAAGCACTGAACAGTTCATCCCATGTTTCCATGTTGCTTTCCTGCTGTGGAGGCAAAGCCAGGACCCGAGGCGATGGCACAGGTTGTTTGGCAGGGCGTTTCCTCTGCTCTCCCTCCTCTTCCTGTCACCTTTGAGGGTCTTTGCTGCCCCCCATTAAAACTAAATAAAGTGCAAGGTGTGTGTTTCTTCTCTGTTCGGTTCACACCTTTCCTCACAAATTGTTTTCTTTCAGGTACGACGCAGATTAACAGATATACATTCATACAAGCGCTCCCAGATACTCCCATTCAAAGCAGCACTGGAACTAGCAGGACACACACACTCTCTCTCTCTCTCTCACACACACACACACACAGACACACACACACACACAGACACACACATGCCTTTCCTGTGCCAACAGCAGAAGCACAGCTGCTGTCTCCCAGGGTCACGTGGCATGAGCCTTTGGCCTGGGCCAAGAGGCTCAAGTCAGAGGAAGCATCAGGCAGTGGTGTTGCCGTTAAGAGATGATGTGGCACAGGGGGTGGTGGTTTGTAGCTAGGCTTGGGGCCAGGCCAGGCCGGTACGAAAGGGACTAAGAGAGCGAAGGGCCTGGCTCATCTTTGGTCCCATAAAGCACTTGATTATGTCAGGGTGAATCTTTGCACTCCACTAGACTGGGAAGTTGTGTACATGGGAGGATCAACGGAGGAAGGGTAACACTATCAAAAGCACCGGCTGTTAAGCTACGACTGGAGAGATGTGCAGCACAGGCAAAGAGTTTTGTCTTTTCAAGCCATGCAGTTTGGAAATCGTCCATAGCAACCGGCAGAAAGCGTCTCGGGGAGTTTTTGAAATGGTACTAGTGATGGAAGACGGGAGGCAAGATTTCACACATGTGCACACTCACAGAACATCACAGAAAAGCTCTCAGTAGAGGGAGAGAATAGCTGCTGTTGGCTTTCGTTTTTTTGTAAAGTCCACAGTAAAAAGTGACAGACAGTGCTGCATGCTCTCCAAAGCACCGGCAAACTGGTGAAGACTTGAGGTGTCTTGGTGGGCCGACTGATATCCACAGATAAAAAAAAAAAAAGAAAAAGAAAAAGAAAGAGTATACATCATGTCAATATAGAGAAGATAGAAACTATGCAAAAAGCGGGGAGTAATGTAGATTTTAAGGAACAAGAGTGGAGGCCGTGCTAACACTGAGGACAGCTGATAGAGAAGATAAACACGGCGAGTATTTAACAAAACCCCCCGCCTCCTCAAGGTGGAGAGACAGACTCAGCCTTAAGGCAATGCATAGCCCTTGGAAACATTGGCACATGCATGGAGAATGCAGAAATTTCTGCATATGTATTATGTGTGTGTTATATAAGTGTATGTGTTTGAATATAACAATGTGCAGAATTTAAAAAAAAAAAAAAGAAAAGAGGTTTGTAGAGTAGGGTCAGACCGATGTACTCATTTGATAAAACTTTTCAGGCCAATATTGTCCTTTTGTTAAAATTCAGTTTGTAGCTCAGTTGATGTCGTCCACTGCTGATTTGATGGAGATTCTGGCTACAAAACCTGCGATGAAACGTACCCTAAGAACAAATATCTGAAGCAAACACTGGATTATGGACAGTTTTGGCAGGAATGTGTTCAAAGATATTCAATACGAACCCCAAATATTGTCTATGGATACCTTCCATCCATAAATATTAGTAAAGGCTTTCAAAAACTAACTCAATCTAAATGCTGAAGCAAAGGAAAACAGGGAAAAAGACACAAAGAGAGTGCAAGCGGCAGAAAAAAGACACAGTGAGCTCCCGCTACGGTTGGTGATTGTTGAAAATAACAGCGGGCACGATTGAACGCCACCTTGAGCGTCGATCATTATAATCCTAACGATCGCGTTAGATGTTGGTGAGCGTGGTCGAGGTGATGAGGCGCACAGTGAGCGTGCCCGGGAGGTCGTTGTCCTGGCGACTGCCCTTGTCGCGGAGGTGAAGCGTGTGCTGCTCCTGCCGCTCGTTGGGGTCGCTGAACATGATCACCTGACCCAGGAAGGTGTCCACTATCATGTTCTTGTTGTAGATCTGTTCGCCGCTCGTGGGAGGAAGGCAGAGATCCGAAAGCGAAAAAAGGGCACGTAAGAAAAGAGAGAGGAGAGAAAAGACAAAAAGGCAATAAGCTGTTACAAAAGAGAAACCACAGGAGAAATTAAAACTTGATAGAGGGCGGTGACACCAAGAAGAACAGAGAGACTGAGGATGAGAGGAAGTGCTGATGTATAAGAGTTCAAAGTAAAGCAATAAGTAAGAGATAATGATAATCCTTAAACATAAAGCACACTTCAAAAAGAACTATCTTACAAAAACCTTTTAAATTTGATTTTAAAAGATATAGAAAATCTAAAAAATGTTGAGTTCAGAACATAAAAACAGTTGGAGAAAATAAAAAGGGTTCAGTCTGAGCTTTGAAGTAATTACATGCACATTTCTGCCTCCGTTCACCATGATCCAAATTTCACAGGTCTGATTGAGTAAACACAACAATATATATTACCGATGATAATCCATTCACAAGTACACTCGCTTACACATATCGCCTGATATTGAGCCTGTAATTGATCGGTTACGGATGTTCAGCACATTTCCGTGGTCGCCTCGCTCTCATGTGACACAGTCATGCACACGGAGATAATGAAGGGAAATAGGATGGAAAAGGAAGGTGAGAAATATGGTGTTGGGGATCGAGAGCTGAGAAATATAAAAAACAGAAAGAGCATGCTGTAGATTCATATACTTCCTCCCTGATGTCAGCTTCTGCATCAATCATAACTCTTTCACTAACTACTAAAGGAGACCCATGGCTGAGAAGGGTTTAGGTCAGGGGTCACTAACTGGCGGACCACGGTCCTGGTCCGGACCCAGAAGCTGTCCCATATGGACCCAGACCTACAGCCAAGACAGAAGGTTATTATTTAAAACCTCAAGGGGCGCTTCTGATTTAACTGGTGCAGCTTTTGTAGTCTTTACGGTAGATGGTGAAGGTTGGGAAAAAGATTTATGAATTAAAACTTGACGGGGTGCGTCTGATTTAACTGGTGCAGCTTTTGTATTCTTTACGGTAGACGGAGAAGGTTGGGATAAAGACGAGTGAGATGAGAAAGGGAGAGAAAGTCAAGATGTGAAACAGAAAAGGGGAAATTCAAGCTTTTCCTCCCTTTATTTTATTCTTCTGAAGTTAAGCACTTTATTTAAACATTTGATTTATTTTCTCTTATTTTCAAATGCAGCCCTACTTTATTTAGTAGATGAGATTATTATTATTACATTAAACATATCAGCAGTCATACATATATGTTCAGTTCTATGTTACGTGACAATAAATATTGTCAAAAAGTTTTTGAATTGTACTGAATTCATTTGATTTGACAGTCAGGTATTTACCTCTTTAAATTTTAGTTGCTGGTTTAGGTGATATGGGGAAAAGACATCTGTTAAGTTTATTTTATTGACAGTGTTTTAAACTTTTGCATCACACAATTAAACATGCTTCTGGAAACAGGTTTTCGTCTTCTGTGATGCCCGATAGCGACCATTCACAGGATCTGATCTGCTACATTTTGGTCGCTGGTTGCAGCCGACATGAACATTCAGCTAACTGTCAGCGTGTTGTCCCACAGAGAGTGACAGCTCACCTCGATGTGGATGCCTTCCTTGGGTTTCTTGCGGTAGAACAGGCCTTTGATGTCAAAGTTTGGGCACCGTGTGTCCTTATGAACCGGTGAACGAACCCTCTCTCCTTCACAGGTGATGATCATGTATGGATCGACAGCTGTGGGGAAAAAAAAGTTTTTAATCAGTATATTGTGTTGATAATGGACACTGTGATTAATATGCATGTATGTGGTTTGTTTACTGATTATTTGGGTTGATTAGGTGAAGAGTTTGTTTCCAGAGCAGTGCGCTGTACTTTGGAAGTCGTCTGTCATTTAGTGTCGACAAAATACGGAGGATCAAGTCTGCACATATTTTTAGTCAATATTTTAAAAAAATATATATTTAAAAAAATATATATACTTAAACCTTTGCTGTTGATCATATTGTAGGATATGTTTATATTTTTTCAGTCTCATTTTGTAAAAATTACAACAAAATTCTGTATATGAGTGTCTAGACAGCTGCGTCCAATCAAAAACTCTAAAAAAGAACATAAAAATCCTGCACACTGGTCATCACTTGTACTCTATATATTTTTTGGTGTAATATTCCTGTTTCAATTGGAAAAGCTCAGTAGGGCTGTTGTTTGTAATTAGAAGAGCTCATTGACCTTATTTTGTATGGGCGCCAGGGAGAAGCTGCTAGTTCCCTCCGACTGTTGTTATTTCCCCTGAGCTCTGTTTACATGGTCGAGTTGCTGTTTGTCTATGAATTTAACCTGATCAATGTCTGAGAAACGAAATGTCGTTAATTAATTGAGTACAAGTGATAAACAGTTTGAAGGAGTTTTTGTTTCTTTCTCATTTATCAACATTTATCTCATTTTGGAAACCAAACTCTTCACCTTCACTACAAGTCATCAATTCTGTAACAAACCCACAACCTGCTCGCTCAGCAACAGTAAATCAAATTAAAGCCACTATGTGAAGGATATGAACGGGGACACGGACTGAAAACAGACTGCAGAGGTTTCATCTGGATTGTCTCTTTTTTTGGCATCAGAATAATTTGAAAGATGCTATAATCTTTGAAACTTTGGAGTCCTCCTGTTGAAATTTGTCTTGCTACCTCAGTGACTTCCTTTAAATCTCTACTAAAAATTCATTTTTAGAAACTTGCATTTCTGCGCTAATTGGTCCTTATACTCCATGTCACTGTAAACTTCTACTTTCTATTATTGTTTTTGCTATATTTTTGGGTTTTTTGTTTGATTTTATTTGTTTTTATGAAGCACTTTGTAATGTTGCTTTGAAAAGTGCTATACATATAAAAGGTTAGCCTTACATTTCAATATAATAACAAAAACATCTACACGTAGTGGCTTTAAAGCTGAGTGAGTTGTAAATGTTACAACAGTTTTTGCACACACTGGAAGAGATTTAAGGGAGAAACTACTACTGTATATGCAGGCTAAAGCTAAATCACTAAACTAAATGCATTTAGTTTCAGCAGATGGTGCTGTGGTACCTTGTGTTTTGTTCTGGAGTCTTTTCTTATTGGGATTGAGGCAGTGAAGCTCTGTGGGTGTTTATAGGAGTTTACAGCGCTTTTCAACACAGGAACATGATAATCAACATGCAAATACACAGTCAAAGACATGCTGAGATACAGCTAGGTATCGTGGTCCTACCTCCGTTTGAGTCCTGGCCCTGCAGACCCTCAGCAGTCATCACATGGACCTGAGTGACCAGCTGAGGGTAGCCACACATCCCTGTCCAACACGTCTGAGGAGGCTCATCCAGAGACAGCTCTCTGGGAGATGAAGAGTCCACATGATTGTTAGAGAAGTGTTAAAGCTAAGTGGACTGAAACATGGGTAGAGAGAGGAGTATGACATACAACATCTAGTTACAGTATGTAATACATTATGCCCACATTTCAACGAAACATGATTAATTAGTTTATCAGTTTAGTATAAGGTTATAATACGGTTAGCTATTAGCTTTCTACACTATTGTACCTTTACTTTTTTGTTTATTAGGACAAATTACACATTTTTTCACATTTAGCTGAAGCAGAATTTTTTAAAAAACATTTAGAGTTTGTTTGAGAATGACACACAAAAATACAAAAGTTGTCTCTTTTCTGTTTGCCTTTCATTAAACCACATAAAGGTTAATATTTTACACTGCACTGTTACTTTTATTCTCTTGTTTTTATCTGTCTTATTCCCTTTTTAGCTTCTTTTTTTATTTCCAAATGTAACACTTTTTAATTGCTTTTATATTCTGTTTTAATGCCTTTTTATGCTCTATGTAAAGCACTTTGAATTGCCTTGTTGTTGAAATGTGCTCTACAAATAAACTTGCCTTATAAACTGTGTTACTGTTGAATCAACCGACCATCCGACGAGTCCATCACATGACACAACGAGCATTTAGAACAATGTGGTTTTCACAAAAATGTTCTCAATCAAAGAAAAAAACATTTCTACTACAACAATTACCTCGTCTCCTCTCATATTACAACGTGGATGCCACTATAAAGGTAGACAAAGCCTTCAATCAACAACAAAGTCAATTTCCTACCATGTAATACTGCTCCCTGTCATGTACTTTATTTAAAGAATGGTCTATCAGTTTGCAGAAGCACTAACAACCCGCAATGTAAAAGAGTTTGCACATTACGTGATTCCACTTGCCATAAATCTTTGTAGATTTATTGGCTCACTGACCCCCTCTATTAGTAGTAAATGCTGCAAAACTTTGCCAGTCATGAGAGAAAAGCCTGAAACAGGTTGTTGAGCTCAGCACCCTGCACAAATATAATGTACTGACATAAGTAAATCTTCTGTGTTCACTTGCTAGCATTGTGACTTGTTGAAAGGCAGGCTACAAGTCTAACTACTGGACTTAACACATTTTAAAGTGCTAAATTGGTTGTAAAACATTTGATAATGCACTTGATGCACTTTTTTATTTGGTGTTCTGGCTGTTTTTTGACAGCTTAAGGTGCAGAGAGACAGGAAACGGGGACAGCGAGGGGCAGGACATGCAACAAAGGTCTGCAGTTGTGGTTATGCGGTATGCATCTTAATATCACCTTTGACTCTGGGAAATTATGCCGGGTCTTTTTCACTATTTTCTGACTGGATCTTACAGAGAAAAACAATGAATGGAGAATATAATTGGCAGATTAATGTATGTAACAACACGTGTTCACTGGTGCAACATCACATGTGATGGACATGACTGGTTACAGATAACAGATTTACTTGCAGTCTGAAGGCACATCAGTGAAGACACGGAGCAGGAAGTCACCCTGCTGCCCGGGGTCAAAGGTTGTGGGAATGATGACGTAACGGCCCTCTTTCAGCTCCTTCCTGAGGAAGACGCAGCGCGAGTTGATGTAGATGGAGCCCGCTACTTTCTGCTGGGCTGAATGCATACGGTACTTCCGATTTAGCTCCACCTACGGGACGAGGAAACGTTACAGAAGACATCTGAGGTCACTCATTCGTGTATATGTATGTTTTTGTGTGTGTTTCTACCCGGTGAATATCGAAGCCTATGGCGAGGTTTTCTCCTTTTCCCTCTTTGGGCGTGGCTCTCTTTTCTTTCTGCTGTAAGCAGATCAGCACCTCGTCCTCCACCTTCTTCACATCAAACACGTACTGTGAAAAAGGAAACAGGGACACCAAGTCACGCTCCGACACTGCTTACACACCTCTCTATCACGCACATGAACACAGTCACTACCTCGACCCACCTGAGGGTTCTGCAGGAAGGTGGTCTTGTGATTGATGCAGCCTCCAGATCGGTTGCGGAGGGGGTCTTGGCGGTGGATCCAGGAGCCTCTCATCACCTCCTCCTCCCAGGTTTTGTGGATGCTCAGGTAGGAGGTGTTGATGAGGCGGCACAGGATCAGGTCGGTGAAGTACTGGCAGAAGTCGTCGAACGTCATCCTGCAGGTGGGCGGGAAAAGGAGAGGAGAGAAGAGACCGGAAAGAGTGGATACCGACTAGAGGGAAAATCTTAAAAGAAGAAGACCTTCAACCGGTAAAAAAAAAAATAGAGGAAATGAGACCAGGAACAGAGGAAAGGGTTACATGTTAAAGGGAGACTGGGATTCAAAAATCTACAAACATTAGGTGTTTCTCCACAAACTGTATTCATGTTAATGTGGAAAAGCCTCTTTAAAGAAATAGTTCAACATTTTAGGAAATAAGCTCATTCACTCTCTTGCTGTTAGATGAGAAGATCAACAACATGTTCATATTTGTCCGTTAAATATGAATCTACAGCCAGCAGCATATTATCTTTGCTTAGCACACAGATAACAATTCATCTCCCAGCATCTCTAAAGTTTACTAATTAACACATTAAGGAGATGACTGCCTAGCCGAGAAATAGTCCAGAACCTAACTTCCTGTAAAACCACAAACTGTTGTTTTACATGCATATATGTGTTTATTAGTGAGTTTTAAATATGCTTTGGACAGAGCCACTCTGGCTGTTTACTCCTGTTTCCAGTCTGTATGCTAAGCTAAGATAACCAGCTGCTAAGTGGCTTTATATTACACAAACAAACTTGAGAGTGGTATTGATCTTCTCATCTAAATCTCACCAAGCATATTTCTCAAAATGATCATGATGCCTACTTTTAATTGTCTTGTTTCTTCTTTGGTCTAATCTTCTTCTTTTTTCAGTGTTTATATTGTTGTATTATTAGCTTTACAAGTTAATGGTGTATTTCTTGTGTATGTTTTATGGATTTGCACTTGTCTGTGTAGTATCTGTGTAAAATCTGCCCAAAATGTCACATTAGCATCAGTTCAGGTGCTCTACACAGTTAATGCAATCATTGAAATGCAATCAAACCTTTATACACTGTTACCATGACATCAAAGCTACGATAAATCAGTCTAAAGGAAGGGAACAACAGTTGTTAGTACATTTATGGTTCTCACCAGAACTCGCCATCGTCCTGCACGGTGACGCCCAGCTTTTCTCTTTCACTCTTGCTCACTTTGTTCCATTCCTCCGAACTGCAGCGAACAAAGACATGAGAGCAAACACTTTATTTACATCGACTGCAGAGAGAACCAGGGCCCATATTTATCACACTTACATTTAAGGATGCTCTAAAGTACCAACTTAAAGAGTAAAAAAGTGACTACTTACAGCAAAGTGGAAAAAAAAACTATCATATACTGTATATCTCATATGTACACTTACATTTTTTTATATATTTTAGAAAACTGTATCTATTATATACTGTATCTATATAGTAAAAGTAAAGATGAAGGATATTTATCAGAACTCTTGACTTTGTACTTAAGTTCTTACAGTGTACAGTGCAGAAGTGAAGAGGTTGTGTTACGTAGCACAACAAGGTAATGAAGCACCGTAAACGGAACCACGTCACCGCACATGCTCAGTGATGTCTGCCGTACACATAACTACTCTCCGGAGACTGAAAACCTGATCCTAACTGTTATTAGTCTTTAGAGCCGTTTATAAAAAAAAAACTACCCCCCGGTGCAGCAGTGTGGCTCACTGATGTGTTTTTAATAGTTTTTGGACAACAACGGAGGTCTACAGCACACAGCAATAAGATATATCAGACTTTGGATACACACACAATACTTTAATTGTTGGTTTGGCTCTGCACATGAGATTTGTTGGCAATATGAAACATATAGAAAATCCCTCGCCATATGCTTTAAACAGATATAATCCTCTTAGTAGGAGATCATAGATATTAATAGTAGGACATTTAGCTGTGAATCTTTTAATAATCATAATAATTGTAAAACTGAATTCTCAATCACTGTATTTTGCGTCTATCCCTCGTAAGCACTCTTATGTTAACGAGTCAAACTTATGTATGTGTATTTGTTACATCAAGGGCTATTCTGTATTTACTGCTCAGGGGAAACACAGACATTTACTGGATGTATTAGTGTTTATAATTCACTGACAAACGTCCACATCTCAAACAGTCTTTCAGACTCCATTTACAGTAACAGGTTTTTATCAAACCATGAATAAATTATTCAGTCAGAGGGAGCGAATGATTAAGAAAGAGGATTGATAACTCACGTCTCTTTAATAAAGTCTTTCTCTTTCGCTTATCAGTGATTCAGATTCCATTATGATCGGGTTTTACCACCTCCCTGTTTGTTTCACGTGAGTCTGGATGCTAACGATTCAAAGATGTCGAGGGAGCAACTTTATCTCAGGTTTATCTATTCCCCTAAGAGGTGAAGCGTGTGCAGAAATGGAGGAGTAATGCAGAAAGTAAACCTGGAATGAAACACTTTTTTTTTTTTCTAGGGAGAGAAGACAGGTTTATCCACCTGATGGAGCAGCTACTTGCACAAACCAGTCATTCTGATTCACTCAGACATTTTGAATTGAAGGGTCAGTCAGCTCAATTTTGGTCCGCCTGTTCTGGGAGTGTCCCGGGGAAAATGATATCTGAGCTGGACTGCACTGTCTGATATCGTTCTCTACATACAAGCAACGCTCCAACAAAGCTGAATTCAGTCATTCTTGTTCGCTCCGTGGCCCATTACTTTGATTGCATCAACATTTTTCATCAGCTATACATTTCCCATAGTGCAGCTTTCTTGTCATATGTGGATTGGTCGTCACATGACATGCAATCCCATAGAAACCGGTGTGTCCAATTTTTAGAGACAAACAGGACCAGTGCACATGGACATTTTAAAAATTAAATTAGTTAAATTGGTACAAGTCATAACAAGGTCACATATAAAAGGACGACTATGTTGTTTGTGTTGCTCTGGAAATGTTCCTCGTCTGACTCACCTAAATCACGGTGCAATATCAGGACAGATGGATGAAGAAGGCTAAATGAGCCTCCATGGCTACGTTCACACTGCGATCTTTAGTGCTCAATTCAGATTTATTGCTCAGATCCGATTTTTTTATATGGTTGTTCACAGTATTTTTTAAATGTGGTCAATATCAGATTCCAGTGTGAACTGGTCACAGTCCTGAACTGACCCACACGCGCAAAAGAACAATAACAAAAACATCACCCGTATACGCTGTCATACAGAAGTAAACATGGAGGCCTCAGTGTTTACGGTCTCATTTATAAGCCAGTGAATTCGTGAGCAGATGATAACATGGAAGAGCATGAGGAGAAAAAGAACCAAAATTTAATTATGGCTTTTTGTGGAGGAACGGTTACTTCTGTACGGAGGTGTGTATGGATGTAAAGTTGGAGCCAGGAGTGGTGGGATCGGGTACTTTTAACTACATCTGTCGGCACCTCTCCACGAGACTCTCGGGGCAAGACACTCAGCTCAGGCGGGTGAAGTAAAAGTCGCATGAAATCCAATATGATTGTTCAGACTGAGGTCGCATTGCAAAAAAAAAAAAAAAAGAATTGAAAATTGATTCCATGTGATTTGTGCTGTTCGCACAGATCTGAGTCACATATGAGCAAAACAAATCGGATTTAGGCCACTTTTGCCTGCAGTCTGAACGTAGCCCATGAGACACATTTTTAATTGTTTTATAGCATGGATGTTTGAGGAACATTTAAGAAAAACAACACATCAGGTCTTAATGTCAGTTGCCCAAAAATGACATATGGTTACATTGGAGTGACATCTAGCGGTCGTAGTAATTATGACCCGGAGCAGCAGCGCAGTTCAGATGATGTATATAAAAGTAACCCAACAGTGGACCGCTGTTTGTTTCCCGTTTCTAACTGCAAGGGTCTGTTTTTAACTGTAATTACAACCTAAACCCTCTGCTTATTATTATAGTCATGATGACGACTAACTTTAATTAACTGGTAACTTTAACACCACATGTTTTGCTGACTTGAACAAAGTGATCATTTTAACCCAAACTATGATCTTTCCCTAAACCTAACCAAGTTTTTGTGTCTAAACCTAACCAGACCTTAACCACAGTGTTGTCACATCATAAAGCATCATTATTTTTTAACAGTGATTTGTAACAGTTTTGGAAAAAACAGACAAATTATATTGCACATGGTCAAACGAAGTATTTGGTCATTTATTTTGGAGGACTTGTTGGGATGTATTATAGGAAATGGATACAAGACCCATTGATGGCGCCCATTCCTTCAAATAAGCAGAAAAAGTTTTTAGCTTCAGGTTTCTGCGTTGTGTGGCCCACTGCAAAAAATAATTGGCCTTCTATGCATTTGGAGATGTCTTGACAACCGCTTTTTTATAATAATGGGAAAAAATTGGCAGCAAGGCAGATACATCCATATTTTTTATCTCCAAGATAAGATCTGATAAGCTGCAGTAGTTCACTCATGCCTGTAGGGGGCAGCGTTGTGATTACCTGTCGCTCCAAGGGCCGCTCCACTCCTTCTCTCCCCAGGGGTTTCTCATGCGAATCATGTGCAGCTTCTCCGATTTGAAGAAGGCCAGCAGTCCGTGACCTAGCCGCACTTTCCGTACATCTGTCACAGCGTAGGCGTGGCCTTTGACCAGGCCACAGTCCAGCCGTGCCTCCATGTCCTCTATCGTGGTCGCCTGGGAAACGGCAAAACAGGGAGGTTTAGTGGTTGAAAACAGAGATGCTATTGTGGATCCCTAAAAATACACACAGAGGGAGGCTGGTACAGTTCCCTGTGATATTACACACAGGTAGAACACGAAAACACAGCTTTGAGTCTGTTTTTGATGAATTTCGCAGTGGCACTTTCTGGTGCGACCAAACCTTTGGAAAGTTGTTGTGGTTAATGTGTTAGCAAACACTTGTTTACACATCCAGCACACAAGCAGCACATTAGCTATAAGAGGCTAAAAATCTCTGTTGAGCTGTAGGTTGGGGTCATAATCTAAAGGTTTGTAAGAAATGTGAAGAAATGTAAAGTATATACTGTATATAATCATTGAATCAATTGTTAATTTGAAAAATACTGATTAGCAGAACTTAAATGTTTCTATATTACCGAAATTATCTTAAGGATTTAGCAGAAATGCTACTGGATGGCTCTCTCAAAAATCCAAATGCAAATTCATTTTGCACCTCGTAAAGCCATGCAAGGTCTTAAAAAAGGTACGTTTTCATGACTACAAGAGAAACCACAATTGAAGGAGTTTTCGTTGCCTGGGAAACCACATGCCCTAGAAGATTTTCAATATGAGTGAGCAAAAAACAGTGATGAGACACTTTCAAATTTGAGCAATGCACCATTTGTGACTCAAAAGCTTTGGATGGTGAGAGGAAAAGGGGAGAGAGTCATTAGGCCGCCTTATCAGAAAATTGATTCTTCGATCAAAAAAATGATGTGTTCGGTGCACTTGGCTTTTATGTAACACATTACACTGATAATTTCATACAGTATTCTTCTTGGTACAAGTGAGAGAGCCTGATTAATATGAGACACAGACAGTCGAATAGACAGACAGGACAAAAAGATGAACTACTTAATGGAATAATAAAACACTGGTTTTGTCCAAATAGAAGCTGTGAAAAGGAATACTGATCTCCAGTGAGTCCACTGCTCCTAAAAAAACAGCTAATCAGAGTCACGGTGTCTCGACCATAGGCTGCATTTAAAGATGGAGGTAATATTGGAGCTGGTTTGAAGTCCAGCATTACAGCTTATGGTTGATGCCAATTTTAGCTAAATTGTGCTAACAGGGCAGGCATCATAATCAAGTAGCATTAAACTAAATTTCCAAAATGACCACCAGCACACTTATTAGAGGGCCTGAATTTAGCGACTGAGACCAAGAAATAAACAACTTAGTGTTTCTGCAGAGAAGTTGATACTTTTTGAACTGGAGTCAACTGAAGCCAGCATCTAGTGGCCGTCGATGGCATTGCACTTTAAGGTATTTCCACATTGGCTTCAACCTCAAGCCGTGGTAATGTCCGTTTGGTCTCAACAATCTTTTTGTCCAGCCGTGGAAGGTCTAAGGCTGAACACTAAAGGTCTAACATGGTACATTATAATCAAAATATCTTATGAAATCAGTAGCCTATTAAAACATTTCTGTTATTAAATGAAATTTCACAGATTGGTCAGAAAACGACCATCTTCTGTCTATCTCTTGCCCTGTTGGCTACGGTAGGTTTTATTGTTGGTGCAGGACTTCAAAACAGAACTTTTTAATTACTTCTATTAATGAGTCTTTGAAGCATATAAAAAAATGTTTCTATGACTTTATTTATTCCTCAGACATTTGATTATATTTCTGCTATTTTGTTTTATTTTTGAAAATTAAACTCATGTCAGGTTTGGGGCAGGTTTTCAACAAGTCAGTTTCGGATCTGCTCCTACACTTTGGACCTCAACAGGACACTAAACTCACAGAGCCACCATGTCATGTATCATCACCAAGCGGCAACCTGCGGGGCTGAGAAATGAAACCAATGCATAAGTGCCAAAAACTGCAGTTCCTCAAATGGCCACTTGAGGCTCCAAAAGCGAGTCAATCTCCATAGACCCCCATGTTAAAATGCTTTTACAGCAGAAATAAACATGTTTACAGCCTGGTACAAAGAACAGTGTTGGTCTCTATAGCTAATTTCCCCTTTCATGACAACTGTACGGTGGGTTAATCTTTTTATAACTCAGCCGTTTAAATTTTGTTAAGCCGTAAAGTTATGCATAATGAAGAACATGGCTGCTTTGAGTGACAGGTCCGCCAGCCGCTAGGTGGCTTGTTTCGGCCATTCGGCTCCGCCTCTTTGCCCATTTTTGATTGGCGGGGAGTGAGGTGGACTAAGTCACTGCCAAGATGGCGACAGCCGGAGCGGCTCACTTTGAACTTCAAAACTGCTCATCAGAAACCAACAGGTGACGTCACGGTGACTACGTCAATATTTTATACTCTATGATCATCACCCTTCCTCTCTTATTCTTTTCTTTTTTTCCTTAAATCTGTCCAAGAAAGAAGAAAATGCAATGATAGTAACAGCCTAAAGATTCCTTGATCCATGACTATTATCAACCAGAATATCCCAGAATAACAATTTATGATATAAGAATACACACTAAAGTAATAACAACAATGGAGAAAAGTGGAAAATGCATTTTGTATGGTATTTGTCATGATCTCTAAGCTCTCATTACTCTTACTGTTGAATAATTGACCCTCCAGAGTTAAAACTCATGCATATAAAAGAGCGATATCATTTAAAAATTGAACTGCAGCGCATTCTGAATCACAACAGGGTGAATTAGTTCTTGCTGGAGCGCGACGTCAGGGAATAGGATCGACATGAGACGGGAGACAGAGAGCCAAACTCCTTTTCTCATAACAGTGAAATTCATGATACAGCATGCATTAGTTTTCTTAACAAGTAAACATGAATTCACAACAAGCAGAGAACAAAAAGAAGAAAGAAATTTTTGCAGGCAAGTCCAGGATTTCTTTGACTTGAATCATTAATCATTAAACTCTATTTGAAACACACTAACAATAACGTAAAAGGGAGACTTTAATACAGTGCTGTAAAAGTTTTCTAGACATCAAGATAAAAAAAAACAAAACTTAATATCTGTTTGAACTTCATAGATCTTTGTTCTCTCAAACATAGTCCTTCATGCTGACGGCCTCCAGCTCCCTCCGTTGATCAAAAACATTCTACGTGGGTCATTTCAGCGATGGCGGTAGAGTTTGAGGAAACTCCGTGACCCAGTTTGTAACACAGGCTCTCTCTTATAATGTTGAGAACTGAGTGATGTGTGTTGTGACAATACAGTTTCTTTTCATTCTTATATATATATTATATTTCAACAATTATCGAATGCATTGCAATGAAATTTGGTACAGACATCCCCAGAGGATGAGTCCTACTGACATTAGCGGTCATCTACTAGATACTAGACATCCTAATTTATTGTAGTTGCCAACAGTAGATTAACATTTTTGGGTCTGAGTGAAATGTCTCGACAACTATTACATAGACGGACTGGCACAAAATTTGGAACAATGGGTAAAAAGGTACGCACATCCTAAAAACTCTTGCTGGACCAAACGATGTTTATTTTTATTTACTCTTTGTTAGTTGCAGTGAGAGGCGTCTTCATTGTGGACTGCTGGTCTTACCTCTCAGCTTGGGATTTTATATTATTTAGTTTTTCTGCTGCATTTTGATTGTTTATAGAACATATTTAGTGTTCTGGTTGTTCTGTATGTTTTACATTAATAAATCCCATGGTTTGAGTGTTTTAAAAGGTGTTTGTTTGTTAAAAGAGTTTTAAATTGGGTAAATGGTGGATTGTTGTTCGCCCGATATGGCCGACCAAGGGTGGCGTAACACTCTTGTTGTGCAACGTTTCGATCAATCAGATCTTCTACAAACATCATATTATCATCGATCACAGTTGTCAACAATCGGAACGAAAAACAATATGATTAACAGTCAAACATAAACTCAAAGAGAAAAGTATATATTACATTTTTTGTGTCTTTCTTTTCTTTCTCTTAGGTTATATGTGACTGTTTTTTGCATTCCAGTTGTTGACACCTGCAATCGACTGACTTGTACTGCACCTCTTTCATCAACTTGTTTGGAATAAATCTAAGCAAGCACCTGAGAAAAAAAAAACCTCCATCTGAACACTCCCGAGGTCTTACTACACAATTCATAACCTCTGCTAACATGTGCAAGGTTTTTTTTATGCCACATCTTTCTATATATAGATAGTGAATAAGCGGATAAGAAAAAGGAAGTAAAGCACTCAGGTATGGTGTAAAAAGCATCTCTCAGATAAGCTGCAGTATCTGAACCAGCCAGGCAGCTCTTCACTTACCCTGATGGAACAGCTGATGAGGCCATCTCTGTTGTGGACTTTGAGAACCCGTTCAAACAGCTGGTTACGAGCCACCTCGTCTGTAGCCATCTGACCCTCCAGCAGGTCCACGGGCTCTGAAACACCACCCGTGAAGTCCACCAGTGCATCAGCCGTGTTTCCCCCATCCAAAGCCTCGTAGCAGCCGTAAACCCTGCAGGAGGAGAGTCGCTGTTACGTTTGTTTATGGTCATTAAGTAATTTATTGTCTGAATGCTGAAAAAAATAAGACTTTTCAATGCTGCTGACTTTGTATGAGTGTGTTCAAGTAGGAGTGCTTTTTTTCCACAATTTTTTAATTGCAATTCTTATCTAGTTAGTTAATAATGTTATGGTTGAACAGTGAACGGCGCGAACGAGAGTTCATCTTCAAAAAAGGCAAGCGTTTGGGCACATTTTTAAGATTTAGATTTAATAACTTGATAATTAGCTTTGCATGATGAAAGTGAAGTATTGTGTGAATACTTTATATTCCATCACCCAGAGACTAATGTTAGTGGAGGCGAGCACCAAACACTAACATACAAGAAGCCGACCAACATAAACAGCAGCACTTAACAAAACTTCAACAAACTCTGGTCGAGTGAAGAAAACAACTCGTTCCATAGTCTGTTTTATTTAAAAAATTCTGCGCCCGTAAAGCGTTTTAAATGACGATGGCTTTCAACGGTGTGGGAGAGAGGCTGTTAGCTTTCCTGCCAGTTATGTTTCACTGAGGACACAAGTGAATGGTTTTCACATAGTTCACTTCCATCCTTTCTTTATTAAACCGAGAATCAAGAGATTCACAAAGATTCCCACCCCAACGTTTCAGCGTGAGATTATGGGATTTATCTGGTGTTTTTCTTTGAAAGTTTATACTTATCTAGGCAACTTTAAAGGATAAGACGATTTTCTATATTTTTCTTACTATCAACAAATCTCATGTGCAGAGCCAAACCAACAATGAGCTGATCCTACTTAAGTATTGTACGTTTATCCAAAGTCTGATATATCTTATTCCTCTGTGCCGTAGATCTATGTTGTTATCCATGTTTCTTCACGTCGAACGTTAGTTTGTTTAGAAACATTTTTAGTGCCAGGAGAGTAGTTCTGTGTAACATAGTGCTGTTAAATAGTTTTTGGACGACAACGGAGGTCTAAGGCACAGAGGAATAAGATATATCAGAGATTTGAGATTTACTGATAATAAGAAAATAATTAAATCCAAGACTCAGTTTTTAAGATGACCATGTTTCTTGTCTGAAACTGGATCTGTATATTTGTTGGTACTAACTTGGCGTAGGCCTTCTCCACTAGAGCACTCCAGAACTCGTTGCTGTCGTTGGAGTGGCAGTAGACCAGCTGGTTGTCCACCGTCGGTAGCCGGTCGTCAATCACCACATCCACCCACTCGCCAAAGCGCCAGAAGCGGAAGTGGAAAATCCCGGCATACGAGTCTGGCTTCTCCGTATCCCACTCCTGCTCCTTCCAGTCAGGAATGACCTGCCCAGTGGGAAGAAGAGGGTGGCAGGGGAGGAAGAGGAGAGAGGGCTGGTAAGCCAAGCAAACAGCCACTGGTCCATGGACGATAAATAATGTCAAGGCTGCCAGAGTGCGACAGCGTACCCTCATGTCTGCTGATGCATTCAGGATTAGGGGACAAATTTATCACCTTGGCTTTCTCAGTCATAAATCCAACTGTAATAGGACATGGGTGAGAGGTAATAACTGTGTGTGTGTGTGTGTGTGTGTGTGTGTGTTTGGGGCTGCCTGCAATTGCTGTGGTCCAGTGAAACCCCTGTAACCCAGCCTCCATTTTGTGAACTGCAGTTATTAGTTTGACAAGACCTCCTAACACACACACAGGTTTCAAAAATTGCTTTAACCTTTGCTGATAAATAAAAAGAGCAAAATACAGAGCAGTAAAAAGCATAATCTGCAGGCAAACAAACAATATTACTCATGAACAATAAAAGGTCAAATAAATGTAACTTATAATGACAAACATAATTAAATGTAAAAAAAAAATCTTTCAAGTGACAGACTCAAAGACATTGTTTCCTGCCTAGATCCTTGCTTGTATTGTATTAACTCTCAGATGAATGTTGCTTTGGATAAAAGTGTCTGCTAAATGAAATTGTAAAGAAAAAATTCTATTCCAGTGATGTCCTTCCAGAGTATAAAATCTATGTAATCAAAAGAAAAAACATATTAAACACCTACGATGGTTTCCACTCTTTTTGAATTGTGACATAATATAAAACTCAGAAGGCGCTCACAACACCATTTATAAATGGATTCATTATATGATGCAAACATAGCCAGGCTCTTAAAGGAACAGTTCCACATTTTGGGAAATAAGCTGATTCGCTTTCGTTCTGAGACTGAGAGGAGAAGATCAACATAAATCTCATGTTTGTGAAAGCACTGAGCTGGAGTTGGGATGTGGTTAGTAGGCTTGGGTGGTATCACGTTATAGCAGGGTATTTAGAAATCCCACAGGTATGATTTTCAATACCGTCAAAAATACGGACTCTGAGTAAGCCTGGAGTAGAAGTGAAGAAGCAGAAGCAGCGATTGAAAGATTAACTTCACTGAAATGTTTTCTTTGTTTGAGCTGATATTCATCTGCTGGCCCTCAGTAAGTTTGTTCTTGACATTTATTCAGCTGTTTCTCTGCTGTAGCACCAGATGAACGGTAAGAGACAGTCTTAATTGTTTTATCTCTGAATTTTTGCCTTGTACTTCCACCTAAGCGCTCATATTCATAACTTATTTTCCACACAGTTGGCGGTTTGCGGGTCGGGTTTGGTGGATGATTTAACCTATCGTTAATACAAAAATATTGATTGGTGCAGATTTGTTCTTTGTTGAGTACCTCATCAAAACTAGAAGTTGCCATGAACTGTTCTGTGCTTTGTTGGTTTGAAGGATTCTGCATTCAGAGCCACAACGGCAGTAACAACTATTTTCAGCACTAAGTCATGTTGTAATTGCTCTTTAAAATGTGCAAAAAGTCCCACTGTGCCTTATCAGAGGACCCAACCTAGGGCACCTGTTATGTATTTCAGTGGGGAAACCTCTATGCAATAAAAGCTGAAAATGATGCAATGAGTGACACCACATATGAATTAACTGACAGTATGGCAGCAGGTGTCCTTGGAGATGTCAAGGTGCGCTAACTGAACAGCAGTTTCTGTCGAACCTCTCTGCAGGAGGTGACACTCTGCTGATGGAGGGAATCTGGCCTCTCCGGAGGACCGGCCATGTGAAGCAGCAACAGCTCCTTTAAAAAGAGGAGGAGGGGGAAGGAAAAAAAAAAACAATACAAAGCACTGCACCACAGAAACCTCAGAGTCATTTTGTAATCCTTCGGGAAGCAAGTCTCTCTTGCACTCCACCCGGCTACTGCTCACTCTCTGACTCTGCACTGATGATAGTGAGAGAGCGAAGGATCTATCTATCTAAGCTTTCATCTGGGCCCGGTGTCACTATGCAGGAACTGAACTCTGGTAGCTAAGTGACCTGACGACTGACTAGAAACACAAGTGGAAGGCACCTTGGCTTCCCCTGCTATCTGTCAGTACTGGCACAGAGGGAAATAAAGAGGCTTTCCCCTCACTTCCTTCTCCTCCCCCCTCACCTGATAAGAGTCTGACATAAAAGGGACTACCTTACTCTTACAAAACAGTTTGGGTGTTTATGTTTTCATCGGTGCTCATGCAAGACTCTGGGATTTCCTTCATATTACATGTGCGGGATTAGAATCAAGGATCTGTAACCAAACAAAAACATGACACAAACAGTAATAAGTACAGTTCCCTGAGGGCAAACCCTGCACTGTGGTTGCAAATGTCATTGGATCTTGTTGCCAAGCATCTCTGCTCATCTGCACGTCTTTGTAAGACCCGCCCTCTGCTACCAGTGCTACATACATACATACATACTGTACAAGCCCGCAGGAAGAAGCAGAGAGTAAGAGTTACCGGGTAGAAGGAAGAGGACTGAGTGAAAGCGAGTTCAGAGGGAGGAAGTGAAAGCGAAGAAGCTTAGTTTCAACAAAGCTGCCAATCTAATCCAGCCTCGCAGTTGGTATTGACCTCTTAGCCTGCTGAGGTGAGGTGCGTCATCCAAACATGTCTACTGAGTTTGAGCTGCCCTTCCGGTCGGACACCCAGCTGACGGAGGTGATGCGCCTGCGGGTTCAGTCTCTGCAGCAGCGCGGCCTGAAGAGGCAGGACGGTGAGCGCCTGCTGCAGCCCAACGAGGCCGTATACCGACTTGACTTCTCCAAGCAGTCCCTCCGATTCTCCCATTGGACGGTGCAGCTGGCCCAGACGGGTCACCTCACCATCACGGCCACCTCGCAGCTCTGGACGCCTGACCTCACCAACCTGATGACCCGTCAGCTGCTGGAGCCCGTTGGGACTTTCTGGAGGGCGCCCGGTGACGCCCGCGATGCACCTGTCAATTGCCACGAGGCTGACGCACACGAGTTTGGTGAGAGGATCGCCGAGATGGCGAAGGTAAGGAAGGTGATGTACTTCCTGTTTGCATTTTCGGAAGGCTGCAGCCCTGAGACTGTCGACTGCTCCATCACCTTCACAGTGGACAGTTGAGATTTGAAATCAATATCTTGGACAGACGCTTGTTACCTCGTCTATGCTTGTTCTGTGCTTGTGTGCTTTTAGTTAAAGAAATAATGTTAATTTTAGGTTAAATCTGCATATTTTCTATGTGTGACTGTTGTAGAAGAGAAAGCATTCAATGTCACAAAACCTAAAAACAAGATTGCATTGTTTTCTTTCACTTTTCTTCATCCTTTTGCAGTCAAACTCATTACATTTATGCAAATATAACTTACTTATTTATACATTTGTATCCCATTATATCGGGCATTCATACAATTAAATAAATCAAATTAACTAAAAAGGTGTATCTGCATATTTCTTAGTGTCTGAATTCTGTTGATGTTTTTCTCCCTCTCCTCCTGTTTGACAAACTGCCAGCCCTGTTGGGTTGAGATGAGTCCCACATGAGATAATAGATGACGACACTTTGTATTTGTGTGTGTGTGTGTGTGTGAGAGTATTCCCTCGGTGGTCAGGCGAACAGGTTCCTGCTGCTTCATCTGTCTCTGTCTTGCATGGTGACCCTGACAAACAAGAGAGGGGAGGCATGTGGATTTCATCTCACAGCCCTCCTCCTCCTCCTCTACCTCCTCCTCCTCCTCTTCTTCCTCCGGTTTCAGGCTCACCCTGACTGCCTTGCACTGCCACAGGGGATAAAACACTGACTGAGACTGTGAATGAGAAGACGCGTCTCAGATGAAGTGTGAGAGCAAAGAAAATAACTGAGACATCAGGAGGTATTAAACTTGTTTCTTGTCGGTACAAAGCATGTAACTAACTTGCCACCTGAACCTTCAAATCATTAGAGGCTGAACCTCCCTATTTTTCTGATAAAAGTCTAATGCTGCACATTCTCAATTAAATCAAGCTTGCCTACAGCTTTGAATGCATAAATATAGCTCCTTATTGAGTGTCCTCATTGGTGTGTGTCCTTTTGTCACTTTATGATGGAGAGTAAAATTAATGGACCAGGCTTTTGGTAAATCAGCCCATTATTAAGTGACTGCATGCTAATATTTAGGGTATTTGGGTAATTACAAGGATCTAAGAGAGGCAAACGTAGAGGTTACAACAGCTCTCGAGCTACATGATAATCACTTTAAAGTCTGGCAGGTTTTTTTTTTTTTTTTTTTTTTTTGCAGGTGATTAATGTGCAAAAACAATGACACAAAATAACACTGTTTTGAAGTACTAGTACAAGGTTTCACTGGGGAAAAGTGTGTTCTCCAGTGAGACTTGGACCAGGACTTGTTTTGCATGCTAAGTAGTGAAGCTAGTGGCCAACAGGAGACCCAACAGATGATCATCATCATCATACGAAGGCTGATTTCAAAAAACAAACTCTGACTATTGTTTAGATCTAACAAACAGACTTCAGACAGAGATTTAACTTCATCAGATCTTTATTCTCTTTACCAGAGTTGTGGTCCAATTAAAACTACAAACTAATAGCTAAATATCGAACCAGGGGCCAGATCAGACCGGCAGAACCATTACAGACCCCAGGAGTTTAGAATTTATTGTTACATCCAGCCATCTCCATGTGGATTTCTCTCCTTTCTTTTGATTTCTAGTAATCATCTCATTTTTTTTAGATTGATTACTAGATATCATGCTTTTTTAAGCTTTGATTCTGCAAAGCTAAAATCTGGCTTTTTATTACACATTTAAAATCTAGCAAGCTGCACCGAACCCCATTTCAACCAAAAGTTCCAGGTATTTTGGACGCAGACGAACTCATCTCCGGAACTAAACCTGGAGCTAAAAGTCCCTGTAGTGCAGTCCTGTTTGCGTTTCCACATGCATGTGAGGAACGAGATAGATCATACAAATTAGTCCCATGAGGAATTAAACGATTACGGCAGCACATGAAACGTAGCATTCACACATAGAAGCAAAAAAAAACAACACAGATTTGTCCTGTTGTTCTTTGTATTTACTGCTGCATGAGTTGGATGTAATGAACGAATGAAAAGGAGAAATGCAGAGGAGGGAAAATGAAACCCAACTGGTCAAGACAGATGGCCGTCCACCTAGGGCCCGGTTCTGCTCAAGGTTTCCTCCCATTAAAGGGGAGTTCTTCCTTACCGCTTTCGCCGAGTGTTTGCTCATGGGGGGGGGGGGGATGTTGGCGTCTCTGTAAATTAAAGAGTAGAGTCTAGACCTGCTCTATGTGAAAAGTGCCCTGATATAACTTCTGTTGTGATTTGGCGCTATGTAAATAAAATTGACTTGACTTGAAACAGTAAATCAGCTGAGCGTTTGATGGTTTTATTTCTGCTTTAGAACGTAACCGCCATAAAACAATCAGAAAGTAACGTTTTATTTCTCTCATTCACTGCTTTCATCTCACTCCCCCTCTTCATTCAATCTCTAGCTCGCTCGACCACCACACTCTCAGCTCGCTCGCTGTCTCTCTTTTTCTCTCGCTCTTTTTTTTTTTTTAAACGAGTCGGGAATCCAACAACAAAGCCCAACTCTACTTTTAACATTAACAAATGAAGAGAAATGTCCTCCCCTGGTCCTAAATTGATACTAGAGCACCACCTTGTTTTATGAAATAGTACACAAATTAAATCAGCGACAGTCATCCCTGCAAACCCCGCCCACAAAGTACCCGTACTTTTGGAAAGTACTAACAAAAATAAAAGTGTTGCAAAAAAAGTAAAATCAAGTGTCCGGACACACAATCTTGGCCTAAACATAGGATGGGATGTGCACACAACTACATCTGTAAGTTCTACGACTGAGGGTCATGATAATGCACCTGCAGCTGTTTGGTAGCGGCTACAAAACACCCAAACAAGAATAACTTGTGCATCTAAGTCACAACAATAACAGCTGCTTGCACTGACAGCAAATGCATCCAAAAAGCAACAACAAAAACAAAAAAAAATCTTGGAATAAAATCATCAACAGACAACTTGAGATGCTCTGTGGAGATGAGATTGATTGTGTGTGCATATGTGTTTGTACTCTGAATCAGTGAAACAGAGAGAGCAAACAGAGAGGAAGATACCATGTAAGCATGCCCATATGTGCACACTCTCTCTGAGCAGACTGTCACAATCCAGCATCTTGCTACAACAGGCCGAGGCATCTTGTTTCAAATCCCATTAAACCTCGGTAATCACTTTCCTCTAACAAGATGGATGCTAAAGAACATTTCAGAATAATCCTGACACTCGAAACTCCAGACCAGCTGACGAGATAAGTACACTTCAAATAATATTGGGTTTTTTTTCTTTTATCGATATGACACCACCGGTTTTGAAGCCGCCAAGAGCCGATTTGTGGTGCCAGGCTTCATGCAAAAGTTTACATATTTGTTCTGTTCAGTGTGGAAAAGGCTTCAAATTGCATTAAACTCCCCTGCTGATTAGCCTTGTGAAAAATAAACTAATAAAAACACATTCCGTACCGACAGAAGTAGGGCTGTAGTCTGCTGGTCGATTAGTTGGTCGATATGCTCTCGTCTGACTAAATTCTCATTGGTCGAATAATCTCCGTGTTATTTTCATAAAGAGAAAAGTGCTACATCAACAGCTTTCCAGCGTTTGGGAGTCTCAGTGCAGCGCTGTTCCGGTACGTGAGTCAATCTCTGTCGTTGCCTAGGAAACCGTTGGTAGCGTGGCTCCGTTAAAGAGTATGTTTGCGTAGCGAGAGGGAAGGAGCGAGGATCAGAGAAGTGACGGTGGATGCGAGCGGAGGAAAAGATTAGTAGTAAGTTGTCAGTCTGGCAGTAAATGTACAGTACAGACTACAGTGTGTCAGTTAATAAACGCTAAAAAGTCATGTCTGTTCTTCTACTAACTGATGGAGTCTGCCTGACAACAGGGAGACGTCGTGGTGCTGTAATGAGCAGCACCACAACGTCTGTGGTGTGGTGTTTACTTCTTATCATAATGGCTCCTAATGGATGTTTAAACACTAAATATGGAATAATTACAATTGAGTACAGAAAGAGTTTCTTTTTCAAAACACATTATACGTGCTTTTGTGCAGGAAAACATCTCGTTTCCAGTTATCGTCTCCAGTCTGTAAAAATCAGTTTGATTTTAGCCTTTTGACTGAGTGTGTTTAATCAGCAGCAAAGGCCGCCGATGAGAGAAAACTAACTGACAGCATGGTTGAATCAGTGATTTCACTGACGTAGTGTTATTTCATCTGCCTGTTTACTCATGCGATGCGTTGTTTTCTTCTACCAGAAGCAAACAACTGCAGGCTGACACTGCAAGAACAAAAAGCAAAGCAAAGTCTCAACTGTCAATTAGACGTTTTCTCAATTAGTATTCTGAGCGCCAGAGACCCTTTAATCAGCTTTATGATGGCATTAAAAGTTTTTAATGTTTCTTCACACAGGCAGAGAACATAATATGAGCACATTAGCTATGCAACAGATGCAATATAATGTGCAGATTTTTACAGTAATATTAGATGTGAGGCAGCAGGACAGTTCTCTGAGTGGGATTTTAAACTCTTGGTAAAGAAATGAAAAGACAATCATAATCCTGCTTTTGTCTTTCTTCGTCCGTTGGTTTGTTTGATTATGTGCTGTTGTTGCATTTGTTTTAACCGGTCTTGCCTGACATGAATATCTACCATCTTACTCCTTCTCCCCTTAGACGACCAAAATGGAAATAAGCTTTTAGCTTTATTCTGTTTTTATCCTCAATAATTTAATCGTATGTCATGACTGGGTGACTTCAGACTTGTATGTATTTGTGCTGTTCTCACCAAAAGATGTGTGATCAGTAGCACTTTGTCTGCACTAGCTCTCTGAGGTCAGGTTGGTGCATTAGGGAAAAGGAAGCGGACAACAGACAAACACACATGTACACAAACAAAGACACACTTACTTTTTGCCACAGAGACTCTCTGGAGGCCAGACTGGAGCACGCCGCTACAAACCAGCAGTTACCCAGCTGTCCCTGATGTAGATCGTGTGCGCTGATGCCATCTACAAACAGGTGAGGGTCCTCACACAGCTCCTACACTCCAAACGACACACAAAGTAAGTAAATACACAAGCTGGTGTATCGCAGCTTTCAGGTTAAACAGCAGCAATTTTTCTGTCAGGATTTGACTGATGTTAGTGTTTCAAGGTGCATATACAGACATTTATTTGGATTTAAAGCTGTTGATTTTGAGCCAAGATGTGTTAACCTCAATCATTTTAAAGGAAACATTATATAAATGTATGTTTTTTTGCAGGGTTTATGGTTGACAAATGATGTGTACAGTACAAGATGTAAGACACAGATGAGCATAAATAGGTTATTGAGGCAAATTCATGAATCAGAAAGAGACCATCTGTCCATATCTACCCACATATCACATCCATGATCTTCTACCCGAGTGTGGGAGTGCTGCGTGCATTTGTGAAATCACATTTCCTGTGGTGTCGAAGTCCTTTTTTTGCCACAATGTGGACAGATTGACCTCTATTACAGCTAACAACATGGTGCTCAATGAGCTGTTTTTGCCGTTTCTCTCTCGCATGTGTACTGAGCTCATACACCTACCCACATGCATGCAAACACATGCACACACACACACACACACACACACACACACACACACACACACACACACACACACACACACCATCAGACATCCTGTTCCTGCAATAATGTGTGGGATGATTACTACGGGCAGCGGGCCGACAATAGCCATTTACAGAGAGACACGCTGTCCTCTCTGCTCTTTTGTCTATGCACAATGGCTTCACTTCAGCATAAATGTTACAAACAAGAAGAGGTATGCCAAAAAGTGAGAATTATTTACACCAAAATATATAAAACAATAAAAAGTAAATTAAAGTTCGGCAGTTAATAGCTGCAAAGGCGATGTTGTTAGCTGTTTCTATGTCACTATGTGACTCTGTACGTTACTTGTGTCGTGATTTAAATCATAGAATAACATACAAAGTGCTGAGGTTACAGGATTACCCGTTGCTGTGAGTTTTGACAGTCTGGTACTTTGCCATCAACAATGTTGCTAACTTAGCAACATCAGTGTTTCCCCTGTAATGCTAGCGGGCTGCCAGACCAATGAGAACCCCTCCAGGCCAAAAATATCTTTTTTAATGCCAAATATTAATTCATTTAGAAATCAATAATCATTTGCGTCCGGGAGCCTCTGTGTTGCATTGTTCTGAAATGTGACAACCTCTGTATTGTTGCCTGGGAAACTGTGTGTGTATGTGTGTGTGTGTGGTTATTTGATGACATCACAAATATGCAAATTGGTGTGTGATGTCATCTAGTGACTTTTCATGCAGGCTTTAGCTACTTACAACAGAAAATAGTTGGCAATATT
Source organism: Thunnus albacares (assembly GCF_914725855.1). Lineage (NCBI taxonomy): Eukaryota > Metazoa > Chordata > Actinopteri > Scombriformes > Scombridae > Thunnus > Thunnus albacares. The sequence continues at coordinate 27,515,439 of NC_058118.1, forward strand.
TGCCATCACTACAACTGTTCGCCAAATTTTTATTCCCAGGATGGCGAAGTCATGACCCGCCCTACTCTGCCTCTGATTGGCTAGTGCTCGGTGCCTTCATTGGGTACAAGGGTTGGGTTGGTTAGGTTTAGGCACGAGGAGTGAGATTGGTTAGGGTTAGGGTAAGAATATCAGGGTAAGCCAATCAGAGGCAGAGTTGGGCGGGTCATGACTTCACCATCCTGGGATAAAAAATATCGCCAACTGTACCCATCAAATAGAGACAGCTAATGCTAGCTAGTCCCCTTCTGTTTAAAAAAAACAGCACCTGGTGTACAATTCTGTCAATAATAATAATTTCAACAGGTATTGAAATAACTTTTGTGAATAAAAAGAGACATGTAGTAGGAATCACTGCTAACTTTAGCAAGCTAGGCTAATTAGCCCCTGGGAACAGAACTGGGCTCTGAAGCCAATTTGACATAGTGGCCAAACTGTGTAATTACAACATCACATGATGCTATTGGGCCCTAAAAACTCTTTCCCATAGACTTACATTGTGAAAGAGACATCTGTAAATCAGCTGATACGTTTTTTGAGCGTCACAACTCCAAATGATTTGTTTCACTATCAGAATTTGATCCGTTCAGCCACACAATTGAATCATTTCATCCTCATTCAAGTTAGCTGGAGGGCTAAACTGGAAGTAAGTGGTCTTGGCCAGTGAAAGTGTCCAGTGAGCACGCTCCATGGGAGCATTGGGCCCATAGAGCGTGTGGAGTATGTTTTTATCTGGGTAATTTTATACAGCGGGAAGTGGCTTTTTTGGTTTCATGCGCCACTGAGCAACTTTCATAGGAATGAACTGGGCCTCGTCTCCAACCATGTATCCAGTTCTCTTTATACATCCATGCTTGGCACTCAGGCCCACCCAATCAGAAGGCTTCCTTTTTTGCTGGATCATCCAGTGAACAGAAGTCAATGAATAATGTTTCAATTTCAAATGTGACTACGCGAGCAATAAAAAGTTTTGTTTCTTGCTTCTTGTTTACCATATGATGATGATGATGTTGATGGGACAGCTCCTCCTCTTTCATCAGTCCATGACCTCAATTTAACTGTGTGCCCTAGCAGGTTTCTTAATGCACCAGAAACTTGTGTTTTATTTACTCTGTTAGAGTTTTTTATGTTCATGCTGATGTTTTATTTACCTCGCTGGGGTATTTTTGATACGTTTATTCTTGATGTGTGTTTGTATTGTACTGTTGATGTGTGTTTGTATTGTATTGTTTTGTCTACCCCGAGCACACGCCAAGACAAATTCCAGTCAATGTTTCATTTAAATGGTAATAAATTATTGAATCTTGAATCTCAAAAGGGCTGAATGCTGATGGAGCAGCATCTGATTCTCCAACGACGAGCTCCACTCCTCCTATGCCAAAGCACAGATACCTGCAGCATGCAACCATGCACCCAGAAAAGCAAATTTAAATATTTTACCCTCCTATTGTGTTCAAAAAGAGTTTACACCAATACACCCTCAGTGTTTACAGGTCTGACGCGTTTGGAGACAGACCAGAAACTATTTATTCATTGAATTTACAGAAAATGTGCTATAACGTGCTATGTATCGTTATCGGGATAAGAAATGCCACAATGCCAGGCTATGCGATGCTTTTAATGTCTGTCTTGGTGTTTGTAACATTACCTCTGATGATGTATAAGGCTTGTATGATTAAACTGTGGCTAAGTATGATTGGTCTGGGACGTTGTAGGTCCACCTGATTTTCTCTGTGCTCACCCACACTGTGATTTCTGCCTACGCTATTAGTATTAACGGTTGTGGGTTCTACAGTCGGTAGCGCGCCACAGGAAGCTCGTCTCCTAGCAACGCTGGTTCTCAAATGCCACTTAACCGCTGTAAATGTGCTCAACAGCTGCAGGATCATTATAGTTTATATTTCCTTGCATAAAAAAGTGCAGATAATTCAGATTTAAACTTTATTAAAGTTCTGTATAAAATAATAATAAGTAGAAGAGTATAGACCTGCAACGATTAGTTTATTAATCAATTAGATGCACACTATTAAATTAACTATTTCAACACTCAATTAATCATTTTGAGAAATTTTAAGAAGATCATTTCCAAATTCTCTGATTCCAGCTTCTCAAATGTGAATATTTTCTGGTTTCTTTAGTCCACTATGATTAAAAGATATTCATAAACTGGATATCTTTGGGTTGTGGACTGTTGGTCGGGACTAGGGCTCAAATATCACGATACAAATGCCTCAATATTTATATTGTGACAACATTGTAGGGATGACTATTGGTGCTTTCACAAAATTTTTACACATGAGATTTTTGATAAATTATCATCAGTAAAGAGGATAAACTGAAAGATATAATAAAGTGGGTAAAGGCAAATAATAGAACAACAACAGTCTGGTAAGTTCAGAAAATTACATCACTTTACGGTAATGCAGACTTTAAAACCAGGAAAACACTTCTGCCATATCGTGATATTACAATATCGAAAATCTAAGACGATATCTAGTCTCATATCACGAGTATCAGTATAATATCTATATATTGCCCATCCCTAGTCGGGACAAAACAAGACATTTGAGGATGTCATCTCGGGCTTTGGGAAACAGTGACTGATATTTTTACCATTTTCAGACATTTTATGGACCAAACAATTAATCGATTACTCGAGAAAATAATCGACAGGTTAATTGATAATGAAAATAATCATTACTTGCAGCCCTAGAAGCTTGAGAGTCAGTCCGATTGGAGAAGCTTCATGGGACACTTCAACCCTCAATAATACTAGTGAAACATCCATCCATACCTGCATAGTATACCATCTGAGGTTAATGTAACATCTTGACCTATTGATTCTACAATAAATATTAAATTAAATCAAACAAACTGCATCATATCCATCATTTCAGTGAATGGCCACTATTTGATTTTAATATAAGGTTAACAACAGCGCAGTATATAAAATATAGAGCAACTTAATGTTGACTACGGCCTGCAGAGCTCTGCAGGCAGCGGTCTGGGTGTGAACAGTCTGTCTGTTTTCTGCTCTCTGCTTTATGGGACTGGTGGGTCGATGGGCACCTCGGCCATTACTCAGACAGCACAAAGCACAGCACCACTTAACAGCTCTTTATCTTTACACACTTGCAGCACTCAACTAGGGTTAGAAAAGTAAAAGAGGGAGAAAGAGAGAGAGATGGTGTATATGTGAGCATGTAACACATACATACACAGCGGCTCTACATAGTGGGACGGAAACTGGCATTTTATTAAAAACTGGAGAGTAAGAGTCAATTTTAGGGAGTTTTTTTTTACAGCTTAGGCCACTTTTATACTTGTCATTTCAAGTATCTCATATCAGGATAAAATCCAGATGTGTTATAATACACTTTTGTTTAGCCACATATGCTGTCTCCATTAGCCAGAACACGACAAATTTGATTACATCAGTCTTGGTTTGCAAGCAACTCAGGATCAGCTCTACTCAAGTCCAGAGAGTGGTGATAATGCACCTAAAGCTGTTTAGTAACAGCTTAAAATACCAAAAGGAGAATAACCTGAGCACGTTAGCAGTTAGCTAACAATCATCCATAAACACTGACAAATGTAACTGAATGTGACCCAAAATTATATTTGATTGAATACATTTTTGTTAATGATATTTGATATTTTGACATATATTTGGCATATAACATTAACACAGGGACACAGTATTATATTCATTTCTGTCTTTAAGGTCTTTTGAGGTATTCATATTCATCATAGGTCAGGTAATTAGATTATAATTTTTATATAGGTGACAACATTTTGGGAAATTGGGAGGATTTTACCATATGGAGATGTAAAGATTACTGTCAAAGCAGCACAGTGGCTCAGCGGTTACAAACCCACTGAAGCTGTCGACCATCTGGAGTCCGCATATTGTGTTTTCTGAGAGAGTTCTTGTTTCCTCCCACGCTCCAAAGACCTGCAGGTTAAGTGAATTGGAGACTTAAGACATTACCCATATTGTATTTTTGTTAGCCCTGTGATAGCCTGTCGACCTCTGCAACGTGGGCTGGATTATGCTGAGGTCTCCCACCATCCTGCTTTAATCATAAATATATACACACTATGGTGTATGTTCAAGTGTGGGAGACAAAAGCACATACACACACACACACACACACACATATATAGGACACAACCAAGGTCAGTAATTTGCTGATGCTGCAAAGCTGATTGCTGCAAAAGCCAACTTTTAATCAGAAGCAGAAGGCACTGCAGTGCTCCCTGGAGGCCTGCGGTCTCTACCAGCACCGCTCTCCCCTTATAATGACCAGCACTGAAGTGCTTCCTGTCTGAAATGTGCATCTGTACGTGCAAGTCTGTGTGAAGCAATGTTTGGACGTTGTTTTGTGGAACTCTGTCTGACCAGTGTCAGAGTTAAGATCTCTAATCACGTTTTTTTTTTTTCTGTCCGCAACAGCATTGATTGGTGGAGTCTGAGTGGCGGCGAGGGCTCCCTGTGGTGGTCTCCCGTACAGGGATTGGCTCAGGTGGAAGAGTAATAGAGTATCGATCCCTGCTCGGTCCTGCAGACATTGAAGTAATGTGAATATTGTGGCTGAGCACAGCCTAATCATTTACCCGGCTACTGAGAACCTTTCAACCAGCTTCATAGTTCTCCTCAACACCATCCATCAGCTTGTGAGATGAATCATCAGACACACATTCAAACACAGAGCAAAGCACACAACCAGCCACAAGCACAAAAAGACAGAGTACAAAAATCCAGGGTACGAATCCAAAGATCCTTGTAGGGTGTGGAGTTCTCTTATACACATACATTCAGTTTTCCTCATCAAAATGCATTGTGTGTATCCTTGAGGCCTCACAGACCTGTTGAGAGCATTTCCTTCCTCATCAAAAATTCGCAGGGAGCGCCCTGGTAGCCTTGGTTTGTGGCCGGGACCTTTGTTGCATGTCATATCAACCTCTCTCCCCTTGTTTCCTGTCTGCCTCTTCACCATCGGCTGTCTAATGAAGGTGAAAATGCCAGAAAAACAAACATTTGTAAAGCCATTTTTAAAAAAAAATGTTGTTATCCTGCATTGTTCACATCCATGTTTGCTAACTAGAAGTCTTCTTGTTGCCTATCTGTGTCTCCTGCTGTCATGCTTGTTTATGTGCCCAACATGCAATCCAAATAGGGACCCTCATTACTAGTGTTCGAAAACTCCACAAGATACCTTTAAGGACAATGTTTCCTGCTATATGAGAAGATTAACAGATCTCATTAAGACTATACATATGGATCAAGATTTTTATCACAATACCAGTAATCTTATAATTGTGATATTGCTAAATATGGTGAAAATTCGACTGAGAATCCAGTGAATTAAAAGAAGATTCTGGTTCATTATAATGGTTGTATTTTTATAGTATTGACCATCATTTTTATTGGTAATGATGACATTGTTTTCACCAAGATAATTGCTGAAATACGGGGACATGGTGGCGTCGCTACAACAAAGTCAGACGGGGCAAGAAACGTGAGAGGTCAGACAATCGGATCAGAGTTTTAGATAATCTGTCCCACTTTACTTGTAAACCTATAAATGAGGGCACCTGATTAATTGAACCTGCTTGTACCACTACAGGAAGTACAGTAGGTCAAAGTTGAACTAGGACGTGATAGATGTTTACGACAAACCATGTGGGTAATAATTTTAGCGTTTGCCTTCATTTTCTCTTCCAAATAAAGTCGACTAATTTCGTGTTTGTTTAAAATCTTATCTGATTGTTTGACTACTTGTGTTTCTTGCCCTAATGTCACTACATTCACAGATCACACCAGTTACCGTAACTTGTTGAGTACAATGGCCCAAAACTTTGAAAACAAGGTTCTAACAAACCAGAATTATCCTTTAAAGACAAGGTAGAGTACTTTATCACACTGGCAGCAAAATATCCAGTAAATCCAACATTTCCATAGAGGTCTTTTATTCGAAGCATTTAAGAAAGCACGGCTCCAACATTTTCACCCTCAATAACACCTCCAACACCTAAACTCAGGGTATCTACTGATACACAGTACCAATCAGACACCTTTCTTTCTTACTTTTCTTTTTAGGATCTAATTTGTGGTCGGCAAAAGACCCAGATTCATTAAGCTCTGACGCTAATGAATCTCTTAATCAAACCTTTTATCTCTCCTCAGTCTTTTTTTTTTAATTAGCAAAGAACAATAGAAAACACACCCTGTAGGTAGCACCTTCTCATTTGAAGCAGACTGTCGCAAAGTCAACTTAATTCAATTCACTTTAATCACCACACATTATTTGATTTGGTTCGATACTGGATTCTACTTTGATAAAATGCTGTCAAACCCCACCCATAGCTTTCCAAATTTTTACATCTTTATACTTCACTGCCTGTATCTCATAAGATCATATCTATGTAAGGTAACATGACACCAGGCACGGGCGTATAAGGGATGAAATGAAGAGGTAAAGAAGGAAAAAGTGAAGTAAGCAGGGAAACAAAAAGGGATGAAGGGGACTAATGAAGAAAACAAAGACCACAGCAGTGTCACCATTACATTGTTAATACAACTGGACACCTGATAATTGTGTGAGGTTATGAAATTACCCTTAAGTCATTGTTGGTGATTGATTGTGTCACATTCATTTCAGTATTTCATGAGATTTTGGGGTTCTATGTGTTGGATTTGCTATTTGAAATGTTAGCAAATATGTATTTTAGCCAGAAAAGTATATATCAGGGGCCTGTGCCACAAAGCTATTATGATGTTATCCAGCTACACCTTTGCCACTTATGAATTCAGGACTGTTGCTTTTCATGAAAGGTGGCGGATGGTTGTTATATTGATGCATTTGGTCGTGAAATATTGCCCTAAATATTAATGTGGCAGCGTTATCTGTGTAAAAATGTGTGTGTGAACAAAGCTAACTGGCTAACAACATAATCTAGCTTTGAGACACAGTCCTCAGGTCCTGGTGATTCTTCATTGCAGTAGTAATGACTAGAAGATGAATGTAGTTTATTGGAGAATACATAGAGGCACTTTGACTACAGCTGTCCCCTCCACTTCACTTATTCACTTAAGAGTAAAGACATTCATTTAACAGAAATTGCAATTGCATGCAAGCATAATGAGATCCTCAAGTTTAAATAAACAATGAGTGGTTATTATTAATGATGATTAGCCATCGAATCAGTTTCTGTACTTTTTACTTTTTAATATCTTTAAATATGTGATCTGGGGCCACTTCCTCTGGATGAAATTACAAAATGTACCCATAATTTTTCTCATGCTGATATAGCCAGATAAAAGTATTAAACGCACAATATGTAATTTCAGCCGCTAGGGGTCTCTCAATCAAAACAATAACAAAAGACGGAGTGTGATGACGGTGTGAAGCAGCAAGGGATCATGGGAGTTGTTGTCTTCGTTGTTAAATAACCAGCTTCACCGGGATAGGATTACTCCAGATGTTTTTACCGGGAGCCGAACTACCCGCAGAGGTCTCCTCCTCTTCAGAACAAACGGACCCAGAGATTACAGGTAAAAACGCTGAATAAAGCTGTTTCACCTAAAAAAAAAATCAGTGTTTCTCCAACGATGTACGGCGACCACCGGACGTCCAGTGCGGGCTGTTAGCCGAGCTGCTGCTAACACTTGTTCGGTTTATTTCTCTTATAACTTTAGATCCAGATGTTCGGTCATTTTCTCCTGGAGCCGAATTATCCGCAGAGGTCTCCTCCTCTCCAAAAACAAACCTACACGCAGATTAAAATCGTTAAAAATACTAATTAAAGTTGTTTCACCTAAAAAATCAACGTTTCTCCGACGATGTTTGGTGACCACCGGACTTCCTGGAGGGGCTGTTAGCCGAGCTGCTGCTAACGTTTGTCCAGTTTGATAACTTAAGATCCAGACGTCCAATGACTAAAATCCTTCTTCCAGCTAAAAGATATAGTTAAAAGTGAACTAAATTTATCATGAAAATGTGGCTTAAAACTGAATAAAAGTCAATTTATAACAGTTTCTGTGGAACAACCACAAGACCGATGTATTATCTTGTATGTGTGTAAGTTACTCTTTGGTAGACGCCATTGTAGCGGACAAACACAGCGCCGCCGTCTGCATGTTGTGTGTGTTTACTTTGGTAGAGGAGGTATGACGTCATTGACATGCGACCAAATGAAACAGTCTGTTACTTTGATTAAATTACAGATTTCTCTGGGTTTGAAAATTGTTGGAAACATTTGAGATAATGTAAGTACACAACTCAACAACATATATAACATAGGTCTAGTTGTTTTTAAACATTTTAATGTGGAATAATTACATATTATACCTTTAAACCACCTGTTAAAAGGCACCAGAATACAGGAAATGACATCTGTTAAAAATTTCCTGGGGGGAGGACCCTCATACCCTTCACTAGATTGTCCCACCCATATTTTCAATGCTTCCTACGCCCAAGATACCAGAGATTGCTGTGGCACTAAAAACAGAGTTATCAACTGATGACTGGAGGAGGACAGAATTTTATAATGACAAAAACGTCTGGCAGATACACGATCCACTTAATCAGGTCAGTACATCGATATTGATCAAACTGATCGGATTGAATTGGTACATCCCGAGCAACTTCACCCACAATGACCTGATACATTCAGATATATGAAAATGATAGCTACCTTGGCATGAATGGTATAAAAAAAACCAAACTATTTTCCGTTTCCATTGTCTCACAGTTCTTGTTGTTATTTCACCCTTTTCAAGACACAAATAAGTAGAGGAGATGCAGCGAGAGGAAGAGGAGAGAGAGACAGACAGGCTGAGAGACAATGTGAGACAGACAGAGAGGAGGAGGAGGAACATTTTATTAGAGATTGCTCTTTATGCTCGCACGCTCTGCCACTGGGACTACATTGCTGCCATAAATATCGCCTGGATGCATCTGAGCAAGGATAACATCGAGCACAACATACTCTGGAGGGGGGGGGGGTTTAAACCCATGAACCTTCACCCTGACACTGATAACACGGATCTCTGATCTCTGCAGTCAGATTGTGAGCAACTTGACGGACTGCTGTCAGTGTAAAATAGCTTATTTGAAATATTTCAACTTACATTCAGCATCTGTTCTAACACCATTGCTTTCTTCACATAGTTGTAAACTCATTTTTCATTTTCAGATTAATTTTTCATTTGGCAGAAGCTTTCTGCCTCTTTTTTATTTATTTGGGAACATGAGAAAACAGCACTGCAATGGAAATCTTTTTGAGACACAGGTTTATTGCTTTAAACCAAAAAATGGAGTTTTTTCCAGCAGTAACACACTACCAGAAGACGTGAGAATTGTGGTGAGAAGGAAAATCTTTCCTGCATCAAATTACTGAACAACAAGGGGGAATGGCTGCTTCTCATTGATTTTTTGTTAATAAATTATCACCTGCTCTAGATATGTTTCACATTAATTAGTATATCAGCGATTCATGTGAGCTAAAACAGAACTGCCTTCTTATTTGTCATGTTTTACTGCAGATTTAGATGTTGCACAAGATAAAAACATATGGTCTCTTAAGGAGTTGAAGTCCATGGAGATGATTTACCAGTTTGGATGATTCTGTTTTGGTTTTTTTTGTTTTTATTTATTCACTGCTATATATCAGCCTGCTGCTGACAGGCTCTTAAGAAAAAGAACATTTTCCAGAGACGTTTGAAGCTGTAAAAGACACTGAAATTTATGTCCACATTTGGATATTTGCAGAAATCTGAACCACTGTCTGCAATCCAACTGTGTAACACTGAGATAAAACAACATTATATTTGTCTGTACACCATACCATCACTATAATCCTTCACAGTGTAATATCCCACTCTAATCACATCAAACACTACATCTCTGGAGTCCCGTCGTTAGTTAACTGTTAAAAACCCAAACTATCTGTCTGTGGCTACAGATTTGTGGTGCTGTGTGTTCACGTCATGACGCTCTGCACCGTCCAGACAAAAGTATGTTATGCCCTTTGAGCTGCAGAAAGGCTTTTAATTTGAAACAAAGTGTTGCCTTTCACCAACAGAAGCTTAACAGAGATTGAAAAAAGTGGAGGAGACTGGAAAAGAAAAACATGAAGAAAACAATATTTCTGTTGCAGTAAACAAACTCAGAGCAGCAGATTGATGAATGTGACATGACTGTTGTTGTTCTGATGGAATTAGAGCTGAGAAAATGTCCAATATACTGAATTTATAAAGACAGCAAGTAAACATGGAGGATGTATTGATTTTACAAAAAATGAAATGGGAACAAATCAGAAAGCAGGAAGCCTTAAATATACTGATATAAACGGAAAAACAGAAACACAGGCCTGGTCCTCCCTGCACTTGAGGCTATTTGAGAAATTACGGTAATTTTGAAACTATGCCGTATATATGGGATTATATTGGTCTCAACAGGAATTGATCAAAATGTGTTCTATAATATTGAAACTAGGGCTGCAACAATTATTTGTATTATTGATTGCTCTGATGATTTTTTGTGGATCAACTGCTGTCTATAAAACATAAAAAACTATGAAATATGTATAATTTCCTACGGCCCCAAATTATGTTATCAGATATCTTGTTACATATCAACTGATATTTAAAACCCTTCTTAAGACCCATCTCTTTTCTTTAGCCTTTTAATAGTCATCATCATCATCATCTATTATTTATTTGTTATCTGTGCAATTCTGTTCTGTGTTTTTAGGATTTAATACATTTTATTTTATTCTACACTTTTATTAATTTTATCCTTGATGCTCATAACTATGTCTGTGTCATTTGATTGTAATTCTCAGTCTCTTTAACTCACTTTGGTCAAGTTTTGTTATTTTTAAATGTGCTCTACTGTATAAATAAATTGACTTGACTTTACTTGTTAAGCAAAACCAACATTGTAAAACCCCCAAAATTTTCAGTAAAGCCTCAAATGTTTGGTATTTTGATTTGAACACTGAATTAAACAATGAATCCATTATCAAAATAGTTGCTACTTAATTTTCTGTTGACTAATCATTGCAGCTGATACATATAGTTTTATCCAAGTTGTACTGTGTATTAATGGTGTTAGAAGCACTTCAGTGTAGTGCAGAAATGCAACGTATCCACATGTGTGATATTTTAAATGAGGTTTTGTCAGGAACTTCATTAAATTTTGATTATTCTGAACATTTCATTCTCTCAAACAAACTCTGTCCCTAAAGTAGTTTGATGTTTAATTTCATCATTACGCACTCTCCCCTGAATGAAACACCGCATTGAGAATGAGCGTTCACTAACCATTAGGTAGAAGAGGAAGAAATTCAGCATGTTTAAGGTTTTCAGTGCGTTAGTATTAGTAGTATTCAACAATTATTGAATTGTTGGTGAAACTGAATTACTCTTTTTGAATTGTCAGTTTTTGTTGTAAAACACTGTTTTTTTTATAAATAAAAACAGATGATGATGAATGTAAAATGCTGGATGCTATGCATAGTGAACACCAACTTCTTTTAAGACTATTTTACAGTGATGGAAAGTATATTTACTCAAATATATACTTCACAGTTTGGAGGTACTTGTACTTTACTTGTTAGAGTATTTCCATTTTATGCTATTTTATACTTCCACTCCACTCATTTCAGAGGGAAATATTGTACTTTTTACTCCAGTGCATTTATTTCAAAGCTATAGTTACTTTTCAGATCTAAATTTTACAAGTAAAACAGGTGCAGACAGTATTTGTAATTCATTTTTATTAATTTTTAATAAGGGTCTTTTTCTGTTGCCAAGATTCCATTTTGTTTTATAACACTGAATCAAAAAGCAAAAAGTGAATACTTTGTACATGCTATATCTGTATATAAATAGAAAATATAACTGTACGGCCATTTTGCATAATGAGTACTTCTGCTTTTGATACTTTAAGTAAATGTTTCAATTAAATACTAAATACTTAAATACTTAAATACTTCAATTAAAAATAAAATACTTTTCTACTCTTAATATGCAATTTGAATAAAAGACTTTTACTTATAATGGAGTATTTTTATCAAAGATATTTTTATTGAGCAGTTTGATTGATATGCAGATGACAATGAGTCAGTTGTTGCTCAGTTTCACAATTATAAAGCCAAACGATTCCTTATACAAGTATCTACTTGACATTCACTGAGTAAATAATAAAAAATGTGCCTGGTTGGGGTTCCTAACATGCTGACAGAAATCACAAATCGGATCCTGGAGAGAATGAAAAGGATGCTCCTTCTGCTTTTTCTCCTCTCCACTTCTTCCAGTTTTCAGTCTGCATGACTGACATCAGCACAGACCAAAACATATAATCTGCGTGACCCAGTTTCCATGGCAATGCACGCTGGATGTCGATGCAGCGGCACACAGGCAGAAGGAGGTTACTCCATCCAGAACTGCAGCCTGCTGTGTGAGGGGGATAACAGGGGCAGAGGAGTCAGCTCACTAAATCCTGAGGCCCTGCATCTGATGTCATACATATACAGCACCAGCTTATACAAGGAAACTAAAGAGTGGAGAGGAGCAACGATCGATGACTACTGACATAATGTTATGCTGTAAATTATAAATGATTAGTCATAGGTCATCAAACTCTTATCCTGCAGGGACCTTTGGCACTGAGAGCTCCCTGATGTGAATGTTTTAAAGGTGGAATAACGGCTCCCCATGTAAGCCCAGTTGCATAAAATGATGATGAGGAGTTAAACGAGATGGTTATTTGACACCAGAGTTTCAATAATTAACCAGATGAAGGATTAAGTAATTCTGAATGCATGAAATACATACATGAATACAAACTGTGCAGTCAGAGTCAGAGTTTTTTCAGACTACATGCAAATCAGGGCGATTCCCACTACAGCCCAGTGGGTGTTAGTAATACATCTGAAACTGGTTGGTATCTGCCAAAAACACCAGGAGAAGAAGAACATGCACACTTCAGCAATTTGTTGACAACTTTAACTGTTTGCGGAGTCGAATGGTTACTGCACATGGCACATAACCACAAGGTCCCTGGTTTGATTCTAGCCAGAGACCACGTCACGTCATAGCCATCTCTCTCCCCCAATTTCCCGTCTGTCACCTCACTATCAACTGTCCAATTAAAGCAAAAATGCCAAAAAAATAATCTTAAAATAAAACAACAAGCTAGCTAGCTAACAACCATCCAACAAACACATGGATAGATCGCATTTATGGACTACGATCGAGACAAAACTTTCATCATCACTTCACTCTTGCCGCGCCGTCACACAGATCATTCAGTGGCTGAACTGATCAGGGATCAAACTACAGTTGCATTTTTTTTTAAGATCGTACGATTTGAAATTGCTAGAGCCTCTTAGTGACAGAAATTGTGGAATTATGACTTCTGGATCTCATAATTACAAGGAAAGTGATCTCATACACTCACTTCAGTTCAGCTGTATTGGACTGCATTAGATTGCACAGGTGTTCCTAATAAAGTGCTCAGTGAGTGTAATTACAGTAGTTTTCTTGTAATTATGAGATACTTAAAAGTATACTATGCAAGATTTTCCTAAAAAGCAATGTATAAACTCACTAAATACAAAAATAACCTCTCTCAATCATCACTTATGACCCACTAAAAGTGTGTGGTGGTGTATGTATCTACAGAGACTCTGCCCTCTGCCTGTATTTTCTTGTTATTTTGCTGTGTTTGGAACGTTTCTGGGCGTCAACCTTTGGGCAGTGGGTGTGTAGCCCCCAGCCAATAACAGCGCGCAGGGTGTGAGGTCAGGACTCGTAGCGTAGCGACAAGGTTACATCGCTGTCTCCTGTCCCTCCCCTCTGCTCGGTTCTGCTATCTGTCTCCGTGTCAAGGATGTATAAAGAGCTGCAGGTCTGTGTGTCTGCTTGACGGAGGGCACGTCTGAGCTACACACACGCAGAGCAGAAAGGCCACAGGATGACAGGACGAAGCTCTGCATTCACACATAATCCAGCAATGCGGCACCTTCCCACAGGGTTGTGTGGAAGTGTGGGCATCTCTTTCCTCCCCTCCCTTATTCCCTCCCCTCCCTCTCCGCGCTCGGGGGAGGAGGTGCCAACTTTGAATGCTGTGTTTACAAACACCAACTGACAAATCCCGCATAGTATACCTTTAAGTCATAATTACAAGATAACGCCTCCAAACTGTTTTTCACTGGTGACTGAGATGTGCTTCTGTAAGAAATAGTTGTGAAACAAGTGAAAAAAAAAAAAAGAGCTTGAGAGAGAAGTTCTCACCCTGCTAACTTATCTCACCTCTGCAGAGCTGGCCAATCACAGCGTGAAGCGGCCATGTTTGTCAGATTATGTGTTTTGGAAAGTTACAGATATTGTCGGACACGTACGCTGAATTTTGCCCTGTTTTGATGCAGCTAATTAACTTTTATTAAGGGTTTGGCTGACTATAACCTAGTAATTAAAAATATACAGTATTAAGAATATGTAAATGTAATATATTGGCATTTCCAGACACTTGGGAACCCATCAGTTACCCTGAAACAAGAGGCCTTATTTGTGTCATGAACTAACATACTGATACATCCTGAACTATTTTGGAGCTTTTGGGGCATCTAGAAAAATCTATCAGCTATGGGGCTGCAACTATGATTATTTTCATTATCGTTTAATCGTTTTGTCTGTAAAATGTCAGTAAATATTGATTGAAATAATATAATTTCCCACAGCCCAAGTTGATGTCTTCAAAATGTCTTATTTTGTTGGATCAACAGTCTAAAACCCAAAGATATTCAGTTTTCATAAAATTATCACATTTAAGAAGATTGAAATAGAAAATATTTGGTATTTTTGCAGAATGAAAACAATTATTTGGTTATCAAAACAGTCGCCGATTATTTTTTTGTCGATCAACTAATTGATTAGACAAGAGTTGCAGCTCTAGTCAGCCTCAAACCAAATGTGTCAGTTTTTATCAGTTGAAGCTCTATTATTGCACCAAGCAACTCACCCGAGGCCTCTTCCAAACCACACGTCCGATCCTGTTGCCCTGGTAAAAGAGCGAGTCATCAGTTGCGGGGAAGCGGGGGTCCTCAAAGAGCAGGCCACTCTGCAGGCACTGCCTCTTCAGGGTGGAGTACTGCTGCCCCTCGAAGGCCTTCACTGAAGTGAACATACTGCAGCCCTGAAGGACACGACCAAGATGACAAGAGTGGACACCAGTGAGACCGAACCAGTACACACACAGATACACATCATCATAGAGCCTGCTCTTCTATCACTGACTTTCACTCATTTTATAAACACTGTATTTCTCTCCAAAAGGCAACATCTGCTGGCATCTTTTAAACCACTTCTCCTCCCGAAAACTTCTGCTTCTTCCACTCACACGCACAGGCAGCTGACTGACAGCAGCATCCAGTAGACTTTAATACCTTAACAGTGAAAGCTCTCAGTGGAAATAAAAAAGTCGATGTGTGCGGCTGCCGTGAGCACAGCCTGGATTCACTGGGTCAAAATGATTAATCTGTCAATTCACTGATATCCTCTGGGGCCTAATTATCACTGCTATGCATTGAAGGAACCATGCAAACATTGATCAGCCCAGTACTGGCAGAGCATATGGAGGGACTGGTGAGTCAGGGCAGAGACACACTGAGATGGAGCTACTGAAGGGCTAATCAATGCTAGATAAACGACAAACCTTTCTTGCTTTTGTGTTAAATTTTATTTTATTACCTAGTGTTTCTCCATCAGAGATTAAACTGTAATAATTGTTGTTGAGTGGCCTGCTCTTTGAGGACCCCTGCTTCCCTGCAACTGTGATAATTGTTGTTACCACTATATTCATTTATATGCTAACGAGGCCGGATTACCAACTGGGCAAAGTGGGCAACTGTCCAGGGGCCCCAAAAGCCCTGGACTTACAATTTGGGTCGACATAATTTGATTACATAAACATTTGTTAGAAATTTGTACAACAGTTGAGCTAAAATGCACAACTGGCCTCCATCCTCCATCTTGTGATCCTGGTCTAGAGGAGGGTCAAAATCTAGTTTTAAAAAGGAAGAGTCTTAAAACAATAGTCAGGTACCCAAATGGACATTTACATAATGGAAAAGTAACGCACACCAAGGGTTGTAGTGAGGTGCTGATCACTGGAAGTAACACTCTGGCTCCATATGCATTTATCTTTTATTCAGATGATGTTTCGGCCCTCAAGCCTTCTTCAAGATCGACAAAGACTGTTGATGTCACTACTCTTACTACTCTCAAACCCAAATGAACATTGAAACAGGTTTTTCTTGCTGTAATCATTCCTCCTGTACATACTGGCTAATAAGAGATCCCTTCCTAATATGCTTTACATGACATTATACTGTGAGATGATGGAAACGTGTCAGGCCGTCATGATAAATTATTCTGAATGGCTTAATTTGAAAAGATATTTGAAGAGCAGAGGTGAGGATGGATGACACCGGAGGCATCACCTTTGTGAAGATGTGATAAAGGTCAAGACTTGTCAAGACCACATCTGCATGCAGATTGATACAGGCCTGCTGTCCTCAATGTTAATTTGAGTTAAGTCTGATTTATTTTAATTGAATCGCTAAGAAGCAACTAAATACTATAGAATTTATCTGACCAGTGGGTTAGCATTGTCTTCAAACCCTTAACTTTTATACACATTATAAAATGATGTGATATGATTGATTTATGGGTTATAGACACAAAACATAGTCAAATGAGTAACATGTCACAGTAAAAACACTTATTTCCAATATGGTCCCAAGATGTTAAAAAACAAAGAAACATAAAGAATATCAAGACATTTAAAGCTGGAGGACTGGTAAAAACGCTTTGATGGTCCACCAGCCCACTGGGATTTGTCCCAGTATGCCTGATGGCCAGTACACCACTAGCTGTAACCTACTGTTACAGCTGTAAAACAGTGGATAAATTGTTTTGAGCATCAAACAACCCCCGCTAAATGACTCGTTCCACTACCAGAATTTGATCCATTCAGTTCAATAACATTTGGAAAGTCTAGAAGAGCCGCACGATTAACGGCCAAACGGCCAGTGCGGGAATGTCGCACCCGACATGAAATTTAAAAACTCTGTATACTGTGAAATACAGAGAGATTTATCTGGCAGTGATAGACTTAATCAGCATTGTACAAACGTGATCTTTTCCAACCCTTAAAGTCATTTTAGTCGTCTAAACCACTGATTCCCAACCACTTGTACCCGAGAGATTGTAGAGTAGCTCAACTAATTTGAAAAATTTGAATTAAGGATTTGATTAAAAAATACATATTGAGTCAGCTATAACAATTAATTTAGATGTTATTGCAATTAAGAGTGTGTGAAAACTAGTTAGCAGGTGAGCAGAGGAGATGAAATAATTAACTAAAACTAATGGATGAATGATTGGAACGTGCAGCCTTTGCCACTCCATGTAGTTGTAGTTCAAATGCAAACTTGACCAAACCAAACTAAACATCGACAGTTCCATTGTATGAAAATATTGTAGAATCCACTGTTATATCCATTTTATATGATTATTAATTAAATTACATCCAGTTTGAAATTAATTCAAATGAACACATCTGGAACATAAATGGTGGTGTTGATGAAGGGGTACTTGAGTTAATCGGACTGGGCTGTGGGGGTACATCTTACAAAAAAGCTTGGGAACCACTGGTCTAAACTAAGCAGATCAGATTATATTGTTTTAAAGGAATATAGTAATACTTTAAAGTACTCAAGTTTTATCTCATATTCCTCCTGTTTTGTTGTCTCGGATGTGATTGTTGTAAATTAATGTGTTTTTTTGCATCTTTGTGACACCTATTGTACGCTGCCATTTTGGCCATGTGTTCTTTGTGAAAGAGATTAAGTATCTCAAGAGACTTCCCGGTTAAATAAAGGTTAAGTTAAATAAAATACAATTAAAAAATGGGTATGTTGTAATTACGGTGAACATTGCCACATTATACAAATTAAAGTTATACATGTGTTTTTTAGCACTAAGCACCACTATACTGTTGTTGGATATAAGCAATCAGTATGTTTTTTGGGTTAATTTAGCAATCTGTAATGATTTGGTAGTGCAAACGATAATGTGAATGCTAACGCTAGCTAATGCTAATTTGCGATCGTCATTTCCAGTAAGTACACAACGGCTGTGTTTGATTTGAGACAACACTACCCTGTCAAAATTTGCACACTACGCCAGTAATATATAGTGTACACAGTGTACTACATGAACGTGTACTAACAGAAGTATGTGATTTGAGACACAGCTCTGGTCAAATGGGTTGTTGATAAAGGCAAAAACAGCCTCCGACCTTTAGGTATGAGGGCTTGTTGTCAAGCTAACACATTCTGAACAAAACTGATATTGAATGCAAGACAGACACCAAAATCAAAGTGTAATCTACCGCTTGATGCACTTGAGACCTAGTAGGAGTCTGATTGCAATTGATGCTGTGCTCTAACAGAGAGTCAGGGGAGAGATGTTCAGATGATGTAGGAGGGATTGTTCCTCTAAAGCTTTTCAAACTCATATTTAACTCTCAGATGAATTATTCCTCTGATGTTGTCTGTCAGCCATGGAAAGAAGATGGACTGTGTTGAGAGGGAAATGCACACAGATGGACCGGTGCAGATGCTTCACATTTACACCAGGTGTTAACATGCAATATGTATCTGAATATGTTAACTGGATGAAGGGGGGGAAAGGAAGTAAATGCACACATAGCAATCAGACTGGATCGGTTTTCCAATGCTTCAAAATAATTCTGGAGGCTGTAATCATACCCAGCGTAATACCCTTTGATGTATTATTGGTATATTTATAATTTGATATATTATTTGTCCCCTAATAAACAGAAACAGGAGTCAAATGGATTGCTGAACCAAACCAATGACCCAGGATTTCCATAACTTTGACCCAGAATGGTCTCAATAATGTACAGTCCCATATACAATGTAGGAAAGTTCCCATTTCCATTTGGTACGGCCAACACAAATTACCCCTCACCAGTTTCATTCTGTGGAGTCGATGATAGTGTCTCTTATATTGTGTAGACTTCGCTTTTGCTTCCTTTACATATTTTCCACATTCCGCAAAGATCTTCAATTATTCCCCCCTCTTCAAATCCTCTTCTCAAATCTCTGCCACTGTGATCACATTCTTAAGAAAAACTTCTGTCCAACATGTTGAAAGGTCACCTAACTCTGCCTCTTCCTGTTATCTCAAGCTGTCTGTCAAAAAGCCAAAGACGAGTTCTTTCTCGACAAAGGAAAAAGAAGAAAAGCCCCATTCAGCAGTATCACTTTGCGGTTCAGGAGGCTCTCAAGCAACTGCTACAAGGTGCAAGACCAGGTCATGGGACCAACAGTGGTAGAGGTAGCTGAGGTAGCATTAGTGCTAGCATCTGTTTACCTTCTTACAGTATAAGTAACATTAGCCTAGTTAGCAAGGTACATAAAAAGTAGCCTACAGATGCCTTGAGCTGTTCTGTCATGTGACCCTCTCCTTGCACATCCCTCGAGAATACTCTGCATCACTTCACTTGACCTGAGACACAAAGTCCACAGATTTCACCTACCTAATTTGCGTATTGGAATCAGATCATAATGCAGAAACAAGATAATGAGAACGCCTACATATTATACCAAGTGTAAAAACGCCCCAAGATCTATGTCATTATCCCGATAATGCATCCAGATACAGATCACATGTTCATACCAGATGGAGGTCTAAGATCCTGAACAATTCCACAAAGACACGACTGAATCAAGGAAGTCATGATCGAATGTAACTTGTCCAAAGATAGATTTTTTTCCCCTTTTTTTTGACAGAAAAAAACTAAATAAAAAAGGAACAATTTGTGCAAACAGCTTTTTTGTTCTTTGAACTTTGACTTTAGTTGCATGCACCCCAGTCTCCCTTTTTGTTTTTGGATTACTGCTTTTCACTTTAACGTCTTTTTACCAGAAGATCAGTTGTACAGCGATTGGTCAAAAGCTTCTGCCAAATGAATAAATGAAAATTTAAGATTACAGCAATCTAAGTTCAACTCTTTTTAATAGACTTAATAGGATATAACAACATAAAGTAGAAAAAAACCATGATGAACATATATTTAGTGGACATTAAGTCTCTTAATGCCACATTACTACCAAGCAGCACTATCAAATTAAGTTTTTTCTAACTGAGCTGACCTGTTCACCCTCAAGCGGTGCTCAATGACATCTAATATCTGGGGAAATTTAAACGAACTGAAAATAAAGGGACGCCAATTCAAAAGGACAACAGGAGCAACATGACATCTGACTACGGCACCTTTCAAATATCATTAACTTGAAGCCATAAAGAACAAACTTTTCCTGACATTCAGAGGAGAAAAAAAAAAAAAATCAGATCGAATTCTTTCAGTCATGTGACATGCTGAACCCAAACAGGAAATATAACTATAGTCTATGGAGCTGCATTGTAAAACTCATGTCTGCACCCCCTACAGCAGACTTCCAACACCAATTTAAATGCAGTAATTATAAACTCAAAGGTTAAAAACTCTCTTTGATCAAATGTGCGTTTATCTTTATCCTGACAAATGTTGGAGACGGTCCACGAGCGTAGGTCACAAATAATACCTGGTCCATGTTGTTGCCATTAACTGAAGCCTTGAGTCTGCACAGTATTTGACCTTAATTAAAGAAAACATCCAGTAACTTTTATTCAGAGGAATTAGCAAACTAGCTGACTCCTGAGTGAGTGAGAAAGTAAATTCCTGGGGGAATGAGGAGGTCGCAGTTGGAAGCTAAATCTGACAGATGGCCTGGTGTCTTGGCTCGTGACTGCGATGGGGAAAACCATGCTGTCATCTGGCCTGTGTGGACGGCCAACAGCTTCACCTGCAGAGACTGAATCCTAAGAAGCTTCTGTGCTGGATGCCTTTAATACTGTGGCAAACACAACAATAAGCACTGCTCTGAGTTAAAGAAAGAAAGGTTACTTTTAGGATAAACAACATAAACACAGTATTATCCTAAAACATTCCATGAAATTCTGATCCCAATCATCCAACGTAGGGCTGCATATAAAGATTATTCTCATTATTGATCAATCTGCAGATTATTTTCTCAATTAATCATTTTATCTGTAAAATCTCAGAAAATTGTGAAAAATGCCCACTATAATAATATTTTGTAGAGCTCATGGTGACGTCTTCAAATGTCTTTTTCTGTCTAATCAACAGTCCAAAATCCAATGACATATAATGTGTGATAGCAAACTGAACTGATAGCAAACTGTGTCATAATTTATGACTCAAATCTTCACATTTGAGAAGCTCCAACCAGCAAATTTCAAATTTTTGCTTAAAAATGACAAAAACAATTATTCAGTTATCAAAATGGTTGCCGACTAATCAATTAATTGACTAATCGTAGCAGCTCTAATCCAACGTTCTAGTCTTACCCAGCACTGTTGTTGCTAAAGCTCAGAGCTTCCATAATATCATTAAAGATGCATTATCTCATTTTTGGCCACTTTAGGACAGTGAAATAAGCTGTAAACAGAACATCTGACTTATTATCACCTAATACAACCGATATGGCATACATGTTAGCAAACTGTTGCCTATTTACACATCCATCAAATATAGAGCAACATTAGGGTCAATTTGGAGTCTTGTCTCTGTCCATCTGATGACTCCAAGTCCAATATTCACTCTCTTATAGCTCTGTGCTGGTCTCCAAAGAAAAATGCTCTTCAGCTGCTAAATGCTCCACAATGTTCGCTAGCTAGTCGCTGACTTTGTCTGCTGAGCAGGAAGCGGACAGCAGGATTTATAAGTCCTATTTGCTGGAAAAAGCTGCCTGCCGCTGCTGCTAAAAACAAGACTGATAAGAGTGGAGCAAGTTTGCAGGCTGGAAACCAAAACAATTAACTAAAAGACTGTCAATATAAAAAAAATATTGATTAGTGCAGCTTTAACGATTCTGACATTTCATACTGACCAGAGGCCAAAACATGTTTAACATCCCTTTATCTGGTTAAATAGTATTACCCATTTCCTCTGCAGGTATTTTTCATGATCTACTGAATAACTTTGACTGACTTTGTTCACTACTGTTGTTCCTGTTATGATTAATTAATTTAGACTTAATTATTTTCAAATTGCTAACATGTCTTACGAACTGTGCAGCATCTTGGGATGGCATGCGTCTCCTCCTCTAAATGAAAGTTATCCATGCTTGATGTTTCTACTCTGTGATGCACAGAAGTCTTAAACATTTCATACTTTGCCTGTTTCTTAAAAAAGAATAAAAAGTTACCAGTGTGTTAATTTCTCACTGTTTGGTAAATTTATTGCTGAAGTTTTCACACTATGTGAAAATCTTTGAGCTGTGATGATGTGAGCTGATATTAGTTTGATGACTTGACCCTTCCTGCAGCATGCATCACAATAAGCCACACAACTTTCACCAGTATATTAGTGGGCACAGATGCTTTAATGTGGAAAAAATGCAGTTGGACTGCAGACAGATGTTTGGGAAGATGTGATCTGTGATGATATAAGACTTTAGCTTTAATACAAGGGAGGAAACAAAACAGATGGGAAAGTATTGAAAGGAATAGAGTGAAAACATAATAAAAAAAAATAGCTGCACTGCAGGAAGAACTGGACTGCAACAGTCTGGCCAGCTTCAGACTACAAACTACTGGAGATTGCAAGTCGATCTATTAATCATGTAGTGGCTAAAAATGGCCAATTTGTTTGTGACATTTCTGGGATAATGAACAATTAAGACTTGGAGAGTGTGGATGTTGGCAAGATGGCATTCTCATCTTGCACCATACTAACTTATTTGATCACCAGTTCTAAGGAAACTGGAAAAAGAATGACAGCAATGCCTTAATGATGGTCATTTAAGATCTCAGTTAAGAGCTGCAACAATTAGTAGATTAATCAATTAGTCAATCAACAGAAAATTAATCAGCAATGATTTTGATAATCGAAGAATCATTTAAACTTTATTTTGTAGCAAAAAAAAAATCACTGTTTCCAGCCTCCCAAATGTGAATATTTTCTAGTTTTCATTCTCCTCTATGTTAATAAACTGATTGGTTTTTGGACTATGATCAGACAAAATAACATATTTTGAAGAGTATGCATGGGCTGTGGGAATTTTCTGGACATTTTACAAACCAATACAAATTATCTACCGATCAGGAAAATAATCAGTAGATTCATCGATCATGAAAAGTAATTGTTAGTTGCAGTCCTACCTCAGTTACAGATCATAAATGTTCCTGGAAGTTTATGTTTAGAGAAAAGGGTAACCGGAAGAAGTTTGAATTATGAAATATGACAAATAATCTGTTGCCTGAGGAAAAGATGTGCAGAGGAGAAAAAAAAAAGGATGCGATGAAAGTTGAAGAATTGATGATTCACAGATGATGCAGTCCCCCAAATAATCCAGTCATGATTCAGAAAATGACAGCTCCTACAGTGGAGAGAGGTGGAAAGCTGGAGGGAAGAGTCGACCCATCAATAATCAATACTCTGAGGAAAAAGGAGACAAAACAAAACAAAATGCCTCTTCCAACAGATGGAAACACTGTGGAATAATAGTGTGTTTCTAGCCATGTGTATTGATTATTACCTACAGTGCGACTCTAAAGCATTGATCGAGGATGACCAATAATTCATAATGCTTGTTTTCTCCTCATTTCTGACTCTGTGTGCAAAGCTTTTCAATAAATAAGTACTTTATTTACTTTGAAAAATATCACTAGTCAGTAATATCACTAACAAACACACTTCCCTTTATAAATCAAAGCCTTATGGTGTTGACATTATTGGTGTGTTTACACCTGAAACACACAGTGACATGTAGATGTAGAGACAAAGACTTCAGAAACTACAATCAATGAGGTGACAGAAGAACCAATCAAGAAGGAGCCTGAAATGAAACATTACTGCAGCTTCAGGGGAGTTTTGAGACACAGCAGCAACTAAGTGGAAAATCAATTCAAAGTTTTATATATATTTTTTTTTTGGATACGTGGAGGCGGAAACAAACTGAACACACCGCTGAGATATTAGCACCTTAAAAAGTTGATATGGCGAACTTGCTAGCAAACAGTTGGTTATTTACACAGGCAGCTGACTAAGGTAAGCCCAATATTCACTCTCCATTTAGCTCTGTTTTACTCTCCATTAACATCGGAGGTAAATCTGGTTCTTTAGCTGCTAAATGCTCCACTACGTTCAACTAGTAAGCTAGTCGCTAACTTTTTTTGGCAGCTGTTTGGTGCTGGGCAGCTAGCGTACAACAGGTTTTTGCTGAAAACGGCCGCCTGCCTTGGCTAGAAAAGACTATGAGAGCAGTAAGTGTGAACCAAAACAGTCAAGTTGTGGGCTATAAAACCAAAACAATGGGCTACAAAGACAATAAAACGCTCTATAAAGACAAGAGGAACTGCAGAGTTGGTGATCATTCTCTGTGGATTTGTCACTATGAACGACCTTTTCACATACAAGTAGTTTAAGTAGTCACATTATCCTTTGCCAATATAAAAATACTAACTAAAGGGGTTATTTTAGGTTAATTATGTTTAATTCCACTGCTTTCAATTATTTTTGTTTGCTTATTGTTCAGTTTACAATTATCTCAAATATGTACCATGCCCTTAATTATATGAATGTACACATTTTTGTCATTGGAGTCCAGAGATAATGATAATCTTAGAGTTGGAAGTCCAGGAATTCATAAAAATGTATTTTTCAGTAAAATGTCATGAATGTGTTCAAAATGTCAGACAATCTAAAATGGTGAGAAGTGATGTCAAGCATTACAGCAGGTGTACAAGTTACTTGATAAATAATATAAAACTGGTTGTTATAATTCCATCATCTGGCTGGCTAACTTTAAATTCCTGACTGAGAGGTGACAATTGTGACTGCAGGCCTTAAAGGGGAACCCCAGCAAAATACATCACAGTCTGTTCACAGATCTCGGGGAGTACAGTACTACTAGATATCTGAAAAAAGAGTTGTGAAAGTTATAAATGCTCTTGTATCTCCAGAGGAAGCTGTGTGAAATCTGATAAATTGTCTGAAGTGATGTCACTTGAGTTAGCGTCTGTTGGGACTACAAGTTTGAAAATGAAAAATCTGGGGGTATGAAGTTAAAAAGAAGTGAGGTTACTACATTTCTGTAGCCTGCTCCTAATCTCTGCTTGAGGCTAGCTACATTAGCCACTACTAGCATAACACGCCCGAATCTGTACAGTCGAGTGAGTCAAGTCAAGTAGCATTGTGGGTAATGTAGGCACCAGGTTTTGACAAGGAAAGAGAACACGTTGAATAAAACCAATTTTATCTCTGATTCTGTTGCATCGATTTTACTATTTTTTGTCATTGTGAGTCTGATAATGTTAGGGAGCGCAATGCTAAATCAGTGGAGTGACTCTTAATGGTTATCAGGATCTAGGTTAGGGAGGAGAAGAAAAAAACAGAATAAGACACTGAGGAAGAGGAGAAAGATCATAAAGAAAAAGTGCCAGATCTTATTCCCACATAGGGCATTAGCATGGCCATGAACAGCATTTATCTAAGAACAACATGGAGCACACTGCTTAGTACTGGCAGCAGTCACATCAGTATCAGTGAAGGCACTTGGGGAAGTACCATGGACAGCTCCTGTGTTACAACAGTGAAGGGGCAGAAGAGTTTAGCCCTCGACAGTCGGCCTTCTTTTCCTTTCTATCCAATCAATTGGTGAGAAAAAAAAGTTGTATCTAGGGAGGCAGTATCACCAGTGGATGATGATGTGCCAGCCTACACTTAAGCAATTTTCTCCACACACTCCCTGGCACTGTAGCATATTACAGGGAGAGCCTGTTACTTTAAGTGTTTTATTCTGGGTATGATCTAGCCATGTTGTTGCTAGTGACTCTAGGCAATGTAGTTTCTCTGAAGTGACAATTTCAATGCTGATGTACAGTGTGCATGCACGGGTCAGCCAGCAAGCTTTCGCATCAAAACACACAGACATGATACACATATTTTTAGATTCAGTATGACTTAGGAGTTGGTTTGCTCTAGTTTGAATCAGTGAACGAGTTGGTAAATCTGGTGCATTTTCCTCTCGGTTTCTTTTCACACAGCCAAAAATTCAAGCAAACCAAAATACATCACTACAAGCCACATGAGAACGTTCATTCCACTCGCTGTTCAGATGTGTCTGGGGTGGTTGCAAAAAGATAAATGACAAAAGAAGGTCCTATCTGCCCAAATATCAAAATGTTAATTAATGCAATGTACTTTGTTGCACTAGTCCATGTCCGACCTCATCCCAGTAAGCACATCTGGCTACGGGAGACTGGACAGTGACCACCTCCTCCAAGTG
The DNA here is from genome assembly GCF_914725855.1 of Thunnus albacares. Lineage (NCBI taxonomy): Eukaryota > Metazoa > Chordata > Actinopteri > Scombriformes > Scombridae > Thunnus > Thunnus albacares. The sequence goes on from NC_058118.1 coordinate 27,541,938, forward strand.
TCTTGGTACAGTTGTTTTGGTCGGCACCAGAGTACGATTGCTGTGTTCAGATGTGCCCAAACAAGTCACACCAAGAGGGATGATGAGCTAGTTCAATTCAACCAGACTAAAAATCGCAGGTCTGAAAACGCCCTCACACTTCGGGGATATCAGCATGTGTGATGTGCATCACAAATTAATAGAAATCATAGAAAAATTATTATTATTATTATTAGTAAGTAGTCTACACAACCCGATGTGGGAATCAGGCCTACCTCACTCACAAAGCTGTGCTTGCCTCACTAGTTGTGCACTGAATAGCAGTAGCCTTGTACAGGTGAAGCTGAAATAAATTCCTGTCTTTTATGAATGGAATGCAGCTTGTGCCGTATCTTCATGCAAGAATGGAGACAAACTCATAGCTCTCATTTAACATTTTGTTTTATTTTTTTTCCACATGCTCTTATCTAACGTTTTGTTTTATTTATTTATTTTTTTACATGCACAATAATGACTCATAATAACATAAAAGAAACTTCTCAGTCAAAAAAAGAAAGAAGTAAATTGGTTTAAATAACATTGCTTAAAAGAAGAAAAAAAAAAGAGCATGGCAAATGCCAGCCTTATGTGACAACAGAAAATGGCTATAAATAAACAAAACAGACTTTAGTTGTCTTAGTTGCCTTCTGGCCTTAGTTGCCAGAAATGTTGCTATCAAGAGTCAGTCAAACGGAACAGATACGCGGCTTCCTGCAAGGCATCTTTACATCAAATAAAACGTTAAGTAGACCATGTCGTTTAACAATGAATCCCATGACTAAAACCCTAAGGCTGAAATACTCACATTTGGTTAATGGGAGAAATTACATTTCCCCTCTGACACCAACTTCTTCACATCAGGCTTGACAGCTGTTAAGCTGTTAGGCTTATTGGCAAGCGGTCCTTCAAAGATTGGTTTGACAGTCAGTCCTCTCATGCGTCTTGATAGTGTTCATCTTTGAGAACGTACATTTGCATGTATAGTTTGACCCAAACATGGTGAGCACATACATAGCCAACGTCTTCAGTGTGCCATAGTCTTGGGAACAAACCACCCAAAAAGTGCTCAAGTTTTCAGCACCACCGAGAGCAGCTTTCATTTCATTGGAGGCCTGCATGTCAACTGGCACAACAGCATCACCTTTAACGGAGAATTCTGCACCTAGACTTATTGTGAATGGGTCATGCACAAATTCAGTGACATCCCTGCAAATGGCAGAGAAATTCTCCCTCAGCTGTGTGATGAATTTTTTCATATTCTCCGTGACGTTGCTCTCACCCACTGTCTTCAGGGTGTTGAAGTACAGCAGCCTCCCTGATAGCAAATCTGCTTGGAATAGATCAAGTTTGTTCCCAAAGGCATCAAGCTTTTCCATCATATCCACCACAGATTTTTCTTTCCCCTGTAGTTGCAGACTGAGTGCATTCAAATAGGAAAATATGTCTGCTAAAAATGCAATGTTGCACATGAATTCTCCGTCTTGCATGATGAGCAGGTGGTCAGCTGCTACTTTTGATTTACTTTGCTTCAAAAAACTCCACAACTTGATCCCTGAGTTCAATGAATCACTTCAAAGCTTTGCCCTTACTCAGCCAGCGCACGTCATAGTGGAGTAAGAGGTCATCGTGAGTAGCTTGAGATTCCAGCACCAACAGGCAATGCCACATAGTAGAATTCTGATGAAGTTAATTATCTTCATCGTTTTGTCAATAGCCTCTTTCACATCCCCACTTACTTTAGCGCACAGCACGCTTTGGTGAATGAGACAGTGAAGTACATTCGTTTTTTGGGGGTGACATTCTTAATTCTGCTCACCAGACCCCTGTTTTTTGCCAACCATTACAGGAGCACCATCTGTGACGATTAGGTTGACTTATTCTAATGACGAGCCATGATTTTTAAATAGCTCCTCCGGTTTTCCAAAGATGATGTCACCACTGGTTTTACCTTCCAGAGGAATCAAAGCCAACAGCTCTTCTTTGAAATCTTTCCCATCAAAATAACTCACAAAAACACACAACTGGGAGGTTTTTTGTGTTTTCAGTGGACTCGACAACAGCCAGGGATACGTGTTGAGCTTCCTTGACCCCATCAAATACAAGTCTCTGGACGTCCTCTGCCATGACATGGACACTGCAGGTGGTACTTGAAGCAGACAGAAGTTTTTGTTTAAGAGAGGCAACTGTCTTGTCCATAGATTTGTCAGTGGTAAGTTCCTCCAAAACAGTGACCATTCACTTAAAAACCTCAGGATTGGTAAATAGTTTATGTTTGGGGAGAACCCAGACAGCTTGAAGAGGTGCATTTGTTGACCTCTCTCATTCAGTTAAAGTTTGGTTAATAATTCTGTTGACATGGGAATATCCAGCTTTCAAGGGGCAAATTTTCTGCGATGGGCCTCTGACTGCTCAGGGTATGAGCTCTTTGAAAGTTGCATGCCTTGCGTGAGGGTGACACCTAGCATTGTATTCTTCTGCAAAAGTGATTGTTTCATTGCAAATGAGACACACAGATTTAGCTTTACTGAAAGTAGGCATGATGAATGCGTAATTATCAGTCCTTTCTTCATTAAAGCTGCGTTTTTCCACGTTAACTTTCCGTTTTAGGCTCTTTGCTTGCCTGACAAACAATTCAAAAAGGCTTTTCTTCCTGCAAATGTTTTCCACCAACCAGAGCACTGCATAATAGCGTCAAAAGCGGTTAAAGTTAGTACTATTTCCTGCCAATCAGGACACTGCCTTCTGCAAGAATTACAGATTTTAACGATCATTCCTCAGTGAACTTCTTCCTTGGCAGAGGACTGAGAGCATTTTCTAAGCTAATAAAAATAACATTAATTTAGTAAGAAAGTGAAATTATTAAACAATAATTAGGCTAATTAGGCTTTAATATTCCAGCCCCCACAGTGCCTGCTTCAAAAAATTCTGGCGCTTGGACAAATGTGGTTGATGACTCCTGCAGTAGACATTGGCTGCAATGTTATAAAATTAAAGATTGATACAAACACAAATATTAGACACAAACTACATGAATATCATATGCTATAATAATGATACCACCACGGGTAAAGAAGAAAAGAAACCACATCACTGCAAAGAATATTACAATGATTCGTTTATCAGATATCATGATTTTAACTGTGCACAAAACTGAGCGTCACATCATTATTGTGCGCAGCAGGCAGCAGCAGATTCTGGCAGCATGCTGGTCATAGATCAGGGAAGAGTGTGTTCGGGTGTTGGTGGGGGAGTGACTGATTGAGTCTGCTTCTGCTGACAGACTGATTACACTCAGAGAAGTGAACAGGGAGCAGTAATGCACCAGTATACGGAGGGGGGGGGAAAGAGAGGGAGAGACAGGGAGGGGTGCGGCAGACCATCCCTCATCCACCCCCCCCCCCTCCTGCATCAGGGAGGAGGGCTATCCCAGCTTCCCTTCCTCCCAGCATCGTGATCTCCTCTCTGCAGTATCTTCTCCCGTTGCCAACTCCTGTAGGCTTGGCCATGACATACAACACTTCCTCTGAAATTCTCTTTCCTCTGCTTACAAGTCCATTATGGTCGATTCTTCCACTTAAATTCCTGCTAACACATGATCTCCCATAGATTTGAATGGCATTATTGCCCAGAGTGGTCGGATACGCCACTTAGATTAGTTTATGTGAGGGAAAGCAGACCTAATCTTACAACAAATTATCAAAAGATGCTGTCTAGATATCAACTTTTAAATTATTTTATTGCTATTGCTAGTATGTACTCATTATTGGACTCACATCTAGTCCTTGTAACAGTGATGCACAGATTCTTCTTGTGGTTCAATCATTGTTGGTGTGGACATTGTTTTTTTCTCTCTCTAATGAACAATAAAGTCAGATAGGCACGTATTAGGCTTATTTTCATTACTGATCAATCTGCTGATTATATTATATTCTCAAAAAATGTCAGAAAATAGTGAAAAATGTTTGTTGTAACATCCCACAGTCTTGCTGATCAGTTTTCCTGTGAGATTGAAACAAAATAGAGCTATGTGTCTCTGTTTGATAAGAATTAACTTTAAAGACGTATGTGGGAACATTACTGCTGTTATTTTAGCTGTGGATTTAGAGCTGCAACGATTAATCGATTAGTCGATCGACAGAAAACTCACGGACAACTATTTTGATAATCAAATAATTGTTTGAGTCATTTTTTGAAGCAAATGTGGCAGAAATATGCAGGTGTCAGCTTCTCAAATGTGAAAATTCGATGCTTTTCTTTGTCATATGTGACAGTAAACTGATGTTCTTTGTGCTGAAGACATTTGAAGACATCACTTTTTTTTACTATTTACTGATATTTTACAGACAAAGCGAATCATTCTTTAATTCAGAAAATAATCAGCAAAACTAACTGATAATGTAAATAATAGTTAGTTGCAGCCCTAATCAGACTGGACTGTATATAATTCAACATGATAAGAGGTGAGATAACAGTAGTGAAAATCAAATCTGTTACTAAAACTGCCATTCTTGAAAGTTTTCTGACAATTTATAGTGATTTCAGACCCCCACGTAAACCCATACTTATAGGGGTTTACTCCAGTCTCAGGACTCCACTTTTGGCAGCATTATCCTTGGCAAGTAGCCTGATCTGGGGCTTACACATGGGGCATAGACTATTAATGTGCCTTCAGTCCCCTCTCGGTGCTCTGCAGAACAATACACTCCTGAAATTATTAATTTATTACTCCAACCATTCTCACGCACAGGAAAACAGGCTCCAAAGCATCACACGGAGGCAGCAAAAGGCACAAAGACAACGAGAAAGTCCCTGTTTGATGTCAGCTGACACCAAAAACTTGCAAAGCCTTTTAACCATCATTGATGACTGATTACTGTTTATTCGGAGCAATATTTTTGTTTTGTTCAAAAACTATGAGCTTGAACGCTTCTCTGATGTTATTTTCAGATATGGCTTCCTTATAGATTTATGTCAACTGTGGCTTTCTCATTGCTGTACAATGAAATAATGAAAAGAAGATCATTTTTTTGGACATATTTAGTAAGGTTTAGTAAATCGCTAAAGCCAATTAACGCCCTTATATTCTAATGACTGGGAAAACAAGCAAAGCAGCATACAAGCACAAACAGTAAAGCGGGAACTGCGGTTCTGATATCCGATATATGCCGCTATTTTTGCGCAAAAATAAAAAAAAAAACCGTCCAGTCCGTTTTATAAACATGCCTCTCACCCCTACCCTCACCTCCCGGTATCGCCTCAGCAACCCCGGTCAGAGAGGCCATATAAACCCACACGGCTACGGTAAGTAAGTAATAGGATCTCGGATCTGCTGAGATTTAACAAGCCGTTTCGTGCTGCTCTTCGACCGCCGCCTCTCCATCTCCAGCAGCCCTTCAAAAAAAGCACCTGCTTGCCCAGGAAGCAGTACGAACCGGTTTCACGGCACGGTTACCTGAACTGAGGCCTCTCCGGTGGCAACGTGGTTCTCTCTCTGATCCTCCTCCGGGGGTCCAGCCGGTCCGGCTCTCACTCTCCTGGGGCTGCTGGGATTCCTCACCACGCTCTCCCTGGTACCTGGCGGAGCTCCTCTCTCTCCTCTCCTCACCCGAGCAGCGTCAAGCCGCCGCGGAGTGGAGCAGCTGCAGAACAGGAAGCTCTCTTCTTCTGGTTTTCAAAAGAAAGCATTTGTGAACAGTTTTGTAAACGTTTGCAACTGTCTTCATGAAATTTCTACGCTGAAATGTTTAAATAACTTTAAGAGGTACGTCTGAGATGCAGGTTGGAAAGCATCACTTCAGTCTGGAGAAAGGAAGATCCTGCACTCCGCTCCTGCTCAGCATCACAATTTATTGATTATACTAACGTTTTAGTCCCTCTGGACCTTCGTCAAGAATATTTTAGACTATTGTGGTGGAAAACTGCCTTTCCATGAATAGGTCAGTAATTGTGCAAAGATAACATTTACGTCAATAAGAGATAGTTCCCAAGGGAGGATCAGTAATGTCACATTTTAATTTTCTGTGTGTAATGAGTGAAGGCTGCTGGGCCATGTGTATTGTGAGAAATGGCGGAAATGTTAGAGAAGTATGAGACACCTTTGTTTTCTGAGATGAGTCATGTTTGGATTATTATCAAAGTGTTAAGATCAAGCAAGGTGGGATTCAGCAAATAAGCTCCACATTAGGAGGAGTTATGAGAGGTTTATAATTTAATGTTTTATTATTTTTCATCAGGTTATTTTGTCCATTTTGGGTCAAAGCCTCAGTTTGCTCTGTATTTCACTTTGATGCACAGTAAACCTATTCACTTTGAACTCTCTCAGCTTCCAGTGTATTCTTTTGAGTCTTTTTCATAACAAGTGGCCCATCTGAAGATTTCCTCGCGACACCTGTAAAGCTGCACGACAACACTTACTGTTTGTTGATGGAAGAAGTAACCATATAATTCAATTTGAAGCACGATTACTTTCAGAGTCAAGAAAGTTCAATAACTGTGCAAATACAAGGAAAAAAAATCAATAAATAAAAAATAAAGTAATAAAAGAAACATTTAAGGAATCAAAAGTACATGAAAATCAATCATAATGTGATTGTTTAATATAAACAATCACAAACAGTGCAAATTGTTAGTTGAGGTAGACGAAGCAATCGAACATTATAAAAAGAAATGCTCAGCAAAAACCTGCTGTATGTTTTGAATATCCCTCACCCACTGTAAGCTTGTAGGAAACTAATTGAGCACATGGATGGACGATTCAGAAGTGGATCAAGCTTTTCAAAGGTTTTATGGAAGTTGGATAACCACTGGCATCCACTGTAACAGAAAAATCCATCATATAGGAGGAAGTTACAAACATGTCCAAGCTACCTTTCAAGCTTACAAGGTGTTTTATACCAAAACATACTTCAGGTTTCCACCTGAGTATTCCTTTAAATTATTGTAATTTCTCTTTATCAAAAAAAGAACTTAAGTAATAACAGACTGACAGAAGCAGATCCACATATGTACCTTTACTATATGTACTCCCAACAATTTCAATTTAATGTTTTATGATTTTTCATTAGGTTCTTTATCCCAAGACTGAGGCCTCGGTTTGCTTTGTATTGCTCTTTATGCAGAGTAAACTTATTCACATTGAACTCTACCAGCTTCCAGTTGTATTTCTTTGAGTCTTTCTCTTATAAGTTTTGAGTTTAATACTAAGTTGTGGTCGACCTGAAGATTTATTGGCCCATCTGAAGATTTCCCACGACACTATTCTTACAACAATGATCTTAACTAATGCTCCTCCCATTCTGTCTGCACAGGTGTGGGACAATTATTAATCTCCTGTTGGAGTGTCTCTCAGTAATTGACAGTGACATCACATTATCACATTAAAAGAAAAACAGAAACAAGCGACACATACTTATATCTATTTACAAGAATATTTACAGAAATCGCATATCTAATGAATGAAAACATCGGCCTTGCAGCTTTCATAAGTCATTCAAAGTTGTGCAATCATATGAAATACTTGTATCTTGAGTGCACCATAAATAGATCTATTTGATCCCAGAGTTCCTTAGAGCATGACATGCCATGGAAAGAAGCTCAAGAGAACTTCTTCAAATGTCTTGTTTTGTCTGATCAACAGTCCCAAACCCCAAGATATTCAATTTACAGTGATATAGCATAGAGAAAAGCAGCAAATCTGTATATTTGAGAAGCTGAAAGCAACACATTTTTGGTGTTTTTTCTTTAAGAAAATAGTGAAACAATTATATAAAATTATATAAAAATATAATTGCTGATTAATTTTCCTCCAATTAACTTTATCAACTAAACATTGTAGCGCTACTTCAAACCCTGCCTGTATTACATTTCTCACATTTTTACTTGGCTGTAAACTAATCAAAAGTTCATATTCATGTGTTTGGTGCACATCTAGGACTAAAGAGGCCTAAATCACCTGACTCACCAAAAAGCAGCTATTGTATTGGTCAGATAAAAAGTTACATTTTGTATTTAAAAAGTCACTTAAGCATTTCATTGAAGTCCTTGTTAACTGGAATAATTAGGAATTAGGACTGTAACACGAACTAGAAAATGCATACGAATGCTGACAGCTGAAATGAATCGCAAACGATTGCAGAAAATGCAGAAATCTGAAATGAATTTTATTTTTTTAAAAGCTGAAAACTCAAATGCATTGCACTGCACTGCTGAAAAACCTGGGAAACTGGAAACTGAACTCTGTTACCTAAAGAAGCTAAGAGTTGAAATACATTGATAGAAAAGCTGGAAGATAAACTTTAATACTTTCAAAGATGGAAGTTGGAATAAATTGCCTGAAAAGACTGAAAGAACAAATGTTTTGTTTTAATATCACACAGATGAACTGAATCGCTAAACATGTTGGAACAGAAAAGGCATTGGCCCAAAGAACTGAGAGTTGCAAAGCATTAATGAAAATGCAGAAATGTGAAATGAATTGCTAGAACTGGAAGCTAAACTGCATTATCTAAGGAGTCTATGAGTTGAAATGCATTGCTATTGCTATGCTATGCATTGCTAAATTATTGAAAAAACTTAATATTTTAAAAAAGTATAAACGGTAGAAAAAAGTTAAATGGATGCATAAATGTCTGAAGGACTACTTTTACTGCAATACATTAACTACATAAAGCTCATAATACTTATGAACTTTTACTTCGGTAGGATTTTTCATGCAGGAGCATTTGTACTTTATTGATACTTTTACTTAAGTAAAGGATTTGAATACTTCTTCCACCACTGGGTGCCTGGGTATTTTCCATGGATGTAATTATTATTATTATTATTATTATTATTATTATTATTATTATTATTATTATTAGTAGTAGTAGTAGTAGTAGTAGTAGTAGTAGTAGTAGTAGTAGTGGTAGTAGTATACACCCATGGTATTTTACCATCCTTTTTTGTGTTAATGAATTGGTTTCCATTGGTACACACACGCTCCCAAATCCATTTTATTTTGAAGGCGTAAGCAGGAAGTGTTACGTTTCCTGTGCCAGTACATGATAGCGGTCCTCACCTCAAGCGAGAGAGGAGGCTGCGCGTGGATGTGAGAGTGGGGTGGGTTGGGGGAGCTGCAGACTGAGCATGCGCCGAGCCACCAGGCCTGCTGTAATCCCCTTTGTCACAAATAACAGGAGGATGCGATATGCTGTAATTAAGAAAATCTATCTGCCTAATTACAGCCTTCCAGTTTGTGCTGCTTATATCTGAAAAATAAACACTATCCGTTTTATTTTATTTTTTATATTTCTGTTTGAGAAATGCAAATATCAGCAAAAACAATGATTGGAAGCTTTTGGATATGGGATAAGAGAGACTGGATGCTGCTTTAGGATATGAACATAATGTGATGTTACATTCATTGGTGGACATTATTATTATTATTATTATTATTATTATTATTATTATTTGATGCTACTTTATACTTCCACTCCACTACGTTTCAGAGGGAAACATTGTACTTTCTGCTCCACTACATTTATCTGACAGCTTTAGTTACTTTTCAGACGACATGAAATACGTTGAGTTTCTATATTTAAGAGTTATTTAAGATTAAACCAGCGGTTGCCAAACTTCACATATGATCAGCGTGTAGTTGTGTCTCCTTGTCATGTTTCAGATGTCTGTGAGATGTTGCTCCTCTAAACTTTGTTTCAAATAAATAAAACCCAAAGAGGTAAAACTCCAGTATTTCACAAAAAAACGCAAGTATGAAAGAAAAGTTCTGGAAAATAAAATCAAAATGTTTGTATCAGAACTTTGTTTTTTCTTCATTCTTACACAAACTATCATCTCACAATCACTCAGTTTTATCTTGTGACTCTTATAAAATCCTGAAGATCAAATAATCATAAAATGCTGCAGTCAGTATTAATATTTTTCTTTATTTATTTAATACAGTCACAGTGATTTTCTGCAAAACCACTACTTTTCCTTTAATACTTAAAAAAGTTTTGTTCGAGGTCATCCAAATATGGTATGTACCAAGTTTGGTGACGACAGGATGAAATATGCACAATAAGAAGCACAAACTGTGTTTACCAAAAAATGTGAGATAGCAGAAACATTTTATTGGCACAAATATCTCCATCGATTGATTTCAGCCAAGAATCCCACAGTTGCTTGCAGCAATCTCACAATAACAATTTTTTTTATTCAACCAATGAAACTGGGTCACATATTCATTACTATTGTTTGACTCGCATCACAGGATTTACTGTGTTGCTAAAAGTCAGAGGAGCAGGTCTCTTTAAAACGGCCCCTGTAACACACAATGACGTCATAGTTTGGATTGTTTTAATGGTGATCAGAGAGAAAACCATCCGACTCCCCTGACACACGTTTTAAAAAGACACACAATGGCCTCCATCATGTAAAATTGTCCAGAACAAAAAGTCGGGGATGTTCATGGAAAGCAGGTTGTTGTTGTTGTTGTTGTTGTTGTTGTACACAGCCCCTCCGCCTGCCTTTCACACTAACCACAGGGCCCAGTGGAGTGTGCTGGTGTGACTTTGCTCTCAGGCTCTACTGACGGATGAAACTGTCGCTCTGACATGTGAGAGAGAAAAAAAGGGAGATGGTGGGTGATAAAGGTCATGGGTCACATCAGCGCTGACAGGATTTCCCGTCGGCATTTGTATTTTGTTTGACATATTTTAATGTTGGAGTTCAGTTTCAGCCTACTTAGTTTTTCAATTGAGGAGTATGAAGTTTCAGTATTTTGTAAGTATTGTAAAGACGGATACTACAGTATATTGTCCAGAATGATACCCACAACACAGGAAGACTTTCATGTCAAATTTTCTGACTATCATGATGTAACATGTTCACAAATCCTCTGTTTTGTTAAGATTATGAAATACAGATTCAGATATGACCTTATTATGAGAAATACTGATCACCTTGAGTTCACACTTAAATGACTGTGTTTGTCTCCCAGAAAGCTTGTGTACCAAGTTTAATTTTATTACAGACAACAAAATTGTAGTTCACCTCTTGGTGCTACTTGGACACATCATCAGTGATGAACCCGAGGTCATAGGGTGTTTCGGGTCTTAGATCATCAGACACCCTCGCCCGGGCGACCCAGTCAGGGGTGATCTGCCCCCGACTTGTGTCCAAGTGGCCCACTACTCCAAGGATCCCTCCTCCGGATTCACAGCCATCTTGAGGCTTTCTCCGCAGCCTCTATGATGTTCTTGATGGCTCTTTTGCACAGCTGGCCTTTTACTCCAAGGAGTTTGAGGATTCGGTGTAATGACTGGCCAGCGAAACCCCTGCAGCCCACCTCAACTGGTTCACCGCGGGCCTTCCAGCCTTTGCTCCTGCACTCCGACACCAGCTCAGCGTATTTGGCTCATTAGCCTCCTCAATCCGGTCTTCCCAGGGGACAGTAAGCTCTACCAGAACCACTTGCTTCGTTGACTCTGATGTTAACACCATGTCTGGACGGAGTGGAGTGGCTGAGCTGCTTTCCCAGGTTGACTTGGAGCCTCCAGTCCTGTGCAGTGGTGAGAAGCCCTCCGGAGGAACTTGGCTGATGTCGTGCCTTCTCCCCAGCTCTGATGAAGGTAATGGATTGCTTGGGGGTGTGCTGGTACTTGCTGAAATATCATGTTATAATGTTACTGTAGCGCCAACTGTGGCTGCATGTACAATATTCCCAAATTTGGTTGCAATCGAATTTAGCATTGAAGAATTATGGCTCGTTAAGTGCATCAGGCCACGCCTTCAAAATTTTGGTAACTAATTACGTACAAACGATACGTGATACCCAAAAACGAACTCATAAGTCTTGTTTGGGGTCATCTAAATATAATATGTTTGGTGAAGATTAGATGAAATATGTGCCAAAAGAAGCAAAAGATGCGTTTACCAAAAAATCCAAAATGGTGGAAACATTTATAGGCGTGGCCTGTATCAGTTTTGCTACACCTCACGGTTCATGAGTTATTAGCCAAACGTAAAACATGTAATAACTGACCACATGGTGGCGCTATAGGTACCATGTTTTAATATGTTATGCATTTCCACATGGGACACCTGTCCATGAAGTATGAATACTTCTTTTAGTTTTTTAGATTTCAGCTTTCATACTGAGATGGATCACTCCTCCCATAAACCACCATTAGGAATTTTAATATATATATTTTTTAATTACATAAAATTAGTGGACTATGTTAGAAAAAAGAAAAATAATAGCAAACATCTCCTGAAGAAGACGCACACTTGGCTGACTGACATCTCGCCTCTCCCTCCATTTGTCATTGTTTTAAAAAATCTTAATTGTATTACATGCAAATGAAGACATTTGACTTTTGCTCATTATCTATTCATAAGAGAAAATGAACAGAACATTAGTGGGTCACCAGATGAGGGAGAGGAGGGAGAGGAGAGGGAGGGGTGAGACAGACAGTGATGATCAGTATACGGAGTTAAAGAGAACAGGCAGCTTCACACACACTGTTGTTAGTTTGGCTTAGAAACTCCATTTGAACACCAAAACGTGCATCTTCTTCAGGAGATGTATGCTATTACTTTTATTTTTTCTAGTATATTCCAATGATTTTATATAACTTTATGATTGTATATGTTTTTATATAATAAGTGTGATTGCTGCAAGCCTTGCCCTACAGTATTATAGGGATGAAAGGATTGTTTTTAGTACAATCCCAAAAGTTAAGAGACGTCAGAGTGCTGTGATGTAAAGCTGCCTGTTCTCTTTTACTCTGGGGAGCACAGATAAGCATGCAGTGTATGATTGCAACCTTGTCTCTGGAACTATCCTCATAATTGTATTGTTTGTATTTTGCAGCAGGAGGGCGAGATAGATATGGCTGATTGGTGCGATCCACTTCAGCCCTGAGAGCGTCTCTGTTGTAGTCGAAGATGAAAGTGTTGGGAGTGGTCTCCCCAGGTTGGCTGATGCCTTTGTACTGCTGTTTGGCTGAATGAATGCATTGCATTTAAACTATCCTCAGAAACTCTTTCAAACTTTTATCCAGAAAATACTTATGTGTTTTGATGATAGTAAACGACTGAAACAGTTCCTACTGAAAATGACTTGTTGAAAGAGTGAACCAAGCCACAAGTTTGACTGCACACATGTGCTATAAAGGTACATATGTGGATCTGCTTCTGTCAGTCTGTTATTACTTAAGTTCTATTTTGATAAAGAGAAATTATATAATAATAATCTAATAATAATAATAATCTAATAATATTAATCCTCTTCTCATGTAATTTATATGATCAAATGTTGTTGTGGGTTATGTTGGTAAGACATCACGTTCATTAAAACAGAGAATAAGTGAACACAAGAGCTCCATAAGGAGAAATGATGGCGATTACCCAACAGCAGTACCTCAAACATGACATCTTATCATTCAGGTTCCAGGGTATCGATAAGGTGACTCTGCCAGAGAGAGGTCGTCACCTTGATGGACTTCTTAATAGAATAGAAGTATACTGGATATTTAATTTGTAAACTTCATCCCCCAAAAAATGAACCGAAGAGATTCCATGGCATGTCATGCTCGAAGGAACTCTAGGATCAAATAGATCTATTTATGGTGCACTCAAGATACAAGTATTTCATATGATTGCACAACTTTGAATGACTTATGAAAGCAGCAAGGCCGATATTTTCATTCATTAGATATGCAATTTCTGTAAATATTCTTGTAAATATATATAAGTATGTGTCGCTTGTTTCTGTTTTTCTTTTAATGTGATAATGTGATGTCACTGTCAATTACTGAGAGACACTCCAACAGGAGATTAATAATTGTCCCACACCTGTGCAGACAGAATGGGTGGAGCATTAGTTAAGATCATTGTTGTAAGAATAGTGTCGTGGGAAATCTTCAGATGGGCCAATAAATCTTCAGGTCGACCACAACTTAGTATTAAACTCAAAACTTATAAGAGAAAGACTCAAAGAAATACACTGGGAGCTGGTAGAGTTCAATGTGAATAAGTTTACTCTGAATAAAGAGCAATACAAAGCAAACCGAGGCCTCGATCCCGGGATAAAGAACCTAATGAAAAATCATAAAACATTAAATTGAAATTGTTGGGAGTACATATAGTAAAGGTACATATGTGGATCTGCTTCTGTCAGTCTGTTATTACTTAAGTTCTTTTTTTGATAAAGAGAAATTACAATAATTTAAAGGAATACTCAGGTGGAAACCTGAAGTATGTTTTGGTATAAAACACCTTGTAAGCTTGAAAGGTAGCTTGGACATGTTTGTAACTTCCTCCTATATGATGGATTTTTCTGTTACAGTGGATGCCAGTGGTTATCCAACTTCCATAAAACCTTTGAAAAGCTTGATCCACTTCTGAATCGTCCATCCATGTGCTCAATTAGTTTCCTACAAGCTTACAGTGGGTGAGGGATATTCAAAACATACAGCAGGTTTTTGCTGAGCATTTCTTTTTATAATGTTCGATTGCTTCGTCTACCTCAACTAACAATTTGCACTGTTTGTGATTGTTTATATTAAACAATCACATGATGATTGATTTTCATGTACTTTTGATTCCTTAAATGTTTCTTTTATTACTTTATTTTTTATTTATTGATTTTTTTTCCTTGTATTTGCACAGTTAATAAACTTTCTTGACTCTGAAAGTAATCGTGCTTCAAATTGAATTATATGGTTACTTCTTCCATCAACAAACAGTAAGTGTTGTCGTGCAGCTTTACAGGTGTCGCGAGGAAATCTTCAGATGGGCCAGAGATCTTCAGGTCACCCACAACTCAGATATTAATTTACCAATTGTTATGAAAAAGACTCAAAAGAATACACTGGAAGCTGAGAGAGTTCAAAGTGAATAGGTTTACTGTGCATCAAAGTGAAATACAGAGCAAACTGAGGCTTTGACCCAAAATGGACAAAATAACCTGATGAAAAATAATAAAACATTAAATTATAAACCTCTCATAACTCCTCCTAATGTGGAGCTTATTTGCTGAATCCCACTTTGCTTGATCTTAACACTTTGATAATAATCCAGACATGACTCATCTCAGAAAACAACGGTGTCTCAGACTTCTCTAACATTTCCGCCATTTCTCACAATACACATGGCCCAGCAGCCTTCACTCATTACACACAGAAAATTAAAATGTGACATTACTGATCCTCCCTTGGGAACTATCTCTTATTGACATAAATGTTATCTTTGCACAATTAATGGCCTTTCCATGGAAAGGCAGTTTTCCACCACACAGGTGTTAGAAGTGTTGCCTATAAAACTAATCAGGCCATTACGTTTTACTTTTTGTTTCTCATTTAAATGGCACTACTCATGTGAGATTAGGGCTGCAACTAACAATTGTTTTTTAGTATTGATTAATCTGTCGATTATTTTCTCTGTTTAATCAAGAAATTGTTTGATTTATAAAATGTAGCAAGAAAAAAAGCAATCGTAATTTCTAAAGATTGCTTGTCCGACCAACAGTCTAAACCCCAAAGTATTTAATTTGCTATCATAAAAGATAAAGATAAGCAGCAAATCTCACAATTGAGAAGCTGTAACTAGTGAATGTTTGAAATAATTGCCTAAAAAGTAACTGAAAACAATCAATTGATTATCAAAATAGTTGCTGATTCATTTTCCTACAATCAATTTATCATTTCAGCTCAGTGTAAAATGTGCCTCTCCTGTTTTCAGCCTGATGTTGGAGATGCTCGTCAGCGTGAAACACTCGGTTGCTCCTGCGGAAAAATACTGTAGTTTTACAAGAGATGTTTCAGTCTCTGATAATGACTGTTTATGCTTTTTAAAAGTCAAAACACAGAGTTTGAAGGAAGAGAGAATCTGTAGGTTTAAGAAACAGGAGAGATCACCTGCAGTTTGTATTGGAGTGGCATCATTTTAGAGTCAACACTGTGGGAGTGAGACGCGTTTAGAATATTTTTTTTCTGGTCTAAAAACTCTGCTCTCCCCTCTGCCTGATCACATGCTGCACACTGCAGGTGCAGCAATCACACAGTAAGAAATTGTCCATGATGATTGAATTTTGATGGCTAAACACACTCTAGGTTTAATGTTGTGCTATTTACTGAAAGTTTGCTGTTATTTTTATTTGTTTTATTTCACTGCCTATATGTATATATTTTGTTATTTTAAAATAAAAAAATAAACTAATCTAATCTTATGACTTGATGTACAAGTTTCATGTATTTTTTATGTTTTATATAAGTTAGTCTGTGTGCTTAAAGGACGGGTTCACAATTTTTCAAGTCTGTCTTAAAACAACAGTCAGGAGCCCAAATGAACATTAAAACATTTTTTTCTTGCTGTAATCATCCCTCCTGTTCATACTGACCATTAGAAAATCCCTTCATAATGTACTTACAATGTAAATGATGGAGGACAAAATCCACAGTCCTCCTTCTGTGCAAGAATGTATTTAAAAGTTTATCTGAAGCTAATATGAAGCTTCAGCATCCAAATGAGTCAAATCCAGTAGATATCTTTCAACGTTACAGTCTTTTTAGTGCTAAAGTTCCTCTTTTTGTTGCTATACTTCCACCTGCAGCTCAACAGTGAAACACAAAGAGGGAATTTGATGCTAAAAAAACTGTAAATGTGGCAGATATCCACTCAGACTGCTGAAGCCTCAGATAAGTTTCAGATATAAAATGTCTGTGTGGACACACTGTGGATTTTGGCCTCCATCACTTACATTGAAAGTACATTTGAAGGAGATCTTTTAATAGTCAGAATAAACAGGAGGAATGATTACAGCGAGGAAAACCTCTTTCAGTGATCATATGGACACCTGACTGTTGTTTTAAGACACTTGAAAAATTGTGAACTTGTCCTATAAGTCTCTGTGTTTTCTATATTTTATGTGACTGCAAAACAAATTTCCCGTTGCAGACAATAAAGTTAAAGTTGAAAGTAAAAGGCAACTGGGGAGCATCATTCTCAAGCATATAATATAACTAATACAACAAATTTCCGAAGAAATTCAACAAATAGGCAGTGAAGCTGATTGAGGTCAGTGAACTGTCTTAGAATAACAAGGAGAAATCAGTATTCATCAAACATTTATGATGAGGTAATGCATTAATGCACACTACCTACTTACATTACTTCTTCAAAGCAATGTTTGGTGCAGCATTGCTCTGGCGCCATCTACTGGTCAACCACCACTTTTCATACTCCTCTTGTCTCCATGAAGGAGAGTGATTTATCCTGTGGATAAACTATTATTTATTAACAAAGACATACTCCTCCTCTGCAGCGCTCGATGGCTGGAACATCTTAATGTGACTCCCCTGATTAGAGGTTTGATTGAAGCAGAGAGACTTAAACTTTAAGTAGTCGTGATGATGCGCTATGCTGTAAGACGCTGTGGATATGCAAATGTTCCTTTAATATCATTTTTCATTAATCTTTTCGAGCAGATTGTTCCCTCTAAGTCATTTTTAATGAATCTAGTGGTATGACTCTGAAATGGTGATTTCAGTCCGGTCAGTCCTCCAATTTGGTCCAGATTATTGAACTGATTGCCATGAAATTTTGTACAGACATTTAATAACGTTCAGATGATGAATCCTACTGACTTTGGTGACCCCCCCCCCCGACTTTTTCTCTGCCATCTACAGCAGGATAACAGTTTTAATTCTGAGTGACAACTATTGCTTATAAATTAAAAACAAAGAAATTGAAATTCATTAGGATTTGAATGAATCCTACAGACATAATTAATGGGATTCGGGAATGTTAATGATTTTGACGATCCCGTTTTTATCTCCATCACCACCAGCAGACTGACATTTTTAACATTTTGGAAGACCGCTATTACATAGATTTGCGGGATGACACATTTTCATGGTGCCCAGAGGATGAAGATGAATGAATTTGGTGATCCCTTGACTTTTCCTCCAGCACCAACAACAGGTCGAAGTTGTCACTTATAATGTGGAATATCTCAACATGTGCTAAATGGATTTGGACAAAACTGAAGACAGACAAACTCATGATGGCGCAAAAGGTTTCCTCATGTTTTAGTGACAGATCTTGACAAATATTGGATGGATTGCGATGAAATTAGGTACAGACATTAATATACCCCTCAGGAAAAATTGTATTCACTTTGGTGGTCCCATAACTTTTCATTCAGTAACCAGGGGAAACCATTTAAAGGCTCATTTTCAACGATGCCCTGACACAAAACCTAAGAAGATTTATGACTAAATACCTGCAAAACTAATGACATTCCCATCAGCCTCGGCTGTACTTTGTGTTTAGTGCTAATTAGCAACTAAGATCAGGAACACAGACACCAACATGTTAGAATTATCAGTGAGCATGTTAGCATGCAAGCATGTGGTTTTCAGTGTTTTTTTCTTGTGTGTGTGTGCATGCGTTTTGGCTTATTCACACATTCATTGCCTCAAATGGTAACAATGGTTTGGAGAAATCATGTGAAAAATGTCTTATATTTCATTGAGGTAGGCTTGAAAAGGGCACTTCCCCTTCAGGACAGCTGAAGACCATCAGCTCAGAATTTTTATTCATCTACCAGAACATCTGTGTAGGGGTAAGAACATATATGTACATGTGTGTGTAAGTATATAATACAATGCTATAGTTAGTAAAATTACATTAACAGAAGTCAAGACATCCGGATACGTCCCAGAGTTCTGTATTGTGAAACCCTGCTCCAGTCTCCGAGGGTAACAGCTGATGTGGTTACTGTTCACCTCTGAACTGCCTGCATGTAGAAATAAGAGCAGCGTTCACTCAATTAATGGGAAAAGGAACGACAGTATACGGGAGGGAGAACAGCAGAATCGACTGTTTACACCAAATGTAAAATTGTTTAATTATTGGTGGCAAATTGAAAATGTTGACAGTGATGGTTTCTGAGATGATCAGATACTCATATTCGTCCCCGAAATAGGGCTGAACACACAGTTTGTTGGACCTTCATGGTCGAAGAGCACATCTGTAGCCTCTTTAACAACTGATACTGATATGTAGGCATGTTTCCTTGGGGTGAACTGAATCAGCTTCACATACTGGATCCTACACTTCCCATAATGCATTTCCTCTCTGTTAGATCCTCTCTACTATGTCTTTGAAACTTTATGCTGCCAGTTTGTAACACAGGCTTTCTGTTTTAAAATTTAGTCTCCTGAGCTTGTATTCCTCCTGATGACCTTTAAAGGAAAAGTTCAACATCTTGGGAAAATCCTTTTATTCGCTTTCATCCAGCATCCAGTTAGCGTAGCTTAGCATAAAGACTGGAAACAGGGGAAAAACACCTAGCTTGGCTGTTCAAAGATAACAAACAAACCCCACAAATCAACATGTCATTTTTAAAAAACTGCTCAAAAACCAGAGTGTTAAAACTACAATTTGTGATCCAGTCTTTATGCTAAGCTATGCTAACAGCTGTAGCTATATATTTGCAGTACAGACATGAAAGTGGCATCTCACGTCTGGATCTCCTCATTTTACTCTTAAAAAGCATATTTCTCAATATGTTGAACTAATACTTTGAGTGTAAAATTGGTGGAGGACATCTTCCCTTAAAACTTCAATAATTCCATTTGTATAAAGAAAGATTATGGTGTATTTCTTATGTATATCTGAGCTAAGATAAATGACAAGCCTGCATGTTTTATATAAGGTGCTGTTTATTTAATCATTTCATTATTCACGTGTCATGGTACACTCTCCCGTAACTTTGAATTGTAGTATTTACCATGTTTAATACTGACCTCAGCCTCTCCTCCCAGGCTTCCTGCAGAAAAGAGGGCTGTCGCTAACATGAGCGAGCTCCCGTTTAGACTCCAATATCACCTCTGTCCCCGGGGACGTTTGGTAGAGGAAATCAGATTCTGGATAACAGCAATATGCTCATCTTTTTTCCCCACAATCTATTTTTTTTTTAAAACCAGGGACAGAGGCTTGATGGGGTTTTTAGAGTTGTTGTCTGGTTCAGCCCTGCAAACTGTGAGGTGCACATCTGACTCTTTATACACACTGAATGTCTGGATTAAGTGTTTGATCACTTTAACTATGACGGCAGAGAGACACAACAACATCGGGGCCCCCGCGACAAACCAGCTAGCCGGGTGAGAGCGGTGTCGTCTCTGAGCGAGGAGGGTCCTGCTTTGTTCAAGGTTCAGATGGTCTGGGTTTGACGTGGATTAAAACTGGACTGCAGGTATTTTGAGAAGTTCCTCAGCTTTGTCCTGTCAGCATGCCTTTAGACTTGCACAAGCATTGAGCAGGAGTGTTGTAGTAGCTGCCCAGATGTCACCACAGTGTTGGAGATGCACCATGGCATCCCAGAAAAAAAAAAACAAAACCCAACAAAAGAAACATTAACGATTACATCTGGACAGCAAGGAAACTCCCTCCAACTAAAAACAGTTATAACCACTTGGTGCAGACTCCCACAGCAACTTTTGCATTCTTCTTTTTTCTTTATACAACTTTAAGGCAGGAAGTTCCACTTTTTTAAAGTAGCTCTCAGTCTTAAATTCATGCCTCCCTGCACAAAACTGGATTTTTTTTTTTTTAAATAGAGGACGGGGAGCCTGGAAGTATTCTAGTGTCCATCAGGCCTGAACCACTGAAACCAAAGTCAACACAACGTCATCCTAATGTGCTGGGCTATGCCATGTAGATGAAGGTATTTATATCGGTCTCATCCCGCTTTATGTACTTGTGGTCTATCAGCCACTCGATCTGCTCCTTGATCATCTTCTTCTGTGGTAAAAACATGTTCTTTAGGATCTCCACCAGCTCCGTCTGCAGCTGAGCGTTGTTGATGCGCTTCCTCATCTTCATGATCTGGATTATGGCCTCCTGGACGTGGGAACGGAAAGAATGGCGTGGTGAAAAATATGGATGACATCGCAGCCTTTTAAGTTTACACTAACATAACCGAAGATGTTTGTTGAAATGGAAGGTGAAACCGTTTATTCACAGCAGGTGAAGCTGTGTAACAAAAGGAGATACCAGCAGTGTCTTAACTTCATACCTGTGTTCTTAGTATCCTGAGCTGGACGATACCCTCGTTCTCCTCCTCTCTCATTCGCTCTGTGGTGAGCTGCAGCCGACCAATCAGGTTAATCTTCCCCCTTTTCTGAACCTTTGAGTTTTTTCTGTAAAGTTAAATAAAATAAGATTACTGTAACACTAAAATACATACTGGAAAAACTTGCCTGTTGCTGAGCTTAAAGATCCCCTTAAGACATTTTATAAAGATATATAAAAAATACTTGGAATAATCATATTGGTCTAATATGTTTTTTCCTCAAAAAAAGTAGAATTAGCTCAGTAAAATCCTTATAATTGCTTGTATTCCTTCTCCATCACTGAAAAATCCAGAATCGATGAATATGCAAATATTGTTCATTTAAAAAGTTCAAAGGGGACCTATTATGCTCATTTCCAGCTCTATATTTTTATTCTGGGACACCACTAGAGTAGCTTTACATGATTCACAGTTCAAAAAACTCCTTATTTATTTTATACTGGCTTGTTATGCAGCCCCTCAGTTCAGCCTCTGTCTCTAACAGGCTGTTTTAGCTCCTGTCTCTTTAAGGCTTAAAAAGGTCCCCTTTAACTCAACGCTCCTTACATGAGAGAAAACTCCTGGTTGACGAAGAATAGTGTTCCTTCAGCAAAGTCTTTGGGCGACGACACCACTGGGTCGTACAACAACACCTGCCGCTTGAGTTTGGGAAACGCCACCAGAGACTGGGAGGGAGGAAGAAAAGCATGATGGTTCAGAGGAAAAAGAACCACAATTATACAACTCAACGCTAACAGAAAAGGTGAACTTGCTGATTAATTTGTGACAGACATGATGGAGCCAAGACAGTTTTATCCTCATCATTTTTCTTATAAAGATCTTCTCCCCTCCTCCCTCGTCTCCTTTACCCAGAGAGTGCGTCGCAGCTCAGCGTCTGGCAGCTCAGTGGCTAGCTTGAGGTTTTCAAAGCTGATCCTCTCCCTGGGTCTCTGGTTCCAGGCAAACAGCACAGCCAGCTGGAAAGTGGTCACCTCCAGGTCATACTGTCCCACCTCGTTCTTAAAGGTTATCTGGAAAAAAATGAGGGATATTTTCTTTAGTCTGTTTCCCACGTTCTTTCACAGAATCTGCCGCATGGCTGTGTTGTCATGTCACAGATTAAAGATTTCGGTGTGGAACAAATTCTAAGCAGGTCTGTTCAGGTCAACTGGAACAATGTGATTTAATCTCAAAGCTCTCTAGGTAATGTAGTGTGTGTGTGTGTGTGTGTTTCTGTGCAGATCTGTTGCACTCACGATGCCGTTGGACATGAGGTGATGCCAGTGAAGCTTCCTGCCACTGTGGTTCTTCTTATAGAAGTCTTCTACCTCTGGTATCAAATCCTCCAACTCTGTAGGTAGAGACACGAAGACCTTCTCGCTGCTCCTCGACCACGCTCCAGCATTCAGGATCTTTATGTTGACCGAGTCGGCTGAAGGGGAACATACGAGGACATCTTTGTTAATGAATGAACTGCTTACAGTTAACCTTGAAGAACACAGGTAGACATACAGTATGTTGTAATTATTAAAAGGATTTTTAATACTAGCAGTAATGTCATTACTTTGCCTGTGTGGAACTGTGTGGAAAATACGCTTGTTTGCTTTCTTGCCAAGAATTTGATGAGATTGAAACCACTCTCACTTCTATATGGTAAATATCAATCAATCAAACTTTATTTATATAGCGCCTTTCATACAAGTCGAATGCAATTCAAAGTTCTTTACAAGTGATTGACAAATGAACAGGATAGTAAATATGGATTGGGAAACTAATGCACACCAAGATACGAGTAAAATAAAACCTAAAAAAATGATGACCTGTAAAATGTAAATTAAATTAAATATGATAATAGAAGAGAAAGAAAAATATTTAATAAAACCTATTTTAAAAGAATTAATTGAATGAGAAAAATATGAAGCTAGAACCAGGAGACACTTAGCTTAGCATAAAGAGTGGAAACAAAGGATAGCTGGCCTAGCTCTGCCTAAATGTGAAAAAAAACACCTACCAGCACCTCTTAAACACATTAATTAAAAAGTTATACATCATTTGTTTCATTCGTACAAAAATTGAAAAGTAAAAATGACTGAATGTAGTACTGAATTGATTGACAAACCTAATTAAATGATTAGTCATATGACATAATTGATTAATCATTAGTCATTTATTGAATAAAAATACCAAATATTCACTGGTGAAATGCTGCTTAAATGTGATGAAGACTTGTACTTCTTACCTGGTAAAGCAAGCTTGTTATGTTTATGCATTTCTTTGAAAGACTGGTTTAGGTCCTCTGACACTTTGATGTCTTGAAACATCCTCGCTAGCTTGTTGACATAGTCAGCCGGCATTCCTACTTCCTGTTAGGACAAATTACATCGCAAGTAGACAGTTTTTACAGATGATGAAAAACGACCTCCTGAAGTGATTCCATGTTAATTTTTTGGCTACATTTAACGTTTCCGATAAAATAAAAAACAACGTTTATGATGAGTAGAAAGTCAGCAGTTTCCAGATCTTACCCTGAGCCACTCCACCATGTTCTCCTCGATCTCGCTGTCTGCTGAGATGTCCAGGATGAGTCGGCGGGTCAGGTGGGCTTTGTGGTAGCGCATGAACACATCTTTGTTCTGGACGTACTTCAGTACCAACAGCTGCAAAGAGTATACAGATAATTACAGAAAAGTTTTTAAAAAGGAAACTTTGCACTTAGGAGTTTTGCAATATGGAATAACAAATTAACAAATTACACGATCAGTCCGTGTCTGTCTGCGACTGTTTATGCCTACACTGCTGTTTGCCTCAAACAGACTTGAATGAATTTTTTTGGGCTGTACAGAGAAGAGAAGTGTTTTGAGTTATGTTGGGCAGATTAGTCTCCAAATGTCCTATCAATTTTATCAGCAAGTGTTCTACTTTTTGAGGCGGTGCAACAACCAGAGCAAGTAGCACTGATGGCATCTTCCTGATCTTGCAAGGTGCACAGCATGCACGGTGCAAACAGGTCAGATTTACACTCAGTTTGGTTAGTGCAAAGCAAGTTGTTGATTGTATTCCACTGATAATAGACGTCTCTGACACAGATTTGTTTCTGGTGCAAAGTAACTAAGCTGAGATTTAGAGGGGATGGTCTGGTGGTTGGATATGACACGTGCCACGTAACTATAGCGTTCATTTCATGTGTTCTTCATCAGTTTATCCCGACAAAAACATGATTTTCTAGTGCAGCCTTCTGTCCATTTGTTGAGCTGCTGTGGTCGTGCTCCACGGTGACTGATACAGCTGTTTCAGCTAGATGAGATCAGCGATGTGACTGGCTGAGAGTATATTTATTCATCACCACACCCTCTCATCTATATTCCACTTCACCCTTTTGTACTTGTGCACCGCTGCACATATATGAACCAAAACAGCAGATAAACACATGAGGTGATTCTTATTCTGTTTTTGCCGTCTAGAGTGCCGCCTCTATTCCTACCTTTGTTTTTGGTAAATATATATATATATATATATATATATATATATATATAAAATATACCCAAACAGATTGGGATCTTTCTGGAAAAACAATGAAAACTTGCAGCAGGTAATTCATTATAAAACTTGATCCAAGCAAGTAAGTCTACAGTAAATTCTAAATGAGTTATCAGGAGTCTGACCAGTGTTTAAATAGAGCTTCAAACTGAGTATTGAATCCATTAATCAAGAATTCAAAACACATTTGGAAAGATGTCTAATCAATTTGTCACCTACAGTAGTACCAGCTCCAATTCTAACCACATGGCTAATATAAACAAGGCTAATAACCACAATCTGACAATAAAACATGCAGGTTCCCTGGAACATACCACTTCCTTGAGCTTAGCCTCGATCTCCTCAGAGGTGAGCTTCTTGCTTAGTGGGGTCTTCCTCAAGAGCATGTCACAGTAGTTGGCCAGCAGCTCCGGACACTTGGACTCTGGTTGAGTTTTCAAACCCACCCTGTAAACAAAGGTGAGGAAAGATAAGTTCAGTCGCACAATACATTGCTTTTATAATTCATAGCAAAACATTTATTATTTCACACAGGGAGCGTCTCTTACCCTTTCTGTTTCATAGGAAGTTCTAATTTAAATATAGTGGCATCGTTCACAACAGCTTTATATGCCTGCAAAGAGATTTGAAAAACAGAAGAGCGGTCAGTGAAGAACGTATTCTGACAGGTGGATCCTTCAGTGACGGCGTACTGTTGATGGACAAGTTGGTGAAAGTTGAGCTCACTTTGTCTCTCGCTGTCAGGAAGCGCGGGTCGTCCTGAAAGGCTTCTTTCACCAGTCGACTGAAGCGGTTAAACAAGGTGAGCAGCTGCTCCACATATTTCTCAGAGTCCTGTAACAAAGAACAACCAAACAATATGATGAAGGTCTTAACCTTGGAATCTTGGATGTAGTATTTTGACAAAATAATCATTTCTCAGGTTCTCAATTTATTAAATTTGAACTGAGCTATCACCTGCATCTCACAACCTTCATTAGCTGATCCATGAAATGAGGTTGAAAGATCCACAAAAAGCTAATAAATGGACACTGACTTTAGATCTTATCCTCCTCTTGCTGGGAATTAGGTAAGAAGATCAATGTCAAACCAGTATCTTACATATATGCATCTTTAGTTTTGAAATAATTAATTTATACAATTTGGTGGATCAGTACCAGGAGAAGGCCTCTAACATTTTATTTACTACCAAAAATCCAAACATTCATGATTGCAATTTTACTGCGTTAAAGGGAAATTTGCTCATTCACAGTGACTTCCTGAAAACTCCAGTTAATTCCTAGGAACAACTGGAGACCAGTTTATTTAGATGGTTTCCCATCTAAATATACTGTTTTAGATAGGGGTGCATGATATTATTGGCACGTCATCGGTATCGGCCGATATAAGCTCTAAAATGAAATATCGGCATCGGCCTCCACGGACTATTTTACCCTGACGATCCCAGTGTTTCCTCCGCAGCCTCCACTTCACTCAGCTGCCCATCAGATCAGCTGTTATGTTCGGCTGCACAGATAGGAAACACCTTGGCTGACAGGATGTACCACTCTGTTTGGTTTATAACTGCGGTTGGCAACCAGCGTATTAGCTGCATTACCGCCACCTTCTGCTCCGGAGTGTGGACCAGAGATTAAATCCTACACATTAATCCTGTCTGTCTAATGAACTCAAAGTGAACTCTACTGCTCCACTCACTGAGCAGGTTCATTAAAGTTTTAATGCTGAGCTCCTGAACTCCAGTCTTCCTAAGTTCTTCCTTCATATGTTGTCTTTCTTGATCATATTTACTACAATCTATGCTTGAATGCATAATAGTCTCCTCAGCCGGCTGGAAAAAAATATGTGCATATATGGGTATCGGCAACAATGAGTTGGAAATATCGGCATATCAGATATCAGCAAAAAATCCAATATCATGCATCCCTAGTTTTAGATAATCTGGATGAACTGTTGGCTTGTTTAAAACCGTTCTGATCGACCGACTGCTCGTGTTTCTTGGACTTTACCGTAGCTGTGATGCCATGTTTCCCAGCTCTCACAAATTACTTTTATCATAACCGATAAATAATAATCAAAACTGAAAACTACCCAAGTTGTAATAAACCTGAATTATCATGAACATTCAACTGCATTTAGTGAGTGTATACAGCATGTGTGTGACACTCACAGAAGTGATTGTCTCTGCGGAGGCCACCATATCAGCAAGGCCAGCGCTCATGATGTGCTCCTCCAGGTCCTTCAGCATGGGCTCGATGCCGCTGGGCACTTTGTCCATCAGAGAGAACATCAGATGCAACTCTGTGATCGAAGGAAAAACCACATCGTCACTTTCTAATTTAATTAGGATTCTGAGCTATGATGGACTTCACAGTAAACTATTGGTCAATGTATCTGCTGCAGATAGATTATAAACTCTTATAGAGACAATAAAGACAGTCTGGTCTATTTTGATATTTCATAGATTAAACAATTAATCAAACAAAGAAATCAATAGATATTCGATTATGAAAATTATTATTAACTGTAATTTAGTGCCAGTTTTACCCGGTTTGTCTCACAGTGAAGCAACAGAAGTTGAAACAGAGATAATTACATGATGTCATATTAAATACTAAGCTTTTAGTTGGAAGCTGCATTACAAAACCAACAGAAGATGGGCTACTTAAAAATCCATTACGGTGGATGCCCTTTGTCCATTTTTCACTCACACTGCATGAACACAGACCGCGACACACACACACACACACACACAAATGCATTAACAACGATGAAGGGTGGTTAATGTAGCCTTGAACATGAGCAGAAGTCGTAATTATGAAAATGTTCTTCACTAAGTGTATTTTAAACTGAATTGAAATTTAAGTGCAAAGGGAATGTGGACAGATGTTTTACAAATATTGTATATTTATACTCTATAAACATATTGCATGAATCCAGCACTTAGGGCAGGGTATAATAATAATAATAAATCAATACTTTTTTGGGTAATGACTGAAATGAGTCCAAAAGCTGTCTGGTCACATATGAAAACCTATAATTTTATACTAATTACTTTGATCAGACAAAAACAACAAAAACAACATTTGAGATTTTGTTAAATGAAAAAAAGGATCTCATAGAAGAGCATGTTAATATTCTCAAAGTAAGGTATCAAAAAACTCACACAGCCCTTGCAGCACACTGGTGCATCATTTTGACAAAACAATTTTGTTAAGGATGAAAGTGACTTTAAAGCCACTCGTCATTATCAGAAACAAATCC
This sequence comes from Thunnus albacares, assembly GCF_914725855.1. Lineage (NCBI taxonomy): Eukaryota > Metazoa > Chordata > Actinopteri > Scombriformes > Scombridae > Thunnus > Thunnus albacares. Next base: position 27,569,854 of record NC_058118.1, read on the forward strand.
TTGTCTGGTGTCCCAAAATGTAAGATCAGCAACGGCTGAGCTCCTATTTCCTGTTTTAATATCTTCTACTAAAGTCGTTTATTAAGTGTTTTCTCTCTGAACAGCTTCTGCACTTCCCACACACACAGGCTGTTTACAAACCTGCAGGAAATTCACTTATGTCCTCTTACCAACATACTTGAATTGTGGGTTCATGCTTATGTAATTACTTAAGATGAAGTTTGTTCAAGGGCTGCATTTCTCAGAGATGGTTAGTATATAAAATTAAAGCATTTAATTTTAGTGTGTCCTCTTCAGTCAACCTTAAAAGGACACTCTCAATGTGAAAACTTTAATATATTATTACCAATTCAGTCCTGTAATAGCTCTAGAAAGCCTATCTCTATTTAATGATTTCTTAGTCTAATTTCTGTGAGGCAACAGATGAGTAAGGTTGGTCACATCACGCATGGTTCTTCCACGACTACTCAGTGTATCATCAGGGCTATTTCCTGGTGCAAACCTGAGCTGGCTGAGCCTTTGGTGGGAGCAGTCCTGCCGTACTCACTCTCTGTCTCATTTCGTTTGATCATGCCTGGACACTCGGCTAAGATGGTCTCCTTAAATGATGTTACCAGTGCATTGACGCAACACTCCATTAACTGGGTAGAAAAACAGAGGGAAAACAATTCAGTAGAAATACATGAGAGACAGTGTGTGTGTGCAGTACATTAAGAAAAAACACTTTAACATTTTGGGAAATGGGCTTAAATGTCTTAAATCTGAGAATGAGAAGAGAGAATCGCTTCCGTTCTTATGTCTCATTTTTACAGAAACAGCAATTAGTGTTTTTTGGGGGAGTTTTGTATTGTAATTATTTCAGTTTAACCATCTATTATTGCTATTGTGCTGGTTACAGTTGGTGACGTAAACATGCATTAACTGTTTTTTGGCCACTTGGGGGCAGCAGAGGCAAGTTGTGAACACAACATTGACATATCGTCCATTACCTTTTAAGTTTATATGTTAAACTTATTAGTAAACAGTTGCTTATTTACACATCCAGTAGTTACGGAGTGTTGTGGAAATTGTCTGAAAACAAAATAATTACACAAAACTCTGCTGGGTTGAAGATTAAAAAATATTATTGTACAATAAGGAGACAGAACACACAAAGATTTGCATCAGTTCGTCTCACCGAACAAAGAGCAAACCTATTCTATTACAGTTGCAGAAGGAACAGAGAAATGATCTGCGATTGGTCAATGTATCAGCTTATATGATTACAGCCAATGGCAAACATCCACGAGGTATACATTTACATGCTTATGTATGCTAGATAAGAGCAATATCTCCCAAGGACATATGAAGGCAAAAGCCCTAAGCTATATGTGGTCTTTGACCCCTGACTTGTCCTCTTTACTCCAAGACCCAGGATGTTACCTCATCTGAGCCTTCGCCAGAATGGAAAGAGAGGAGTTGGCCTCTTAAAACACAATCCTTCTCTCAAGGACGTGCACACATTAACAGAGCAAATGATCATCCTTGTACAACTCTGCACGTTAAAATGATAAACCAATCCTTTGGTCTTTCATTACCTTTACATGGAACAACATTATCATTCATTTGGAGTCGTGTTTCTGTCCACATAGTGAATGCAAGTCTAATATTTACTCTCTATCAGCTCCTGAGGGAAATATCTGGTACTTTAGCTGCTAAATGCTCCACTATGTTCACCAGCTATTCTACAGCAAACTGTGTCTGTTTGCTGTTTGGTCATGAGCAGGTAATGTACAGTGGGTTTTTAGAGCTTTTTCTCTGAAAACAGCTGCCTGCTACAGCTGAAAAAGATGCCATGAGAGCGCTGAGAGTGAACCAAACCTGTTAAGTTTCAGCTGGACAGTTAAAATATGAGCTGAAAATCATTGTTAAACTAAATAAATTATTAACAGTATATAACAAAACTGAGTAAACCCCTGATCAGTATCACTAAAATGCTACGCAATTACAAATCCTTTCAATTTAATACAATTTTATTTGTTTTTAGAAAATACCCAAGAAGAATTAAGCCAATTCATTTAAAAACAGAATGTCTGACTAATTAAACTACAATGAAAAGTTTAAGTACAATCTGCAACAAAAGTCAGCACACCCTTCACTAGTGAGACTCCATTTTTCTTTATTTTTTTATGTTGTGTATGTTTTTGATGACAGTTTCGATCCTCCTGTGCAGGGATAATACCAGTCTAGAAGAAATCTGTGGAGAGATGCTCTTTCATTCTTCACAGATGATTGTTTTTGCTGGAGAGGTTTTGTTGCTCTGTCTCGCTCTTTAAAAACACTCTAAATGTGTTGGATTGGATTCATGTCAGGGGTAATAATGGCCAGGTTGTATTTTTCACTTTTTTCTTCTTTAAAAACTCTTATGTGATTTTTGCAGTGTGTTTGGGATCATTATCATGTTGGAAAACTCCGCTCCTGTCAACCTCCTTGAGACTGGGAGTACAAACTTTCATTCATAGTGCCATCCATGGGCGCCTGGTTATGTTTTAAAATGGGGGAGTAAACTTGGAATTATACATAATTGGTGGGGGGAGGGGGTCTGGCGGTCCTCCCACAGAAAAAAAAAACCTAATTTAAAACAAATTTCCTGCATTTTAACACCACCTAACCTCTTTAATTAAGTCAAGAAAGAGCTAACTGCACTAGTCTAGATTGAGGGTGCTATGGAAAGCAAGAATGAATCCATAACATTTATGATTGTTTGGTCAGGACAGGAAATGATTATTAAAAGAATTTCATATTTGAAATTATGTTTATAGAATCATTATGTAGCATAAAATAGTAGTAGGTTGCAGGCTATTAGGCCATCGGATGGGATATCAACTCAGTTTTGACATCAGAGGACATCGTCTATTCAGTGGGATCATACTTCTTTACACTTAAATGGTTCTCAACTATTTCAGTTATCCTTCTCCTAAGAGCTTTCTGTTGTATTTCTATTATCTGCATCTCACTTGGCCCTCGTCCCCCTTGACTCTCCTCGCTGTGCTGTTCTCCTGAATGTAGTGAAAGCAACAATGAGCACAAAAAATGCCCTGAATGTGAACATTTCAAGGCACCATTTCTATTTTGTCCACAACAGTCCTGTGTGTATTGAAATACTGCAGTGAGAGAGAGAGAGAACTAGGTGTAAAAACGCACCTGAAGCCTCGACTATTTCTGTTATCCTGCACTTAATACCTGCATCTCATTTGGCTCCGTCCCTCTTGACTATCCCTGCTCTGCTCTGCTCTGCTGTCCTCCTGATTGCAGTGAAAGCAACAATGCCGATAAACACAGAGACGCCTTGAATGTGAACTATCGAGGTGTTACAATGCAAGTCTACCGAGAGCCGAAGATATCAGCATTTGAACATAAAAGCTTATGGTCACTGTCTGGTGATACTGAATTTTGTTTTCAGGGGAATATGAGAGGATTTTCAAACAATCATCCATTTACATTTTCACTGTTCTCTCTCCTCTCCTCACCTCACTCTCTCTCCTGCTGCCTTTTCTCTGCTCGTACCTGCATTCTCCTGATAGGACGACTGATAATAACAAGGACAGCGTTACATTAGGCTGTAACTGTTACTGTCAATGAAAATGCTTGGTGTACACTTACACTAGTCTTCATTTTGAAAAAATTTCAATAGGCCTATGCCCTCGGCCTTGTTGCATTTTCTTGGCTGTGTGTGGCTGAAATAAGCACAAGATACCAGGGGCTAATAATGGACACTTATATGGATAATTACCAACAAAACCTTGAATTAATAATGTAATTTTCCCTAATATCTCATCATAATCCAACTATCCCTTACTTCAGGCTAATATTTCGAGTCCCACAATAAAGTTGGCTACTTTGCATTTTATTTCTTTCTTAGATGAGATAACGAGTGTTGTTTCACCACTGTGATGTCTGTCTGCAATAGCAATGAAGAACCAAATAACTTTGGCCTACTGACTTCCTCGACTGTTCTTCTGGGTCAGTGTTTCCCAAACCGCTCCTGGATTAGCCACGGTCACAGTTAAGCTAAACGGCATGTTCCTCACCTCTGTAAACAGTAAGACTCCTGTGTGGATTAGCAGACTGTGACTGACAGCCAAAGCATGCTGTGGCAAACGATCAGCGTCAGGTTTGACTGAACCACATCAAAGGGTGATCCAAAAATGTGCAATCAAATATAATCACCTGTTTGCAGAGACTGTATGATGATAAGTCAGACAAAAAGTGGGGGAAGCAAAACCATAACCATCTTTGCTCATGCAGCCCCTTACCAGCATACTCCCACCTCCATGTTTCACTGTGGTAGTCCTGGCCAAGTCTATGGCGAACATGCTGGACCCCATCTGATCAAAATTCATTTTGGAGTCAACTGACCAAAGAATATGCTGCCAACATTCATCATGTTTTTTTGGCAAACTGAAATCTTGCAGTTTACGCAAAGGTTCCTCTTTGGACATCATCTGTAGAGGTTGACTTCACGCAATGTCCTTCGCACAGTGACTCACTGAGCAGTCACTGAAGCACCAATTTCCACAGATAATCCTTGTGCCAAGTCAGAAACACTTGCCTGCCTGTTTTTTATCGCAAGGTTGGGTAAATAGCAAGTTGTGCATGCCGTCGTTTTAACAACCTTCTGTTATTGCTAGTATGGGTCGTCCTGTACTTCCTAACAACTGCTGCAACTGTGTTTTGGCTTCTGTTCAGTATCCTACTGATGAAGTCTCACAATCTGGTGTCTTACTTGTTCAGGCAACTCCTCACCATGTGGAGTCATGTTGAATTAGACACAACCCAGGCCAAAATTGAGAGAGTTATGGTGTTGACAGGTTCTTTTGTAACCGTGTTCAGGCGGTTAGTTTTCACTGGAAGTCGCAGGTGTGATCATTTTTGTTTCAGTGGTCATATGTCTACTCACTTTTGTTGCATTGAGGTTGTACTTTGAGGTCAAATAAGATCAAATACCCGACACTTCACCGTAAAAATACTACAATTATTGTAAGATGATACAATTTTGAATCATTTAACATTGTAGTGATATTGCACAGGGTTTACTCAGTCTTGTTGTATACTGTAGATTACACACTAAACATAAATATTTGTAATTTTGTCATTTTAAAAACACTTCTTGTGTAGAAATATGGAACTAAAATGGTGTGAAATAGAAAAAATCTCAATATGTTCATTGTACGTGGAGTCCTTCTAAAAATTAATGTAAAAACTTTGATTAAAACTGTAAAAAATAAAATCTATATTTAACAAATGAATATAAAATTGTGGGGAAAAGAGAAATTGTTATGTTACACAACAGCAAACCAAAACAATGAAGCTTCTCTTCACTCTTTTGCACAGTGGACTGCACTGTTTTTTTTTTTTTTTTTACTGACTCAACTGTGGACTCGTTAACATAATGAGCCTTGTGGGTGTAATACTCACTGCTTGTACAGAGTTACAGTCACGTCTCGTCTCCAGGTATCGCAGTGCACGTTTCTCCTCTTCCCTCAGCTTTGAGTCAGCCTGGTGAAAATACACATCAACGTTTATTACATTTATTTCACATAACATACCCAGCATCATCTCTCAGAGACACCTGATAATAAATATTAAAAAGCCTTATACAGTATATGCGTACATTTCTGTTGTGAAGCATTAAAATCTAAAGCCCCTTTCACACTTGCAGTCCTATCCCTGAAATGTTCAGGAACATTTCCTGCATGGGGTCGTGTGTGAATGGGAGCAGGGATTGATATTCAGGGAAATCTGTACCCACAAGACCTAGTAACATTTCAGGGAAAACGCTGGTACAGCTGTGTTGTGAATGACAGCAGTAACTTTGCAGGGAAGGGCACGTAAAGGGTTACATCTGTCTGATGAAAGATGCTTTCACGTGGAGTGAGTGAACCAATCACAAGACTCCGCTGAATAGAGGAGGCAATGCTATTTTCTGAATGTTTAAATACTAATGTTCAGGCTCTTTTGTAAATGTTTATTCACATAACTTTAACGGCATTGCTTTCATAAAGCCATACCGATTATTCAAAGCTCCGTCAGACGCTGAGCCGCGCTCAAGCTGATTATTCAAAACATTCAATCTGACAGAGCTTTGAATAATCAATACGGCTTTATGAAAGCAGTGCAGTTAGAGAGTTAGAGAGTTAGAGTGTGAACACTTTAATTAAAATATTTACAAAAATAGCAATGTCACCTCTATTCAAGCGGCTCCCTTTTAAAAGTCTGTGTGCTTGGTGACAATATCACAGCATCATGTTCCGTTTAACACTATTATCTTATCTTTAAAAAATGTAAATGATCACAGCTGGTACATGAAACCACCAGAGGTGAGGCTAGTACCTACAGTAATTCTGACAAACTTAAAAATGATATTAACTGTAAATAAAACCATCAGCAGATTAGTAATCAACAACAAAATATGATATGAATTCCAACATCTGTCCTATGTACTTTATTTGTTTTGTTTTGTTTGTCGTTCGCTACATTAGTAACCTGACTTACATGGTCTATTGCTCAGATGTTTTTAAGAAAAATAATCTAAAACAATGTTAAAAACAAAGGCAATGGTATTCCAGCACCTGCTGTTTCTGAATCCATAAACAAATTCTGAATGAAAGGGATCCTGTCCCTCCACAAAACAGGACCTTTTCCAAATTCATATAAAAAATGTTCCATGTGGTTCCTTCAGTGGTTGTACTGTGCAAAATTTTCCAAGATGAAAAATGAGCCCAGCCCCCCTTAATGGTCCAGAGACCTATCTACACACAGTGTTAAACCTTGAAACAAACTGTGGCAACTGTGTTTCTCAAGAGAAACTGCACATTTCTGGCTCACGCTGTGCTTGAACAGACACGATGCTTCTGCTTTTGTTTCAGTGAGAGTAAGAGAGGAGGTGTGAAAAGGACGATCCTGCTGACTGTTTTCTCTCATGTGATTCATCCAACTGGCTTATTGCCAAGATCATCCTAACAGGGAACAGGGGCTTTAAGTCTCAAGTTTCTGCTTTGTGTTGTAAAATGCAAGGGTAAGGCAGTATTTACTATATTTGTGACAAAGTGAACTGAAAGTGGTTTTCTTTCAGTGGGAGCAGAGAGCAAGCTGGGAGTGGTCGAAAGAAGAGTGATTACAAAATGGTTTGAACAGGAAGCAGAAATTACTGCCACACCAATCCCTTTATATTATCAACTGATAATAATATATATGACGATATTACCGTCTGATATTTATTATAAAATGTTATTTATATCTCAACTTTATGGCATTGTTTCCCCCATTTTTTTTATTTCTTTGACTGTGAAGCACTTTGTAACTGGTGTTTGTGAAAGGTGCTATATTAATAAACTTTGCTTGCTTGCTTGCTTTTTGGATAGAGACCAGCGAGAAAAGAACATTAATCAACAAAGGACATGCATTGAGTAAGATTTTCCATAAATGTACTAAATTTATACCATTTAAAAGGTCATGACTAGTGAGACAAATTAGCTTCATCATAGCTTTAACTTATACCGAGACCCCAGAAACTGCTCAGGGCAGTGAGGCAATTTCGGTGAAGTAGCCACATGCTGCATTGCAGGATCACATGACATCAACTGGCTCAATAACACTTTTCCCCCGAACACATTCACTATAAAAAAAAAAAGCATGTAAAACAGTGAATAAACTTCTTTGAACACCACTGAACTCGCTGTGTGATCAGAATTTGATCCATTTAATCCAATAAAAGTTGAAAAGTCTAGAGAAGCCGTATCAATAACTTATCTGATCCCAGTAATGTGTGCAGGTATCCAAAATGAAATCAGAGGAAGTCTGAGTGCATCCTCTCAACTGGGTCGGCCAATGTTCAAAAACATGGAAGCGTGAGACTTTTTTTTGGTGAATGCACTCAGTGAGCAGCTTTAAGACTGAACGAGGCATCTTAGCATCCAGTTTTTCTGAACAGAAACACGATTCATACTCACATATTTCATGTAGTTCTGGACCCCGTTTTGCTGGAGATAGGCGGGCGCCTGCGTTCTGTAGAACCTCTCAGTTGAATCCATATACGCCTTCTCAAAGTTGTCTCTGTAGATCTGCAGCTTGTCGTCAGGGTTGGAGCACAGGTTCACTGCTCAGAGAAAAATATACATCAGCAATCATGAAGGAGATACAGCTAGAGAGTAGAGCTGAGTCGATTGGTTGATTGAATATTGTGATAATCGATTAATCATTCTGAATGTTTTTTTTAAGAGAAAAAGTCCAAATTCTCTGATTCCAGCTTCTCAAAGTGAATATTTTCTGGTTTAGTTTGTCTTCTGACATTTTCTGACATTTCATAGACCAAACGATTAATCCAGAAAATAATTGACAGATAAATTGATAATGAAAATAACCATAAGTTAAAGCCCTAACAGACAGGTCAACAACCATCTCAATAAAGAAAAAGCATGTATTTGAACTGAGCTACCCACCTTGGTTGAAATATGTACATGTGGACAGATAGTTCAACAAAGTATTTAAAAGACCACACACAGACCCACAAAAACTTGCTCTGTGATATAATTACTCATCCTTAGGCAAAAAGGACAAATATTTCTGTTCAGACAAAAAATATATAGTCTATGAATGCAGTCATGGTCCTGTAAACCTCTCTGGCTGCAGATATTAGAACGACAATGTGATCTGTGTTTCTCACCGTAGGACTCTCGCACTCCAATGACCAGCTGGGAATCAAAGGCTTCTCCCAACCTCTCAGCGTGGACCAGCTTCATGGCACTATCTTGTAACCTGTTCTTAATGTTGGAGAAGATGGACTCGTTCCATGTGTCCAGCATCAGCTGCAGAGACACACAATAAGAAAGCAGTATTACTCATAACATGATGACACTATACATGCACGACAAAAAAAACAAACAAACCCAACTGTAGCTCCTCCTCACCTTGCGGACGATGCTGTCCTCCACATTGGACTTTTTGTTGCTGCCTTGCTTGCCCATCAGAGTGATTTCCAGCTGGCAGAAAGGTTTGGGCAAGATGTCACACTGTGTGAAGAACTTCCTCCACTCGACAATGTATGCCTTCAGCAACGCTGTGTCATCCTGGTGACTCAACACCCGCTTAAAAAGAGCGATAAACATAGAGAAGTGTTGATTAACAAAGACTATTAAAACCTGCACGATCTAAAGCAAATCAGATACAAGAGACCTGGGACAAATATTACCTTTGTTCAATATTTGTTGAGGTGTTGACTCAACTCTACTGTAATATTTAATAGTATTAATCAATATATGAAAGTCATGGTGGTAGGCAGCACCAGGATCTGTTACCTTTTTGTTTTTTGTAAAAACAGGGTGTTAAAAGGTACAATCTGCCTTAAAACACTAGTAGTTACTGATAAAAACAGCCTTTTTTTATTCCTGTACATAATTGCCAAAATAACTCAATGTGGGAACTCATCAAAATACTTATAGTGCAGTTAAAGATATCATGTCAAGTTTTGACCAATGGGAGCACTATGGAGCAACGTTTTTACACTTTCTTTGTATCATGGGAGCGTGCAAGGACTTAAGTGCACATGCCCAACACCAGACACATTCCTGCTGCCTGTTTCATATTATTCTGAGTTTTCACTGAACAGTTTAAGGCTGCCTTCAGACCACCATCAGCTCTGTTTGAAAAAACGCAGCCCTCTCATTCATTGAATGGGGGCAATGCGTTGACAGAGTGGGGGTGCGAATCCATGGTGCTCCGACAAAACAACACAGTGTTGTCGGGCAAAAAAGTTGTACTTGGTTCAACTTTTGCTGCGATGCAACGCAACGTCATCCAGCAAGACGCTGCATTGGCCAATCACATTCACGCAAATGCATGTTCGGTTGACGTGGACTGTTTACCTGATGATTGTCAAGATGAAAGATAAAATAGTTGCCACTGGGGTAACTTTCAGAGTTGTCAAATCCTCTGTGCGGTGTTTTAGTGTCTGATAAGCCTTTAAATGCATTAATCTGTAGCTCCAACTTCCTAGATCATATTTCATTGTCTCCCTGGTACCTTAAGCAACATGGCGCCACCAACGCAGCCTTTTGCATTGTTTTAAAACAGGGCTGTCTTTGGTCTGAAAGCTCATTTTGCCTTTTAA